>NC_083225.1:67318036-67640119 GCF_032191835.1 Heteronotia binoei | reverse complement strand
TCTAAGCGCTCTCACTCCCCGCCCCCCAATCTTGCAGAGGCTTGCAAAGCCTTGGCAAGAGCGGCAAGACAGTGGGTGCTTCCCCCCCTTCCCTTCACAGCACTGCTTTGCAGCGCCGTGCTCCATAGCCCACCCCCCAGGCTGATCCTAACCCCCCACACCCTCCTTCTGTTGCAGCGCTGCAAGCCAGGCCGCACTCGCCCCTCCTTGTGGTGCCGCCACCAAGGCTGGTCCTTACCAGCTTCAATGTGGCTGTGCACGGCTTCTAAGCCTTTGAAGGGTCCGTGGGAGGAGAGTTTGCTCCCCCTCCTTCCTGGAAGCAGAATTGTGGGGGAGCGAACTCTCCTATCGCAGGATCTTCAAAGGCTTAGAAGCCACGCATAGCCACATTGAAGGTGGTAAGGACCAGCCTAGGCTGAAGGGTGGTGAGCAGAGTGCGGCACTGGCTTCCAGCGCTGCAAAGGGAGAGAGGAGGGCAGCGGCGGGGGGGGGGGGCACCTGCAGCTGATCATGCCAGAGGGAGGGAGGTGCCCTTGTGGGAGCCAGCGCCCTAGGCCATCACCTAGTTCGCTGACTCCCACGCGCCGACCCTGAGCAAGGCAGGGAGGGAGGGGAGCTGTACCAATCAAACTTGCCCAGACACCACAGCCCCCTCTCACAAGCACCATTTCATGCTGCATTGCAAAATGAGAGAACCTTACTAGGCATTATAGTTGGAAGAGAAGCAAGCAGAGCCCACAGGGGTATTAGCATTCCCAGCTTTCCAAACAAGTGTACTACAGAAGTACTTAGGACTTTGAGGGGAGTCTGGGGCCTCCAATCAAGGCAGTCCCGCCTGCTTCCAGGTGATTTGCACACAGCTTCAGATGGAAAGAGTCTTCTCCCAACACTGATCATAAACCCATGGCCTTAAGCCCTCTCACCTTGCACCCAAGGAAGCCAGCAGAGGAATCAGTTTTAAAGACAGCTACAAGAAAGTCCCGATCCTGTGGAAGCCTTACTCCCATCCCTCCCTCCTTCTCTTTCTATATCTCTCTTTTTCTCCCCCCTCCTTCCTTCCAATCTCAGTCAGTTGTACGAAAGAATAGGGGGGGGGGGAGACCTCATCCAGTGGAGGGAAGGAGGCTTGGCTTTGTCTCTCTGCACAATTGAGGGAGAAGGGCAAAAGCGAACTGCATAGCAGCCCCAGGGAAGAAAGCAGTAGAGAGCCAGTTGCTCTCAAGCCAAATATGAGCCTTGCAGAGGCCAGTTCCATCCTGAGGGCTGTATGTTTGACCCCCCCCCCCCAAATCAAAAGCAACGAGCTTGATTCTATGATTATGAATCCAGTCCAATTTCTGTAGTTTTTGTAGTTCTGGGATTTCTAGGTCACACTTCTATTACTAAAGTTGAGCTTTAGCAAGGGTTGTAATGGTTTATAATCTCAGAGTTCACAGCCATCTACAAATATTTAACCAAGTTTGGAGACATGTGGCTGATCAGTCGTTTTAACACATTACTTTTTTCCTTTTGTGAGTGGCTGCGTTCTGTAGCACAGTTTGCCATGATGTCACACCCTGCACTATCTTTATGACTTACCTTCCAGGCTGGAATCCAAAACCTTGGTTTGAAAAGGGTTTTGGAGTGTGGTATCTGAAATGTGAGTTGTTGTTTCAGACATCATGGTTAGTACTAAACAAGATACAAAGAGGAGGCCAGATGCAAAAGGAGAAGAATTAGTCTGCAGTCTATGACTTGTTCATGATTCAGTTTGAAGTGGCAGTTTCTATCAATTCCCCTGTGTAGCTCCTTGATGTCATGCTTCATGGTCCCCTATCTGCCAGGAGCAAAGCTTTGTGGAGATCAGTGGCCTGAAGGGAGAAGACAAATCTAGTCCTGTGACTGAAGGGGATATCTTTATTGAGTCATAATGTTCATTGGTGCAAAACAAAAAAAAGGAAAGGAATGTATTGTGATAGTTTTTTTCTTGTTTACATGACTGCCAGACCCAAGACAGCTCCATTTGGAACTTTACATATTGGACTAGCAAACAAGCTTAAGAGTTTTCTGTTTCAGCAACACAATTCCCAGTTAGCACTTTTGCTAGAATAGAAACTTGCAACATGATGCAGCAATCGGTGATCTTATGCAGTGTTGTCTGGCTACTGAGAAACAGTCATGGCAAAGCTGTTTACTATATTTTTGAATGACCAGTATAACACACTTATTGCCTTTTGTGTTGATCATCCTCAGGCATTCTAACCCAGCCCAATTGTAAGCTCAGAGACAGGCTAAACATGTCTTGCCCTGTTGGGAATGAATTTTGAATGTTTTTTATTTTATTTTTTTTTTACTGCAGGTAGTTCAAACAATTTAGGGAATGCTGGGCCTTAATCTGGTTAACCAAGAAATGCACGACGTTCTAAGTAGTCATTGCTAGAACAAAGGTCCAATTCTTTTGTTTTTGTTTCTAGATTCCTGGCAATAAAATGACATCGCTTAACCTAGCCACTATATTTGGGCCTAATTTGTTGCACAAGCAGAAGACAACAGACAAAGAATTCACGGTTCAGAGCAGTGCTCGTGCTGAGGAGAGCACGGCAATAATTGCTGTGGTACAAAAGATGATAGAAAACTATGAAATTCTTTTCATGGTAAGTAGAAACATGCTCTTTTTTATTGGCTTTGATATTACTATCCCACCTGTCCAGAAACCCCAAATCATGTTTAGCAGGGGTGGCCAACGGTAGCTCTCCAGATGTTTTTTCTACAACTTCCATCAGCCTCAGCCAGCATGACCAATGGTTGGGGCTGATGGGAGTTGTAGGCAAAAAACATCTGGAGAGCCACCGTTGGCCACCCCTGATGTATAGCCAATGATTTAAGACAAAAAAGGTTAACTCCTTCAGTATTTAAAATACAAAGTACTCTACAACACCTACAAAGGCACAATGTAAAACTCTTAAAAGCTCTTAACATTAGCATGGTCCTGAATGCCCGGTGCAATATCTCTAAGGAAGTTCTAGATACGTTGTCCATTGGCAACAGGAACATAGGCTGTAAAGATGATGCACAGCCTAACAGACTGGGTCAGACAAATGGAGAACACTGTCAGAAGGGCTTCTGGAAGTATCTTGAGTGGCTGTGTGCGCTCATATAGAAGGAGCAAGGTTCTCATTTGGGTGTGAATTGTAATACAATACAGCATGTAATACAAGAGAGTGAATCAAAGTAACTGCAGGAGTTACATACAGCCTTTCCACACAGGCCTGCAATGATTCAGTCTGGATCATGAACAATAGTTCAATAAAAAGAAGGCATTCTTTTACATTTCATAAACGTACAAAACAATATACTTTTGAGTTTTGCTTTACACACAATAGTTGTATGTTTTCATAGCATAAGAACAAAGCAGGTGCCCTGCTGGATCTTGACCAGTGCTCTGTCTAGTTCAGCATTCCATTTCATAGAATGGGCAGCCAGGTTACTCTGAAAGGCTATTGGCCCTGCTGTGGCTCATAGCACTGGTGTTCGGAGGTTCATTTCCTCTGCATGTAGAGGTTCCCTTTAGTAACTTTTTCCAGTAGCTGTTGACTAACCTCACCTCTATGAATTGATCTAAACTCATGGAATATGTTTATATTTGTTGATATTACATATTTTGTTTTCAGACAAACAGGAAAAAATGCTTAGTGTGTTTTTACATTGTTTCAAAATGTTCAAACGCAGTGTATCTCAAAGAAAAACTGGGATTAACATAGGATATTTTATCGGAAGTTTCATTCTGCTGTCCCAGTCTTGCTTCCAATTTGAAGTTAAATTTAAAACGGTACTCTTTCTTTCCCTCTTTTAAAAGCATTTTGAAGGCCAAGTTTGGCAGGCCAAGCCAAGTGACAGAGGAATTATATGCAGTTTCAAATGCTGTGTTTATCATTAGAGAGTACTATTGATGTGTGTCAGTTTGACAGCAGATATATATTGTGGGGAAATAGTGACTCTTCCTGCTAGTGCCAGTGTTTACCAATTGGAGTCTTTCAGTGGGTGAGGTTCAAAATCTCTGTCCCAAGTCATTTCAGCATATTGGCATCAAGCTGCTTGTGCTTATTGTGTTTCATTTTAAATAAATTTCCACAAGGTGTTGTTTTTATCATACTTTAACGTTCTGTCTGGAACGCTACAAGGCTAATAACTCTCTAAATTGGCACCACATATTTGTTGCTCTGTGTGTGTGTGTGTGTGTGTGAATAACTGATTTCATTGTATCATACTCTGATACTTCCCTGTTGTATATCAGCAAATTGTTTTCAAACCCTGAGGAATAGGAAGAGGCCATGACTGCTGTTTATACTTAAGAGTTTGACATTTGTACTACTTTCAAATAGAGAAACCTTTGGATGAGAGCATGCAGCCACAGCATAAACTGAATGCAGTGCTGCCAAGTTTTCTCTTGCTCCTCAAGCTGTTACTAGCTTCAGCACTGAAACTAGAGCAAGAGCTGCAAAATAAAATCCAGTAGAACAGAATGTAATATTTGGCCTATTGCGCAGGTTTATTGTAAGGTCAGCATGGTTCCGTTTTTTCAGAAGGAATATTACTAGGTATTGTTTGTATTTCTTAAATGAATTATCACCAGAAATCTGCTAGTAATTTTAGCATATTAGTAAAGAGTCAAACCTCAATATTCTACTTTTGAAAAAGCTGCACAAGGAATAAATGCACACCACAGGTAAATTCTAAGGATCGGGCCTTGGATTCAGCAGGAGCTCACAGGAGCATAGCTCCTGAACCTTTCTGACAGTTCCACCTCCTCCTTCCCACCTTATCCATTGAATAGTAGGTGCAGCTGCATAACAATCCCTGGATGAGCTTCACCACCTTTTCTTCTACAAAACGATACCTGCGAAGGATCAAACCCCAGAGCATCACATGTAGTTCCTCCCCTGTGATTCTCTCCTTGTATCTGTTTATAAACCAGAACCATAGAGACTACCCATCTCCTACTAGTCCACTAACTGATGTCTGTTGTTTTATTATTGTATTGGTTTTAATCTGTTTTTAATGACATCATGTTGTACACCGCCCTGAGCCCTGTCTTTTCAGGAAAGGACAGTTGATAATAGAATTTAATAAACAAACAAACAATGTATTAAAATATTTGACCCCTATTTATATTCTGTTGGAGGAAAGCTACTTGAAAAGTGCTTTTATTTAATTTATTTATACCCTGAACCCTCTTCCCACAGGGGACTCTGGGAAGCTTACGACATTTAAAAATGTAATAAATACAAATACAATACAAATAACTAAAGGCAATAAATGGAGCAATAAAACCAATATAGACTATCTATGTCTATCAATTCAACAACAAACTACCTGGAGAAATTAAAAACAACTGGCCCGCTCCCTGGTTCATAACGTTAACTAAAGGCCAAAGAAAAGAAAGCACAGCCATGTGTGCCCTATAGAATGCTGGAAGATCTCACAGGGCATGAGGAGGCAACCACTCGAAATGCACTTGCCCTGGTGGTTGACAAGTGATTTGTAGAGCAGGCAACTGTAGAGTGCCTTGCACAGATTATCTAAGGCATGAATGTCAAACATGCAGCCCGGGTGCTGAATCAGACCCCCAAGCAACTGGCTATCATCTGCTTCATTCTCTCTCTCACTTGTTACCTTCTGGATAACAGCTTGCTTTACAAGGCTTGCTCAATTGCACAGGGGCTACAGAGCAAAACCTCTATTTTCTCCATTGGCTGAGACTCCTCCCTTGGGGAAGAAGGGGGGGGCTTGCTTTGCCAGGCTCTCTCAATTGCATAGCAGAGCTACTGAGCCAAGCTTCTGTTGGCTGAGGCTCCTCCCCTTCCTGGTCCCCTAGGGAAGGAAGGAAAGAGCCAGAGCTTCCTTTGCCCAATTTCCTGAATCCCATGGGAGAAATACAAAAAATGCTTTAAGACCCACAAATGCTAATGTTTTAAGCATATTTTATTTTAAGGGTTTTTTTTAAAAAAAAATTGTGTTTGTGTCCTTTATAAAGTGTATATCTCTGCTACCTAATCTTAAACAGGTAAACACATAGCCCAGCCTGACGTGGCCTGGCCTGACATCTCGTTTATTTCAGATCGGTCCTTCATAATAAATGAGTTCAACACCTCTAATCTAAGGAGGCAAGGGGGGATCATAGTACACGAGGCAGTCTCACAGGCAGAATCCACCTTGTTATGTCCAATTTTTTCTCATAAGACTATATTAAAGTGTGGAGGTTCTTATACACAGACATTTCATATATTAGTTGTTTTAATTATGTAAATTATTATTGTATTTTAATTCTTGAATTTTATTGTTAGAATTTTTATGTTGTGAGCCACCCTGAGCCCGCTTTGGTGGGGTAGGGCGGGATATAAATCAAATGAAATGAAATGAAATGAATGAAATATTATACCCTTTTCACTATCGCATTACTTGAATTTTAAGATTAATCATGCTCTTCTTTTTATGATGAAACTTCAAGAAGTTGCATTAAGTCCTATGTTGATAATATGCCAGAGACATTATCCTGGAGATATTTGGGCAACAACAATCTTAAACAATGGAGTCTAAATATTAGTGCACTCCATAGCATAGTGAAAAATATTAAACATAACTAACCAAAACATAGTTATTTTTTATTTGATACCATTCCAGCTGTAACTCAATCTGTTATTTGAAAAGCTTGCATTACAGGGGTCTTTATTTAGAATTTCAGCAATATGAAGGAAAAGTTAGAATAAGAAGCAGTAACAGCTGATTAAACAAATTTCATTACTTAAATAGAAGCATGATAAGTGGATTATTTAATGAAGCTACTTGACTAAAACAGCATATTAAAAGTGCTTTCATTACTTGAAGCAATAGAGACTCAAATTAGATGATAAAACTTCAGATACATACTAACACAGTCGACAGAAAATAATTCCATCTTGCTTTGTAATCAGAAAGTAGAGTCAGCTGAAAATATTGCAGTTTAAACTTTTTAAAAAAGAGCTTCTAAGGAGGTTCTATGTTATCCAAAAACACTGCAGATAAATATTCCAAAGTGTTCTTGGTCAGATTTCAAGAGTAGTCTGTCTGTGCCCAGAGGAAAATCCATTTCTCATTTTCTTTGCAACTTTTTGTATGTAATGGAACAGTCTGCTCCCCCCGCCTCCCTAATATCTGTATGATTTAGTTTGGTCCTATTGGGTGGAATGTTTGTTTCAGTTTCCAGTTTTGTATGTTAACTCTGAAAAGCAGCAGCTTCAGCTGTCTCCTTGCAAATGGCTGATGTTTTGAGCCAGCTTATCTCCACTGAATGGACCTGAGAATGGGTGCCTGAGTGAATACCACTCAGAGGGAACCCACAGCCAAAGCCAAAGGGGAACATTACAGCTGGAGAACCTCAGGCACTCTGAGTAGATGGGAAAGGGGGAGAAGCTTGCAGTGCCCAGTCATTTCATGTCTTCTGAGACTCAGCATTTTATATATTTAGTTTGTATTTTTAGTTTCTGCTGTGATCTTTGTGCTTTTTCTTGATGTTTTATTTTTTTAAAATTACATTGCCAAATCCCACTGTTTCCTCACCTCTCCATTTTAGGCAGGCATCTTTTAAGGGTGAGGAGGGAGGTTTGGGACCAACCACTGTAAGGAAATGCCCCTAATTTCCAGAACATTGTAGTCACCCATCTGGGTGCCAGAGTGCCTGGAGACAGAGCTCTCACACATCTGGCAGAAGGACTTGTGACTACTAACAGTCAGATTGCTACAGCAGTGCTCCGTGTTCTGGGAAGAGCGCCAGCAATGCCATCTCTATCTTGGAGCGGAAGAAAAGCGCGCCGTTAGGAGCTATCCAGACCAAGTGGTTTTCAGCCTTGATCATAGAATCCACTTTGGGAGGCTAATACCAGCTATTTTCCAGCAGTACCAAGACTCCGTTTCAGGACAGCAGGAGGCACACATACGCAACAGATGTGAGCCACCCATGGAACCATCAAGCTTATCCAGGCATGGATCCTGCCAGACCACCCAAGCCTTTGTCCAACGAAACCCAGGACAAAGACTGGTGCCAAGAAGAAGACTAAAGAAGAGGAAGACCATCTTCAGCCAGAGCCAAGTTCCTTTGTGTAAACCGGGTGTTACCTAGGCAATGATTTGGCTCTCTATTGTCACCCTTTTAGATAAGTTTAATAGTCTTAAGCATCTCCCCACCCAGTAATCTCTCCCATTCTTCTCCCCAACTGTCATTTTGAAGCCTCATCCTGGTCCATTGCAACCTGAAAGTTCAACCAGGTATCCCTGGACCAAGCTTGTTCATTGGTCAGCCATGGGCACCCAATTAGGTGCCATCAATTAACTTGCTATTGGCTACTGCAGAAGTCCAGCCCTTATGGTCACTGCAGAGCCTTCCCTTTCTCTTCCCTCATACCTCTCAGCCCCTGAGGGTCTAAGGTAGCCTATTTAACCTCTGACCCAACTCCACTCATGTGTGCATCTAGCAGTACCCTAGTTCCACTGTCTAGATCCATCCCCAATTCCTGATTAGTTTTGGGTCCATTTCCCCCGTCCTCTATCATCGCCATTGGAGCCTTCTTGAAAACTACGATTGGTAATTATCACCCTGTTTGTCTACCCATGTGTTGTCTCTATATCTCTCTCTCTATTTTTCTTAGAACTGTATGAATAATTTTATGAGTATTTTATCTTATATGTAAGCCTATATTTTTCTGGAATAAATTTTAATTGTTTTTCTTAATTAGAGTCCCTAATATTTTTAAGCATTAATTTCTGGACGTGGAATCCTGTATACACAGGTAAAAGATCCTGATTAAGCCAGGTGCCCACCTGACAATTCCCCATCCTCGTTTTGAGGGCATTTTGGCTTATACCACAGTTAAAATATAGAGTTCTACAAACTCAAGGAACTCCAGTTTTGCAGAGAAATATTAGTTTTAACACAAACACTCCTATGGGACTCCAATGCAGAACATGTGCTGAAGAGGACAACCAAAATTATTATCCCAAACCAGCCTTCCAAAAAACCATGAAGTCCTGGAGAGCTATAGCCACTCTGAGTAGACCTGGCAGGAGGGAAGCTGCTGGTTTTCAGAGCAATGCCCAGCCATTTCATATTTTCATAAGCTCAGAGCATTAATGAACTTTTAATAAGAGAGATACATTTTAACTGTATGATGAGCAGAGAATTAAAGTATGGCATGACCACGAAGTTCTGCACATAAAAATTGTCATCTTTCCAAGTACTCGGATTGTATTTTGTAAGGTTTTATGTTTGTTCTTTGCCATCCTGGAAGCTTATCAATATATCATATAGTCAGAGTGACACCATCTGTGGGTACTTAAATCTATGAATTGGGGCTACTAATTTGGGAGAAGTGAAAAATGGAGAGGGGTTAAAGCCCTTCAAAACAGAGAATCACTGCATGTGCTTCTGCAGACAATATTCAATTACCATGAGATGGAGGGAAGAAGGAGCTAGGTGATCACAGCTGAGATGCCAGCTCAGGTACTGTCACCTCTCTGGTCTGGATAGAAAAGAGTTGTTACCACCACTGCTCTGCCAAGAGCTCATCTACAGGTCAAAGGGAAGAAGAGAAGCTCTTGCCACCCCTCCCATTTGAACAAGGGAGGAATGCAGGAGAACAGGAGCAGACACCTTCCTCCCAGACACTGTGAAGGCACTGGTGCTGTGGGTGAACAGGGAAGGAGGAGGACCATTAAGAAAACTACCACTGCTAGAACTAAGTGGACAGACCAGAAAAGGGGCATGGCATCCACTGTATTCAGCTATCATTGCTGCTTGACTAGAAGCTGCAGCTGCGTAAGCTGGGCCACCAAATGGGTGAAGGGAGGCTGGCTCAGGGAGCAAGGAAGAAGAGAGAGAAGAAAGTTGAGAGAAAAGTAAAGGGAGGAAGAGAAAAAGAAGGAAGACTATGAAAGGAAGGGAGTACGGAGGAAGAGAAAAACAGTGGAGGTAGAGGCAAGGGAAAGTGTGGCGGGAATGGGATGACCCCTCTGAGTTCTTGTGGCCCCATTTGTAGAGCCCTAAAATAATAAAAAAAATAATTTAATTAAGAATGATAGCAGTATGTTCCTCATTATTAATAGAATCAGTGCTCTATAAATTGAATTGGAAATTTATTGAAAGTTATTGAAATCAGAGGAGGGAAAAGAAACCCAGTCCCTGTATGAATTCCAGTGTAAGGTATTCATCAGATACTGTATCTCTCCTTGTACTATTTTATAGTAGGACAGATTACACAACAAGAAGCTAGTGTTGTCAAAGGACAGACACAGGTGTTATGAACCCTCCTCTTTTTACATGATAAATCTTTCTGAAATTTTATGCACTATTTTATTAATGAATACAATCCTTTTAGAACAAATGGTGCAGCCAGCAAATATAAAGTGAACTGAAATTGCTAAAGGTCTTCCGCGATATTTTATCAAATAGTAAAATACAGTTTACAGTCCATTATTTCAACTACAGCTCCCTGAAACCACACAGCCAAGCACTTTGAGCATTTATGAGAAAGAGGTGGAGAAAAGTGGTTTAGAATGTAAAGACAGGAATGACAATTCATAAAATTCTACTGTGTGCATCATATATTCTCCCAGTATTGATTCTGTGTGAATAATAACATGTATACATTGATCTGGTGTTTTAAAAAGAAATGAGCACTATGATTGCTGTACAGTCAGTACAACATACATGTGTTTGCATTTACATTTCTGATGCTTCATTCACTTAAAGGTCCCTGCTGACCTTCAAAACGAAGTTCTGATTAGTCTGCTTGAGACTGACCCAGATGTTGTCGACTATTTGCTAAGAAGAAAAGCTTCCCAGTCATCGTGAGTAATGTTGTTTTCCTTCTTCATATGTCTTCCACTGGGAATTTTTTTTATTGGAATTACTCAAAGGCCTGTTAAAATTGATTTAAAGAAACAAGAATGTGCGTTCTGCTAGCAGTAATGATGTCAAATTATTTTGATTTTGTATCTAAAGTGATAGGTTGCAGACCTAGGCTCTTTAGAATCATGACCGCTCCTTGTGTCTGTAGGTTTTCAAAGTATGGCCTGTGTGTTTACAAAATAGACATGACATTGTAAGAAGCTCATGCATTACCTCATGAGCAAATAAGTGGGGGTGGCTGAGCATTTGTAAGAGTATGAGCTAATCAAAAATAGGAAAAGATGATGCACCTTGGCTAATTCTATGTATATGAATGTTAAATATGTTTTCTGGATAACTTTGCCCTGAACTGATCTGTTTTCTGGAAGTATAGGAACTCATGCCCCCAAGCAGTGGCCTGTGCTTTCCACTGCCTCCTCGTCCCAGTTGCACGGGAGAGGCAGCAGGAGCTGCTGCTGGCCTTCCAGCACCAATTATAGGTCGCACTGACCAGCTGGTCAGCAGGGCATTTAAATCACACAGGGAGGCCACTGGGCATTGTGAGGAGGGAGTGGGTGCCTTTGCACCAGTCTTCCTGCACAGTTTAAAGGCCCTGCTCCCCAGCTGGTTGGTGTGGTCTTTAAATCGCATAGGGAGGCTGCAGCTGCTTCTGCCAGCCCTTTTGCATGATTTGAATGGCTGGAGGGTGGCATAATTTTTCTAGGTGAGAAGGGGCTTCTTAAAATTTCAGATGCCCCCTGAATTTTTAAAAAGCCCCCCAACCCAAAAAATCCTAGCTACGGCCCTGCTTTGAAGAGCCACTGGCAGTCGTAGCAGACAGTACTGAAGTAGATCTGTATCCTCTGTTTATAGTAGCTTTAAGTATGCATGTGTATTCTGCATGTACATATATAATATTAAATGTTTCCCAGTTCAAATTCAGCTTTGGACCATGTAACACATGTAATGAAATGCCTTGCTGCTTTGATAATTTGCAGCTTTCTTCCACTGATAGTTTCCTTATAACTCTATTGAAAAGTTGTTCCAACATATCAATGCTTTCATTAAATTTGCTTATTTTTTTCAGCCTCAAGGCAGCAGGTCATGCTTTCCATAAAACTGGGTGGAAATAGGTGGCACAAGTGACAGTGCACCCTATTTTATGGATGGTAGATGTAAATTTCACTAATAATGTAGAAAAAGGCAGGCCCTTTGTCTAATATTAATAAATTCCCTTATCTCCTAACTTGTGATGAGGCATCCTAGAGTCACTTTGGTATGTTTGATGTCAGTATGTTTCCAGCTGTAACCATGAAGTCATGGGAAAGAATTTGGCTAGAAGATTAGAGGGATGGTTGTCCAGCACGAAAAGAATGTGATGCTCACAAGACATGGTCTGTTTCTATCCCATTTGGAGGAATGGCTACAAACTAATCAGGTTATTTTTTTCCGATGAGAAGCTGAAAGCAGGAAATAAATATGAGATACGATGTAGTTAACAACAAAATGAACCACTGAAATCTGTAACGACTTGTCTCCTGGGACAATGTGGATGATACTTGATTATGGATTTTAAATCTAAACCAATGGCATGGAAAATTTTTGCAGCTCTGCAGTAGGATGTGAGCACGTGCACTGCAGAGAATGTAACTGGGTACATAGCAAAATGTGTGAGAACCACTTCGACACTTCTTTCTCATACTGGTTGTTCTGAGACTGCTACTGCTAAAAAGCGCACAGTGACTCTGTATATGGCTTTTTCTCTTGATGCCTCTTCAGTTGCTTTCTTGCTTCTGCGCTTAGCTAATAGTCTAGAAATCTTCTTGTTTTTTATCACTGGAGATTTAAAAAAGGACTTCCCTTGATATACTTTGTGTCTTTACAGAACAGTAGTAAAACACAATTTGACACAAGAACACCACTAACACTCCAAAGATAAACCTCTTATTTCTGAATTTTATGTTTTACCCTTCTCTTAATATTCTTGGACTTGCAATCATGACATTTTGGGTCTCCTAACATAAAATTAAGCTGCCACTTTAAATGTGGAATATAAATTCTTGTGAATGGTTCCAAATTAAATCCTAAATAAAGCAGGCAGTGGTCTTAGTTCTTCTTAGGGATTCTTTTTTGAGAAGAGATAAAAAGTCACTAAGCTAATTCAAGGTAAGATGCTTTACAGAATTTACTAGCTTGTTCATGCAGTGTTTTGTGAGTGTCTTTTTTCTGCCCTTAGCATTTCTTGTGTTAACTCACTATATTGCACATTTCCTATACATTTGTCAAATTCTACATATTGGGCTGCCAGCAGCCGCACCCAAAATTTGCAGCTGTTAACCAGTGAGCAAAAACTAATCTCATTATAAGGGAGGGGGGAAGGAGTGTGGCACAAGAAATTAGTTCTGCTTCAATTATAATTTTTCCATGTGTTCAAAACGTGTATTGTTGATTTCCTTTAATTGTCTTTGATATAGTGTGATATGTTGTGATGGTGGATTTAGTTTGAAGGTGAGAAACTATCTCATCAATATTTGTTATGAAATCATTTCCATTCCAGTAGCTGTGATCTTGCTAGATGTCGTTGATCTGTGCTGCAGCTTATCTAGCCTGAAAATATCTTTCTCTCTGTCAATTTTTATCAGAAACCCTGAAATGCTCCAGTCAGAAGGCCCATTCTCCATGGGAGGCAGACATTCATCCACAGATTCAAATAGAGCCTCAAGTGGTGATGTCTCCCCTTATGACAATAATTCCCCAGTGCTTTCTGAACGCTCTCTATTGGGAATGCAAGAAGATACAGCTCTCATTTCTGAGCGGTTATTCAAAGTTCCTGAACAGTGTACATTAGTCAGCAGTTTGCAGCCAAAATCAAGAGAAAATTCACCTGGATCATGGCTTGGGAAAGGTATGGCTAGCCCATAAGTTAGTTGAAGTCTCATTGTTTTTCATGTCATTGTGTATATTATAGAGCAGATATTTCCCCATGGCATGATTTTCTCTGTCTCTGGTTTATAACCATGACCATGTTTCTTCTGTTGATAGTAGAACAAAAGCTTTCTGGCATGCCATTATTGAGAAGTGATTCTAGAATAACTAATTTCTTATAGGGAGTGAGTTCAAAATACAGATTTACACCAGGCTAAGCTTTTTGATTCCTGTGGGGGCAGAGAGGTATCCAACACATGCTTTTATGTCAGCCCAATCTTCACTACTCAGCAGGAGAGCCCAGGACTTCAGAATGAAGAGGGTGGATAGGGGTCTCAAGAACCAAGTTCATCTTCCTCTTCTCTACTTTCTGTGGTGAGACACTGGACAGCTCTCTTACCCAATCTGGACTCAGAGAAGGGGAAATTAGCTTCAAAGGAATAACACAGGACCTTGGCCTATGTATACCGGACTGGATCTTAATAGTGGTACCCCAAATAAAATTACAAAGAAAGAAAGTGAGAGGGATTTTAAACACAAATAGTTTTATTGTATATACAAAATAAAATAAGTAAAAATGTAAAGAATCTACACTAAGCACCTACGAACTAAGTAACTACAGACACGCATACACCAAGAAGGGGAGAACGGGAGGAAATTGGGAGATCTTAGGGAAGGAATGTACAACCTGAAATCCTGGTCTTGAGGTCTGGAGAGGTCCAGGGAGCAGAGCAAGAAGCGAGCTAAGCAAGGAGAAAAAACCTTCAATGCAATCAGATAATAGGAAACCTGGCACACTTTCCACTGAGTCAGGATGGCCTTTTTATGGGGAAGGATCCCATAGCCAGACATACCTGCTTTCCCAGGAACCTGATTGATCCAAAATGTAAAGTTTGAATCTCACCGGCTGGTTTAAAGTTAATTGCTGTCAAACATTGGTGGGGAAAATATCTTGATTAGGCTATTGTGAGCCAAATCTGTATGGGCACAAAGAGGCAACATGATGAACATAATTCATTTAGGTTGAAGTGAGCCGGATTGGCATTGACAGAGAAGTATGGGTGAGTCAAGATAGTTCCTGAAACAGGATGAAGCATAAATTAATGGTTTGGGTGCCCTTCTTGATTGAGTAAAACAAAAAAAGGGGGAAGTAACTGGGGGTTGGTTAATGCAGTAACATCTTCCTTGAGGTGGGCAGACACCTCTGGCAGGGCCAGCGCGTGGGAGCACGCGGGGTAGGAGGTGGCCTCAGGTGCTACCCCACCTGGGGGCACTACGAGGCGCCCCCTTACTCCCCTACACTCTTTGGAGGCTTCTTTGGAAGTCTCCAAAAAACGTAGTTTCTTAGCGGCACCAGGCCACTTTCAGGTTGAAAGCGTCTGAGCGGCACCTTTCCATGAAGGTGCCGCTCGACCACTTTCAACTCGAAAGCGGCCTGGTGCCTTTAAAACACCGTGCTTTCCAAAGAGCACGGTGTTTTAAAGGTGGCCGGCTGCCTTTTAAAAACTACACTCTTTGGAGGCTCCCAAGGAAGCCTCCAAAGATTGTAGTGCAGGGGGAAAGTGGCGGCGCGGCAGCACTCTCGTGCACCGCCCACTGTTCTCTAGTCCCCCTAACGACGTCACTTCGATTGACGTCATCGTGGCGCACACATGCTATGAGCGTGCAAAAAACCCAAAAGGGAGCTGGAGGGGGGACGCAGCACAGGGGTCTGCCTCTAGTGGCAGAACCCTTAGCTCTGTTCCTGACCTCTGGGATGTGACAGAATGTTCCAGTGCTGAAAAGTCTTGTGTTATTGAGAATGAAGTGAAGTCTTTTTGTTACTGAGAACCCTGAGCTGGGGGAGATTGCACTTAATCAGTTCGTCTCTCTCTCGGCTTGACTTCGCGAACGAAGATTTAAGAAGGGTGCAGTAGTCCACGTCTGCTGCAGGCTCGCTGGTGGCTGACAAGACCAATGCGGGACAGGCAGATCCGGCCACAGTGGCTGCAGGGAAAAGTCTGATTTGGGGTTGGTGCTGCAGCAGTGCGATTCTTCCTCAATCTCCTTTTGTCCTCAAGACCAGCTATGCGTGCGTTCTCAAAGGAAGAGACAGCCTGGTGGATGGTGTGCCTCCATGCTTTGCGATCTGAGGCTAGGTCAGACCACTGGTGATGGTTGATGCGACAGGTGCTAAGGGATTTCTTCAAGGAGTCCTTGTACCTCTTCTTTGTAATATCTTCTCTGTAAAATCAGTTTGTAATACTAGCACATCCTACCTCTTTTCTGCGCTTTCATGGCTGTACCCAGGTGTCTTTATGAGACTCTTCAGGTTTCAGGTTCCCTGGTACTTAGGGTCTAAAAGGGGGTGCCTCTTAAAACAACTATGTCCAAAATAAGATGGGGACCCCATTAACCAAGGGGGTCTCAGCCAGAGAGGGGGACAGAGTTCTCACAGCACTTCCCCTTTAAAATGCTCATGTCCCCTGACCATTCTTGCCCTCTTGTGAGAGCTTTTCCCCACCCAGGATGCAAGCAACATCATCAACCATCTTAGCCATGTCCCACCCCATCTCTGCCTCCTTCTGATCTGCCTAATGATGCTACAAGCTGGCTGTTCCATCTTGCAGGAGCCCCCAGAGAATTCCAAGTATTCCCCCACCCCTGGACATTTCATAAGATCCTTTAACCAAGAAAACCATTTTCTTTGGATTTATTTCATTTCTTTACAAAAATTATAACCCACCTTTATGTTTATATGGGTAACCAAGTTGGCTGACAATTTAAAACATACATGATAAAATTATAAAACTATTAAAATCAACAGTGATATTAATTTATGCTATAGTTGGTTGGATCCAAAGAAAGAATTTTTGGAAAGAGGTGGTGGAGCAGATCTTTGCTGGCTTTCCCCTAGCAGACTGCCATATGTCCTAAAAATCATCTCTTGGATCAGGAAATCTTTGAAAGCAAAATATGCTAGTAGCAATAGGGCAAAAGTGCCATTATGAAGATAAGAGCATAAGAGAAGCCATGTTGGGTCAGGCCAGTGGTCCATCCAGTCCAACACTCTGTGTCACACAGTAGCCCAAAAAAACTCAAGTGCCATCAGGAGACCTACCAGCGGGGCTAAAAACCATCCTACTGTGCCCCCCCACAAGCACCAAGAATACAGAGCATCACTGCTCCAGACAGAGAGTTCCAACAATACACTGTGGCTAATAGCCACTGATGGATCTCTGCTCCATATGCTTATCCAATCCCCTCTTAAAGCTGGCTATGTTTGTAGCCACCACCACCTCCTGTGGCAGTGAATTCCACATGTTAATCACTCTTTGGGTGAAGAAGTACTTCCTTTTATCCGTTCTAATCCGACTGCTCAGCAATTTTTTTGTATGTCCACGAGTTCTCATATTGTGAGAAAGAGAGAAAAGTACTTCTTTCTCTGTCTTCTCTATCTCATGCATAATCTTGTAAACCTCTATCATGTCACCCCACAGTAAACATTTTCCCAAGCTAAAGAGCCCCAAGTGTTTTAATCTTTCTTCATAGGGAATGTGTTCCAATCATTCTAGTTGCCCTTTTCTGCACTTTTTCCAATGCTATAATATCTTTTTTGAGGTGGGGTAACCAGAATTGTACACAGTACTCCAAGTGAGACCGCACTATGGATTTATACAGGGGCATTATGATACTGGCTGCTTTGTTTTCAATTCCCTTTCTAATAATTCCCAGCATGTCATTGGCCTTTTTTATTGCAATTGCACACTGTCTCAACATTTTCAGTGAGTTACGGTATCTACCATGACCTCAAGATCTCTCTCTTGGTCAGTCTCTGCCAGTTCACACCCCATCAATTTGTATTTATATCTTTACCAAAGCATCTGCAGAGTTTCGAAACAGGCAGCACAATATAGACTTAAAAAGCTAATAATGAGAACTATTCAGGCTTTATTCAAATACCATAGTAAACCACAAGTTTTTGTGACATGCAGCTTCTTATGCCTGTATGAGTCTCTTCTCCACATCCTTTCTTATATGGAGAATGACTGAGAATCCCTGGCGTTAAACTCCGGGTACCCCCTAATGCAGGGGTCTCCAGCCCCCGGCCTGGTACCATTCTGTGGCCTGTTAGCAACTGGGCCACAGAGCGAGGCAGGGGAGGCAGCCACGGAGCGAAGCAGAGTAGCCCTTCCGCCCACTCAGGACCCGGTCGGACAAAATAGGCATGGCCTCACTCTGAAGCACCACTGCTTTCATACTCCTGGGTCACGGATAGGTAGAAGGAGCAGTGTGGCAGCAACATTTGCCTACATCTCATTTAAAGACCCCCATGGGGGAGCAGGGATGTGTGTGGGGTATGGGGGCAGCGTGGGGTGGCATAAAACACCCATACCACCGGTTTGCGGAAAAATTGTCTTCCACAAAACTGGTCCCTGGTGCCAAAAAGGTTGGGAGCCACTGCCCTAATGTACAAAATGCAGGAGTCCAAGTTAATTTTAATCTGTTTGTTTGAATCTTGGTTTATTGGAAGTAGGCAGATTCTGACCAGAAGCATGCATCATTTGTCACAGGAAACAGAAGTTTCAGGCCAGGAATTCACAGTCACATTTCATGTGAGAAAAGTGGAAAATCGGGCGATCATTGGCATGAGAAGCAACCTGCATTGTAGCAAATCCTGACGTTGCAATGTCTGGATGCAGTTAATGGACCAGTCAGTTTATATCTCTTCTTTTTAAAACATCATTGGTATTTGTCATTATTGGTATTTGTGTTGTTTTTAGTGTTGTACTGTTGTGGAAGTCCTGAAAGAAATGCCTCTTCCTGTTGAGGAATGTTTGGGCTAAGATCTGAAAAACTATGAGTCAGTGGTTTTATATTTTTTGTGGGTTAGCCGTTCAGATAGATGAAAAGCCTCCTCCAATTCCAGTACACTAGCATGTTGTCCTTGCTTGTGGCTAAGATGTTCTTCAGATCATGCCCATTGTTTCTTCTAGAGAATTATTATGAAATTCATAGTCCCTCTCTTCCTGTTAGATGATTCCGAGGATTATTTCAACATCTGGGGAACTTGGCATTCAACACTGAAAAGTTGTTCCAAAGATCAAGGAATAACAGGTATGAATTTTAGTTGTTTTAGTATGCCTGCATTTGTTGAATGATTTGACCATTCACATAAAATATGTACATTGTAAATATGGAAGTGTGCATAACCACACTGAGCTGCATTCACAAATGGATCTATTTCAGTTGCAGTAAGATTTGATATCATAACATTCACAAATAGCATGTGTGTCCTTAACTGGCAAACTTGTATTTTTCTTCCCCAATGGGTTTTACTCAGGAATTTGGGGTATTCATGCTATAATGTAGTCCAGTGGCTGTTCCCCTCAAGGGTTCATAAACCCATCAGGATACCAGTGGAAGCTCACCAGCAGGGCATTTAACAACATGGAACTAACTTCTGAGTAGACCTGCTCTAGTTGGTCTAGGAAAGAGTCAATGTTGTGTAGTGGTTAAGAGCGGACAACTCTAATCTGGTTTGATTCCTCACTTTTCCACGTGAAGGCTGCTGTTACAGTTCTCTCAGAATTATCTGAGTCCTGCCTACCTCACAAAGTGCCTATTGTGGAGAGAGAAAGGCAATGTTGATTATAAGCTGTTTTGAGGGAAACATGGGGTATAAAAATTTGCTCCTCTTCTTCTAGTATTGCTCCATATGTTAGGTGGTTAGAAACTATACCATTTAACAATGTATTTTTGCTGAAAATTATGTGGTTTATTGATAATATTCTATGTGGGCCTCCAGGATCATATGGAGATATATATGAGAGCAGCTCACTGCAGCCAGGGCAGTGCTCTCTTTCTCAAGGAAACTTATCACTGCCTTCACCTCAGTGGTCGGAAAGCACTGCAGAATTGGACAATACAAAGCAAATCATTCGAAGGAGTCATACAACTGCTGCCCTTCCTGAATGTCGTCCTCATTCACCTCTCTCCCGGGTTTGTAGCACCCCACAAATAGAAGGTAGCAGGAGGAGTTCCAGCCAGTCAAACTCAGAGCAGCATTTTTCGACTGATAGCACAGAGCACTTTGTGGACTGTGATCCAGATGCAGCTTGTTTGCACCACACAGCAAAACCATGGTACCAAAGACAAGCAGAAATAATTAGAAAAGATCGGCCTCCACCCCCACCTTATCCTGAGATAGCAAAGCAAAGCTCCACCTCATCCCTCTGGCCAGCAGCCTCTTCAGCAGACAAGGCTTCATCATGGAGGCTTCAGAGACCAGAAACGCGTTCAGGGACTGTCGGGGGAGGAAAAGCAATGACTCAAGTGCCAGAACAATCTGCCCTGTGTGAGGAGCAACAGGACAGCACAGGAACCAACTGTTCCAGTCTGGACAGCAAGCAGAACAGTAAAAATTTGACGGAGCCAGACTGGCATGACTGGCAGAGAGATCGATGGCAAATTTGGGAGATTTTATCACCTGATAATCCAGATGCCCTCCCTGAAACATTAGTATGAGATGATACATCAGCAGAGTCCATGTTTTTCCCTGATAAAGGAGACATGGCAACAACGGATTAGATTCCAATCTTGTTTTATACCAAGCAAATATCATTTAATTTTTTTAAACAAAAACTATGTTCACTTTATATAAATTTAATAGCACTGTAAAGCAGCCGTCTTACAAAAACATTTTGATCCTGGTTTTGTAGTCATTGTAAGAAGGAAAAAGAAGATGACAATTCCAGTCTTAATCACTCTGAAAATAAGCTTTGTGTACAATAAAGCTACAGCTTCTATGTTGCTAAGATGTATTTATGTGTCTACAGTTCAGGTGATTATATTCTGCAAAGATTTTGTACGAAAATACTGTGTTCATGTGCAGAAGGCAAATAACCTTGACTGCTTTTTTTTTTAAAGATAATATTTTAATCACTGCACTTAGTTATGTTACCACAATATGCATTGCCCCTTTAGAAAGTGCACAAGCTGGTTTCTGTGCTTTTAACTAACCTGGTTTGTGAAAGACGTATATTTTCACTGCCTGCAAGAAACACTAATGTGGAATGAAGCCATGAAAAGCCATATATTTTATAGTGAGCAAGTTAAAGGGGAAGAGTATCTATGGAGTTATTTTGCTCATAAGCAAAATTAAAAATTTGTTGCAGTATGACAAAGTATGTGTGTATGTGTATATATATTTAGAGTCTATTAGAATCTATTCTCATTTAACCCTTCAGGAGCAAGGCCGTGCCTAAACAAAAAAAAAATGGAACTAAAAAATTATCCCTCCCATTCCATATCCACTGAAATTTTATATGCACAGTGCAGTATATAATATATATATTTATAAATACATGTTTGAAAATCAAACTGGAATCCAAATTACGGTAATACCAAAATTTAAGCAAGATTTGTAATTTACAGGAAGACCTTCCCCCTCTTATTAAACCAACAATGATTTCAGTATTAAGGAAAGGCTTTTATATCTATGTTAGATAAGTATTTACAGGATCCCATATATTGATTTCAGTTAATATGGTCATTATATGAAAACAGTGCCAAATGTTTCCAATTTTACTGCTATGTCTTACTTGTCACATGTTGCTGTTAACACAAATTGTAATTAAATGCAGAAATATTTAGGGCCAGCAGATGGCAATGCTGTTTTTAAGGTGTTTTTCTGCAATCTGACAAGAGAAAGATATATAATATGACATGTTTATATATTCACTATTAAATTTTTATGAAGTTAAAGACTTCATGTGATGTCTTTAAGTTCTGTCGTGCCATAATGATGGAATAAAAGCCTACCAAAATATTTTCCCTTTTTTATTGATAATATTGCAGGTATGATGTCAATATATAAAACTTGCTACAAATCTTTTCAGTTAATTACTCTGTTCTTCAGTCTTCTAGCAGGTGAAAACAAACCCTGTTAGTACAAGTTTTATGTAGCTGTATCACAGTGTCTTTCAAAAAATTTTTCCCAAACTCTTCAAGGGCAATAAAAATATGGAAATATTGCTCCTTCTTTTTACACAGTATTTCTGCAGTTCCCATGAAGATGAATGATTCTCTATCTTCCCTTTTCTTTTTTTTTAAAGCTAACATTTCTTTAGGCCATATTTCTAAATAGTCATATTATGATTGTGCTTCATTTGTTAAATATTTATAGCATTATGTAAATATTTTACTTCTTATGATAGATAGATAGATAGATAGATAGATAGATAGATAGATAGATAGATAGATAGATAGATAGATAGATAGATAGATAGATAGATAGATAGATAGATAGATAGATAGATAGATGTCATGTCACAATTGCTGGAGAGTAATCAAATATATTAAATAATAAATGGGTTACAACAATTTGTTCATATTCCATGTACTATTTAACATGTAAGAAGTCAGGGTTTTTAAAATCTAGTACAGAAAAAGATCAGGCTGAGTCATGATCATCTCTTTATGCCTAAAGGGAGAATCATGATATATGAGTATCAAGTAAGCTCACCATTCATGCTAACATTTAATTCAGGTAAAAAGAAAAGAAAAACAAGACAGCATCTGTCTAGAACAGGGGTGTCAAACATGGGCTGCAACCAACTCACAAGCAACTTTCTTCTTCTTCCTCCTCCTCCTCCTTTTCCAGGGCTGCTTTTGCAGCCACACCATAGCTTGCTTTTCCCCCAAGCTCCCTCAGTGAATCTTTGCTTCCTGCTTCCTGTTTTCTGTCTTGCCTCCCTCCCTCCCTCTCATTCACACACACAGCTTCTGTTTCCTTCTCCCGGGCTGCTTTTCCTCTTTTAAAAAGAGAGCAAGGGAGAGGAAAGACAGAGAATAAAAAGCAAAGATGGAGTCCCATGGCAGCTTTAAGAACAACGTTTTATTCCAGGTATAAGCTTTTTGTGTGCAAGCACACTTCCTCAGAAGGAGGGAGGAAAGATTTATTTATTTATTTTATTCGATTTTTAGCCTACCCTACCCGTAGAACAGGCTCAGGGCGGGTTACATCATAAAAAGGTCCATAGTAAAAACAGTAAAACAATTTAAAATATAAAATCTAAGATTACAAAGAGTAAGATAGCAGATTCTGCCTCACAGATGTGACCTATTATCCAACTCCAGCAGATCTTGTAGTGCTGGGATGGAATGAGGGGGGAAGGCCAATAACAAGTGACGCCCACTGCCTCAGCTGAAAACCTGGCAAAAGAGCTCTATTTTACAGGCCCTGCGGAATTGAAGCAGATCCCGCAGGGCCTGGATCTCCAGGGGGAGCTCATTCCACCTCATTAAGGCCAGATGGGTGTCTCTGGGGCTGGGTATTACCAGAAGTTGTTGGTTTGCTGACCATAAGGACCTACGGGGCTCATACAGGGAGAGGTGGTCCTGAAGGTATGCTGGCCCCTGGCCGTATAGGGCTTTAAAGGTTAGTACCAACACCTTGAACAGGATCCAGTACTCCTGTACAGTACAGTTCCTGTCAGTACAGTTCACACAGCACAGGATGGGTCCGTGCCCATATTGGCGACGAAGTCAACATCTGTGCAGCAACGTTTTACACCAGCTGGAGTTTCCAGAGGAGGGTCAAGGGCACCCCCACATAGAAAGAGTTACAATAATCTAGCCTGGAAGTGACCATTGCATGGGTTACTGTGCAGGTTGAGGTACGGGACCAACTGCCTGACCCGCCTAAGATGGAAAAAGGCCAATCTGGCAGTGGTGGTAACCTGGGCCTCCATAGTTAGAGAGGCATCCAGAAATACCCCCAAGTTCTTCACCCTCGATGTGGGCATCAATGGAACCCCATCAAAGGATGGGAGCCTGATCCCAGCCCCCTATAACCTAGAGACAGTACCTCCGTCTTCGATGGATTCAGTTTCAGCCGGCTCTGTTGCAACCAACCAACCACGGCTTGCAATGCTGTAACCAATTGCTCTGGGGCTGAATCTAGGTGGCCATCCATCAGCAGATAGAGCTGTATGTCATCTGCATATTGATGATACCCCAGCCCATACCTCTGGATGATCTGGGCAAGGGGGCGCATTTAGATGTTGAATAACATTGGGGAGAGAATTTTGAATGTTAAATAACATTGGGGAGAAGATTGATAGATACTTCTGACAAGCAAAATTTACATTGAGGAAATTTATTTGACTTATTCAGAAAAGTTTTTTTGAAGACTGAATTTCTCTGTTCCTATCTGGATTTTATTTTCTTGCAAAAAGATGCTGTTTAGGAATTGGAACACCTGGACTGGTCCTTGGGGAGTGGAATGATTTCAGATGCTAAATGCTAATAGCACACATTGTGGTGACTTAGTCTAAGAAATAAATATGATTTTAAGATAAAGATTTTGAGCTCATCTTTATATGAAAACCAAAAAGAAATCCTTGAGACCATATTAACAATGTAGACAGTAAGGTGTGGTCACTCTCTATAACTTGCATTTAATTTCAGCTGTGTTTAGCCATGAGAAAGAAGAATGTAAAACTTTTCCACAAAGGCTTATTATTTGTAAATGGGTGCTCCACATATATTTTTGAGGAATAATACTATATCATTCAGTTTCCCAAACATATACACATGGAACATTGTACATAGATCAGTATTGTCTCCCTCTTGCACAACATTGAATAAGCTTGTGTTTTAACAATATTAAGTTTTGCAATATGCCAAAAAGGCTAAGAAATGTGTGTCATTTGATTAATGCTGTATTCTGTGCTGGATCAGCTGCAGTAGCCATGCCTTGTCTCTTGGCTATTATATCTCACTGTTTTGTTCCTCTGCCAGAACATGACATATTAGGAGTATGAATTCAGGTTGCCTAATATTTCAAAAGGTTCAGCATGCCTTTGTTTTTATGTTGACTGGATGAAAGTGCTTTCTGTATTCTGAAATGTGAGCATATGAGGAGCTTGTCTACAGTGATTGGCTATAATGCAAGGAAATGCTTTTGAAATGTAAGTGCTCTGCATGAAATCCATGCATTTTAAACTATGTGTAATCCTAGAGCAAAAGTATCACATAGCCACTAGGAGGCTGTCAAAGCTAAGTACATTTTCAGCTGTGACTGCCAAGTCTCTGTGTTCTCAAGGCCAGGAACATGATTTGCAACACATTAGAGTGTAATATAAAACTGCACCAAAAATAAGTGAGTAAACAAGTAAAAACCCGAAATCAACACGTTCCTGGGAATTTTTAAATCAAAGGCTAATTTGTTTTTCTCTTAAGTTTTAGATAAAGGTACAGGAAATCTCTACAGTGTATAGACAAGAATGTCATCAGAAAATCAAAGATAAGGCTGGTTAAATTTACGTTGGCTAGAAAAACCTCACAGAATGTGACAGGGTTTGGATTTACACTCAAGATTCCCTAATGACTCTTTTAGAGAGGTTATTTTACCTACTAATGCACACTAGAGAAGTATGATAGAAGCCGTGATATATATGTCCATGTGATATCAGCATACACTGAGTCTGGATATTCCTCAGCCTATTGGAAGGTGGTTGAGTGTTAGTAATTTGGGGTTTTTTTTAAAAAAAAATATGTCTAATGCATGTTCACATTAAAATCAACTTGAACTCTCCCTGGAAGCTCAAATGACTAAACTGAGGCTGTTGTACTTCGGTCACATTATGAGAAAACAAGTCACTGGCTCAACACACACATGTTCATTAACTATAAATCCATGCAATGGTAACCTCCAGACTGGACTACTCTAAATTGCTCTATGCTGACCTACCTGCTGAGACTGATTCAGAAACTCCATTTGGTCCAGAATGTGGCAGAACAAGTCCTGACTGGAACACCACGGACCACACATATTCAGTCTGTGCTGCGGCAGCTGCACTGGCTTCCAGTGGAGTACTGAGTCAGGTTCAAGGTTTTGGTATTGACCTTTAAGGTCTTAACCCATCAGGGACCCACATATCTTCAAGACTGCCTGCTCTGCTATGCCCCCCCCCAAAGTGTTGCACTCTGCAGAGAACAATCTACTGGTGATCCCCAGCCCAAAAGACATCCAGCTGCCCTCAGCCAGAGCCAGGTTCTTTTTAGCCCTGGCTCCCACTTGGTGGAACTCTCTGCTGAATAGCATCCATACCTTGCAGGACTTAATGCAGTTTCTCAGGGCTTACAAAGCAGAGATGTTCTGCCAGGCTTTTGGTTGAGGACAGCAATGGGTATCATCCTTCTGACACCCCCTCCCTCCCTTCCTGATTCTTCTCTACCTCTCCTTGAAGTGGTGACATAATTTGAAACTGAAGTTTTAGCACCAACAGGGAATGTTTTAAATTATGTTGTATATAAGTTGTATTAATAATAGTAACAACAACTACAATGTTTTATAGCTGTTGCTCACTGCCCTAAGCACTGTGTACTCAGGGAAGGGCAGATTATAAATGTAAATAATAAATAAAATCCATACATATAAATAAGCATATGAAAAAGACCCTATCATGGCCATAAATAACAGAGGTTCGAGGGATGGAAATGTACCCCAGGAAGAAGAAAAGTCATATATCTTCAGATGTATTTTATTTATTTATTCTTCACATTTATATCCCGCCCTCCTCGCTGAAGCAGGCTCAGGGCGGTTAACAATAATTAAACACCAAACAATAAAACGGTGAGCAAACAATTAAAATTGACAATCAATTTCCAGTTAAACAATTAAAACAATTTAAAACAGTTTAAATTAATTAAAACAATTTTTGGTGCTAGAGTTGGTTCTATTAAACTGAGATTGTTGGAGCTGGAGGAAATGAAACTATGCCCAACAGACCCTTATACCTGCTCCCCAGCATCCTTAGGTCTCAAATGTTTTTTGTGATAAAATGCCCCATTATTTATCATACTTAACTATTCCAAGTCATCGCAGGGCATTCATGTTGGCTAGATTAAACATGTTCCCCTCCAAAGTCTTATGGGGGAGATATCATCGAGTACTTTTATGTGATAAGGCTCTGTACCTGTGGAGTGAATATTCCCAACTCAGTTCAGCACATATTGCTTGATTGTTCCATATATCATAATCTCCATAAGGAACTTGCTTGCAAGCTTTCTTTGTCCCCAGATCCATCTACTTTGCCACCCTGTCATTATTTACTGAATGACACTGAGTGCGAGGTTACTGAGGCTGTGGCAAAAATTTTGGCTGACATTCTTAAATGTAAATCTGATCTTGTATAAATGCACATGTAATCTCTGTTTCTTTTTGATTTAATCTTCTATGTTTACCTTTTTTAACATTCTGTTGTAAGCTCAGGAGACATCAAGCCTTTCACTTGCTGTCCCAGAGGTTAAAGAATATTGATAGACAGTCCTTGTATGTAATAGCAAATAGAATTTGCTCTCCTTGGCCTGAGGTATTACCACTGATTATGCGACTTTGGCTGCATATTTTTCCTATCTCTGAACTCCTCAAATTTGCAGAGCTTTCATGCTAGGTAGGTATGACATCCTGCCTACTGCAGTTCTCTACAGCAGCTGTTCATGGATGCCTTTTGCCAAAAGGCTCTGCCCATACCGGGCTAGAGCTCCTGAAACTATATCTCATGTTCTGCTCTCCTGTCATCACCATCTTGAGCAGAAAAATCTTTTAATTAGCCCCCTCATTTGTAGAATCATAGAGTTGGAAGAGATGTCCAGAGTCATCTAGTCCAACACCCTGCACAATGCAGGAAATTCACAAGTACCTCCCCTCTACACACTCAGTGATCCCTGCTCCAAGCCCAGAAGATGGCAAAAAGGGGAAAAAAAACTCTCCAGGATCCCTGCCTAAATCGGCCTGGAGAAAAATTGCTGCCTTTAACTTTATTGTCACCCTAGAAAGTGGCTTATCTTATTGGCTCAAATTTATTCCTTTATCACCATTCAAGTTGCTAAATTTCTTTTAACTTTCCTGAGGTCGGGAACAAACGATGAAAATTCCATAGAAATTGTTACGCAATTTTAGTTATTTTAACATCCTGGCACTTTTAAACCTTATTCTACTGTTTTATATATGATTGTAATTAATGCCTAATAAGGGTTTTCATTGAGTAGAAAAATTTAAAGATTATCTAAATCACTTAAATAAAATTTATTTTACAACAGTGGACCCAAGTTGCAAATGTTTCATGTAATTCAATATAGCAACTGCAAAGAATCATTTTTGAAGAAAAGATGGTGAGTACTCAACATATGGAAGTTTTGGAATGTATATTTCAAAAATTTCATAACATGACAAAAGTACAGAACAAAATAGCATTTTCATTAATAAATGTATCACTCTCCATGATTTTTGTAATGACGCACATGGCTTTTATAATGATGAAAGGTAGCCTTTAATTTTATAGAACTCACAACAATTTTTAGAAAAATTGGATAGTAATATGGTTGTCATATAAATATTTTTACTATTTATTCCATATGACATTAGTATACGTCTACACTAAAGACTTTCTGCTTCATATTTGTCTCTTCCTCCCAATTTAACCCTAAATTATAGTGCAGGCATTCCTAGTGCTGTTCTATGTTGCACAATGATCAGTGTGATAGTGATCTCCATCTTCAATGTAGCATCAGTCTAGGTCCATCCTGGGTTTCTTTATACTATACATAGTAAGAGAACAATTCTTGTACAAAATGCCTTATTTATTTCATACGTATATTTTGTGGAAATACAAGAGATTAAACATGTTCACTACTTATTCATTTTTATTTAATTACATTTGTATCTATGGAGCTCTGCAAGGTGTGGGCTTTTTCCCCATTTGTGTCACAACCACCAAGTGCTACAGGTTAAGTTTGCCCAGGATAGCCCAATCTTGTTAGATCTTGGAAGCTATGAAGGGTTGGTTCTGGCCAGTACTTGGATTGGAGACCAGTCAGGAAGTCCAAGGTCACTATGCAGAGGAAAGCAATGGCGAACCACCTCTGTCCAACTCTTGCTTGGAAAATCCTATGAGCTTGCCATAAGTTGGCTGTGAATTAACCCCACTTGGTTGGTCTTAAAGGTGGCATTGGACTCAAACTTGGCTCAAACTTATTCAGTGAATTTAATGACTCAAACAGGGTTTTGAACTCAAGACTTCCATGACGTACTTCACTACATCATGTTGATTATTAAGAATTAAAATGTAGTTATACTGGAACAATTGCTATTATCTTCAGGAAAGTAGTTTGCAAATGTCAAACGAAGCCCATGGTGCATTTGAGCAGCTGGTAAAAAAAGTCCCTTAGTTCTAAAGCTTGATTAATGCTAACATTTTTATGAGGTAGCATAACACCCAGTCATGTGAAAATATGATACACATTAAGATCATGGCTCTACACACCACAGCAGAATAAGCACTCCAAATCATTTTAGAGATTGGTAGGTTATAACGATTATTACGCAGCATAAATGAGCCTTCACAAGAAAGGTCACAACATCAACAGTGACCATGGGAGTTTACCACAACTACATAATGTCAAAGTAGTTATGAGAACTAGCAGCTGGCCCAAAGACTTGTGATATATTAAATTTAATACATGTAAAATCAGTCTCAAGTTACTTAAGTCATTATAAGGGAAGTCAAAATAGGTTTAATAGTATCATTGATTATATTCCTTAAAGATTCTGTATTCACATTAAAGCAACTGCTCAAATGATTCTGTTCCTTTATATTGTATGAATCTAGAGAGTAATTCCTATTTCATGTCTGCTGGTACGAGAATGGGACAAAAGAAGAGAATAAAGAGAAATGAAATAGAAGTTATTATTAGAAGTAGCAGTCATTCCAGGTAATATCGTCTTGAACGTAGACAGGTACTCAAACCTATTTTGTGTTATGTGCTGACAGTATTTTAGACATGGAACAGAAATACTGGAGCATTCTCACATCAATATAATACAAGCAGAACTCTTAACGGTTTGTTTTCCAATACATGGAAACCACTTAATCCTAACAAATCCTTCAGACTTTGTCAGATTCAAATCATGAATAATGTTAAGCTATTTGACATCAGCTGGGCAAAATGCCATGGAAAGAGGGGAACTGTGCAGCAAAAGAGAACAAGCAGTGGGAAAGGGTCTATATGAATATTTAAAAGTCTGGATATAGCAGATAAATGTGACTTTCCAAAGTTATAGTTTGTATTCATAAACTGTATTCATATATGTTTACTAAAGGTTATCACTCCAAGAATTTTAGTTATTGGTATTATATAGGGGTATACAATCAGATACCAACAATTTGGTAAAATGTCCAATATTGCCAGGATTCTATCAGCAATATTCAGTGCTGCAAAGAGAACTCCTGATATTTCCGAATTTGGATGTTTTCACTCCTTATAGCATCAGAAAATGTTGGAAATCATATAGGGAGACCTTTCTGTTTTGCAGACTGTTTCCAGTTTACTTGTTTGTTGTTTGGTTGTTTTCCTGGTTCCCAGGAACAGGAGAGAGAAAAGAAAGGGAGATAGCTACATAGGGAGGATCAGAAGAGCTGCCCATGACTAAATTTGGCAGTCCTCCTTGGCCTAAAGTGAGGGGGCAAAGAGGGGTCTAGAAGGAGAAATTCTGGCTAGCATGAAGCATACTCATCCATCTTCCAGAGAGCTCCTCTTTGTAGGGATATTCAAACACTATCCAGTTCAGTTCAGTTTCTGTTTTCCAGTGGTGATTAGGCCATCAGTTAATTGATCTGCACACAAAGCAATTTATGTATAAAAGCTCACAATGCCCAGCTGTTTCATGTTTTCCCCTGTGTCCTAGGCTCAGTGCACACCTAAACAGCATACTCAAGGTTGCTACAGCACAGACATTTTGATGCAAGATGTTTCAATAATAAGAGACAGCTAAATAAACAAAATATTGCAAGAGTGCTAATGTTTTAAGCATGTTTTTATGTTGTTAAAAAAATTGTGTGTGTTTGTGTTCTTTATAATATCTCTGCTACCTGGCAGTACATGTTATGATACAAATGGCCTGGCCAGACAAGGTCTTATTTATGTCAGATCTGGCCTCATAACAAATGAGTTAGACACCCCTGGTTTAGGCCATTCCCCCCCCACCACCGAAACCTCTCTTTTTTTGGGGGGGGGGGGTGGTGAATATTCAACTTGCTGAAGAGTTTGTTAATTTTTCTAGGGATGTGAATTTAAAGAATACCATTGAATTCTGTATCACAACATCAGAAAAGTCATGATTATTGTTTTCACTGAATTTTGAGAATATTATTAATATTGTTTCATGTCGGTATGCACAAAAGTTTTCGTTTTCATTAATTCTGGATATCTGCCCCATTATTTCATATAGTTCCCAGAAATTTTGATACCATTTTCTTAGGAAATGCTGCTCTTATTTCCCCAAAGGAACTAATGGATTGACAGCTGAATTAATTAAAATGGAATTTTTCCCCAACACCACTTTCCAAACAGTAACAATACTCCTGATATTGAAGTCTTGTAGTCCACCCCACATGTGCTATCACTGAAGCAGCTATCTGTGGTCAGTATTTAACTTTTATCAGCAACTCCATACAAGACCGAATTGGGGAGTACAAGGGGTGGGGTGGACTCAACATCCCATACTTTCTCCAAGAGAGAAATTAGTTCCCTTCCTTGAGTGACTTTCTATGAGGAGAGAGGTTTCTGCTGTGTTTTCCTTGCCTGGACTAAAAGAACACACACATACTCAACTCTCTGGGCAAAAGTTCTGACCTAGCACCATAAGCCAGCAGCTGTTTTAAAATTAAAAAGACATCAGAACATCTCATTATGAATTGGTTTTATAGTTGCTAGTTTGGATTCTGTGCTTTCAACATCTGTATAATGGTTTTTAAAAAATGATTTAAATTTTCCCCAATATCCCAATAGAAAAAGCTTCATCTGTTGTTTTTTTGTCTGGTTTGGAATGGTGTAGAGCAGGGGTAGCCAACAGTAGCTCTCCAGATGTTTTTTGCCTACAACTCCCATCAGCCCCAGCCAGCATGGCCAATGACTGGGACTGATTGGAGTTGTAGGCAAAAAACATCTGGAGAGCTACCGTTGGCCACCCCTGGTGTAGAGTATTTGCCTCATTAAAATGAAATGTAGCAACCTATAATGTGCAAGGCTTCAAAACCCTAGAAGTCTAAAGTAATATACTGAAAGAGCAGTAGGTACCCAGTAATTGTACAGGCTTCCTGGACATCCAAGTCATAAAACATGATTGATGAAATTTACATCTGGCCCAGTGGTCTGTGCCATGGCAGAAGCCACTCAAATGTTCAACCTGAGTAGTTTATAGGGTTGCCAATCCCCAGGTGGAGGCCCCCAACTTCAGGGTAATCAGAAAGTGGAAGTGGGGGAGGGAACTTGCTGCTGGGCACTCCATTATATCCTATGGAGATCGATTCCCATAGAGTATAATTGAGAATTGATCTGTGGGTATCTGGGTCTCCAGAGGGGCTGTTTTTTAGATAGAGGCACCAAAATTTCAACATAGCATCCAGTGCCTCTCCTCAAACACCCCCCAAGTTTCAAGAAGATTGGACCAGGGGGTCCAGGTCTATGAGCCCCCAAAGAAGGTGTACCTATCCTCCATTATTTCATATGGATGGAAGGCATTTAAAAGGAGCATGACCCCTTAAAATGTGATTGCCAGAACTCCTTTTGGAGTTCAATCATGCTTGTCACACCCTTGCTCCTGGCTCCACCCCTGAAGTGTCCTGGCTCCACCCCCAAAGTCCCCAGATATTTCTTGAGTCAGACTTGGCAACTCTAGTAGTTTACAAATGGCACACAGTGGAAGTAATTACCTCTTTGTATGTAGTCTCTAGTGTTTATAAGCATGCTGCTTCTATGTCTGAAGTTACATTAGCAAATAATTATTGAAAGATACTCCATCAATAGGCCTTATCCTTTTTGAAAGCCATCTTCACCACAACTAAGTTAATTTTGGAATATGTGAAGAAAAATATCTTTGCTACTTTAAATCTACAGCTAGTCAGTTCATTGGATGACTCCAGTTTTCTGAGAAAAGGAATGTTTTTTTTCTCTACATTTATGTTGTTTCAACTATAAGGCCTGCAGCTATATTTCTTATTGGTCTTCCTAACTTAAAAAAAAATAGATAATAGTGTTCAGCAGCATTTGGAGTTACATTTATTGGATTTCAAAGCAGGTTACGGGCCTTCTTGCCCTGACCTAGATGGCTCAGGTTAGCCTGATCTTATCTGCTTTTGCAAAACTAAACAGGGCCAGCTCTGCCTAGTATTTGGATGGGAGACCTCTAAAGGATATTGGAGTCATGATGTGAAGGCAGGAAATGACAAACCACCTCTAAATGTCTCTTGCCTTGAAAACCTCATGGGGTCGCCATAAGTTAGCTGTGACTTGATGGCAAAAGGGGCATTATTGCTTTATTTGAATGCACTCACTTCCCAATGACACTTACTAGACCAAATTGCCACCAGGTGATGCTATGCTATGCAGAAGGTATCACAGTGTGACTTGGCTATGTTTATTCTATTCTGTACTAGGCACTGATTTGGTCTTAGTGGTGGCAGGTTTCTGTACTTAATGAGCTTATGAGGCTAGGGGAGGACCAGAAAGCATCCCCCTTTTGTGGGGTTAGGATCGACCTTTGGGTTTGCCAGCCTGGGGTGGGAGAATGCAGACCGTCCTTTGGGAATTACCTGGAAGGTTTCTTTCATTGAGTTGCCCGGCTCGTGGTTGGAACTTCCCGATTTGTTGCCTATTTGCTGAGCTGGCCTGGTGTGAGCTGTGGTGTACAGCTCTAGACAGGGGCTGGGTTGCTCGCCTGTTAAATGGCAGGAGAGGTGTCTGTTGAGACCCCTGGCCCTGACCAGGCCACAGGTTCTGTTTAGCCCTTGCCATTTATTAATAAATTAAATAAAGTGGCCCTTAGTTTAATCCAATTATTGCGTCTGACTCTTTATTTCAACCCTGGGGGGGGGGGGCAATTGCCACCAGGTGATGCTATGCTATGCAGAAGCTATCAGGCAGTGTGACTTGGCTATGTTTGTTCCATTCTGTACTAGGCACTGATTTTTACTAGTGGGACTCCTTTCAAAAATGTTGTTTCAAAACAGGTAGGATAATATGTCTTCTGAAATTAAAATTTAATATTAGCCAAGAGTTTATATTGTCAAAGCAGCTTTCTCTTTTTTGCTTTTGTAATTATTTGGTTTATGGTGGATGTATATGTGCTGAAATAATTGTGGAAAGTTATATGTCAGCATGATAGCACACAATTCATGAATAAATAAGCAGGGTTTGGTTTTATAACCAGTGGTAGCTTCCCCCATGTAATTATTTACATAGTCTGTGAAGAAACATGCTGATTATAAGTGCAGAATAAGAAAGTGTCTCTATTCCAGAAATCTTTGCTTTATAAAACAGTACAGATAGAAAAATTCTTGGAAATAAGGGAGTAACTAAATAATAATAACAGACCAGTTTCCCACAAAAGGGTGAGGTTTGGGCTCTATTTGCCTATTGTTCAGAATCACATTCTAGAATTTATTCTTTATATGTATGTTTAATATTGTAAAAAGAAATTGTTTTGTTATAATAGAGTTGTTTTAGTGTGCTAGTTATTGTATCAGGGCGACATGGGTATATTCTAATGTACCCATTTTAATTTTAGTTGATGGCAATTTTTTAATTAAATATTGCACTACGTTTCCAAATATGGAAATAAGTTTTCTGATAGATGCTTCAAAAAAGTTATATCATACTTATACATATCTATATCTGTACGATCTTTGGTACTTAGACCTGTGATGTCCCATTTATGAAGAATTTATTCAGATGTTTCTTTCCATTGACCCAAGAAGCATAGATCAGAAGCTTCACTTCAAAAGCCTCATAACCCTGTGAGGGATGTTAGCCTGGGGGACCGTGACCAGCCCAAGGTCACACAGGAAGTTTCCATGACATGAATGGGGATGCAGATCTGTGCTTCCCAGATACTAATCCAACAATTAATCACTACACCTCTTGCCAAATGGTAATATTGAGCTATTGCAAACTAAGAACTTGCTCAGTTTTACCTTAGGTATATTGCTTTTTTCCTCCCCAAAGTCTTTGCCAAGCAGGGCTTTTTTTGAGCAGGAATGCACAGGAACACAGTTTCAGCTGGCGTGGCTTCAGGGGTGTGGTATAATATGCAAATAAGTGCCTGCTGGGCTTTTTCTACAAAAAGCCCTGTTACCAGGTACATAATAACTACTGTTATAATTATAAAGAATAGTACTAAAAATAGTACTGAGGAAAACAGGAATCTTCAATATGCAGATGAATCTTCAGTATGAAGATATTGATGCAAGAGTTATGAAAAGACAACATAGAATGTGGAAAGCGTGTGATAAATTGCAGCTATCTAATTATGAAACATACAGGGAGCAATAGCAAGCGATGCTTGTTATATGGATTCTCTGGGTCTGATTATAGACTTGCAGGTCAGTACATGTGTACAAGGGTTCTTTGATACTCTATGTATACAAGAGTAAATCGCGAGAAATACCAGTGGAAGAAAGAGACCTTTTATTGAATAAATTAAGTTTTTATTGTGAATAAATGCAAAAGTTCACACTACTCACACAAAATAATAACAGTAGATCAACACAGAGAGAGCTAAGAAACAGGGAAATGATTAATAGTGACAAGAAGAAGGATGGGTTTAGATCAGGGCAATATTCACCTGATCCTGCAGTCCAGAATCCACATGGAGAAAGGAGGACACGGCCGGCCAGTGGTTCATGTCAAAGGCTTGGAGGTTTGAAGATACACTCTTATGAGTGCCCAAGAGCTGTACAAAATTGGGGCGTGGAGTGCCAGTTTAAATGTGTTTTGGGGAGCCAGGGGTGGGCTGGCCCGAGGTGTAATGAGTAGCTGGATTAAACTGGATATATGTAGGAAGCTTGGCTTAAGCCTCCAAGGCCCGGAAGGTTGCCATTGTTTGTGCTTCTATGTGCCAGTGACTCGATGTTGGGTGGGGAAGGGTGCTAGGCCCTTGAAATTGCTTTGAAGGAGACAATGCAGTTTACCAGGGCTGTGCCAGAGTTAGAGGAAAAGGGATTAGGTATTAGTAGGGAGATGAGGTTAGCTATTTCTGTTGATTGTAGTGGTCATGGACGTGCTTGCTCTTGGTACTTCCTTTTGCCTCAATTTCTCCTGGGTCTGTTAGGCTGATTCAAAATGGTGTCTTTTCTGGCTCCATGTCACCTGCCTTTGATAGTCGACTGTGAGATCCTGGTCTTACTGGCTTTATGGTTGCTAGGCCCCTCCAAGTTTTTGGGGAGAGCAAGCTTAGCAGATGTATTTGGGGAGGTAACATGCTAAGCTACTTGACACCTGCACTAGGTGCCATTTCCTTCAAGCTATAAGACACTGGGGAAAGTTGTTAGGCAAATATATATAATTATTTTATCAATTTTAAGTCTAAAAATTTAGAATTGGGATATTGGAAAAGCTTATTTTTTTTTCTCAAAGTGACTCTCAAAAGCTCTCAAAAATCCTGGAAACCTTGGGGTTTCTAAAGGTGCTACTGGACTTAGATCTTGCTTTTCTGCTGCAGTGCAGACCATCATGGCTGCCTAACTGAAACTGCCATTCAGCACTGTATCAGATTTTGGCTTGCTCTTAGTCTACATCTTGAACATCTGTTATTTTGTACTTCTGTATTTCCTTGTTTTCCAGGCCTTTACAATTGCTTGCCCTCTGTGCAATGAGCACAAACTTTTAAAGCACATGGTTTCCTATTCCTTGCTGAAAGAGAAATGTTAGAAAGCACTCAGCCAGTGTCTGCCTGCTCCCTCCAGCTGAGGGGGCAAATTGGCATGATTGCTTCCTTGTCTGTGATTCTCTTTTGCAGGCTATGTTATCCTGTCCATTATGAAAGTAGACTGCCACCTTCAGCATGGATGTCACAGAATATATAATACTCTGCCTTTCTCTTTTTTGTGTTGCCATTTGGGTGACTGAGTCTGTGGCTCAGGTCGAGCTGCCATACATATGTGCTCTAGCAAAACTTCAGTCACATTTGCATCTGCTGTTTCCTCTTTCATTTTTTTTCCAGCAGTGTATTTCTTTGGCACCTGAATAAACATTTGCAAATATTTATAGTTCTCTGCTTTGCTATAATGTATTTGAGATCTTTCCCACAACTCTCCCATGTAAATTAGCCATTCCTTGGGTATTTTCCCCTAAAATATAAACATGCAACTAATGTGCCCCTTGTCATTACAGACATCTGTTATACGTACAGTAGGCATTACATTGCTCTCCAATTAGTCATTTTGAATCTGCATGTTTGCTTGCTGGTTTTTAAATCTGCAAAGTGTCCTTCTCAGGAAGGGAGGGGCAGAATTATAGGCATCAAAGCAAGCTGAATAATACCTGAACAGAGCATTTGTCTGCAGGTAATTTAAAGCCAAGGCATGGGCAAAGGACAAGGGGCAAAGGATTCTAGGCAGTTGTCTTTTAGTCAGTGGCCCTTGTGTGTGTGCCATGCTTAAGGAACCATTGCCAGCTTGGGACTTCCTTGTGGCTAGTTACCTGTTTGTATCGAGGGGGCGGGATGGCTTTTACAATTTACAAAAATATATACACCCAACAAAATGATACAGTATAAAAATGCAATTTACAAAAATATATACATCCATTTGTATACTTTCTCAATTTGTAAAATGATTTGAGTCCCCAGTGGGGTGGGATAAGAATATTCTGAATAAGTTGTCACCTACTGCACATTAGTCCTATAAATTTTAATTCCTTACCTTGATGAAAATTAAATGGATATGAAAAATTGCCTCCTAGTCCAAGGACCTAACCTCAGTGAAAATTCATAAATTTCATGTGAATTCACTATATCTGTGAGAAACGGAAGCTGGGAATAAGTGAAATTTGCTGCAAATCCACCAAAATACCTATCTGAAGCACTTATAGAATGTTAGAAATAAAATGGGGTATTGAGACTGCCTGCCTTATGCAATTTTCAATATTCTGTGCCCAAAAAATGGAAGTATACAATAAAAATGGATTTCGGGTGGAAAACAACTCTTTACTATTCTGATAATTCATTTTCATTTGTATTTGTTCCCATCAGAAACAATCCCACCTTCTCTTTCTTATTGTTCTGGAGTCTGGGGAGGTATGCAATATATGGTCTGAGCTTGAAGATTACATCCTGAAGCAAAGCACCTTGGACATGTTGGAATTAAGACAGGACACTTATAAACAAAATTCAAACTTAGACAACACAATTTAATGTTGGAACTAAAAAAACCATTAGAGTCTTTTATTATCTCTCTAAGATAGCCCTCCCCTCTCTAAGAGTTTCTCACACTCTGCCTGCTGTGGCTTGGCTTGTGCTGCTGCTGCTGCTGCTGTTCTACAAGCTTTTGTAGAACAGATCTCTGGAGCTGTAATTCTCTGGAGGTTCCTTCTCAGGTCACTTTGTTCTCTGCCCTCAGACCCACATGGGTCTGAGAGAGCTCTTTTTTCCTCAGAGAGCTCTTTTCCCCTTAGAGATCCTTTTCCACTCAAGACTGTCCTTTTTCTCAACGGGGCAGAATAGTCCCCCCCCCAAAAAAAAAAACTTCACATGGCTAGAAATATTAAAGAAAACTGAACAAAATATGTACTAGGCAGAAAATGAAAAGAGCTTTTTGGTGCCCCTTCAAGCATGCAAATGCCTTTGTTTTGAGAACTGCCTTCAGGGGATGATACATTCATCACTGTTTCTTGTTCTTCCTATTTTGTTGAGCTGGGAATATCTGTAATAGTGAATAAGAGAGTTGATTAAATGGTCATTTAGTTCAGTTCCCGGTCCAAATGCAGACCATCTAATCCCTCCAGTCTGCCTGCATATCCAGTTCAAATTATACCATGCCACCAGCAGAGTTCAGGTTTGTGAGACTTGGCTCAGGGATGCCTAGTGGTTTAGAATTAAAAATCCACTATGTGACATCTGCCCTTGCTTGAAGCTGAGACTCCATATATGAGTGACTGTCTCCATATATGAGTTGCTATCCATATATGAGTTGCTATGACTCTATATATGAGTTGCTATCAAAGCTGCCTTGCATGGTCAGACCACCATATGGTCACAGATGACCCTGTTGCAGTGTCAGCAGTCTAGATATAGGCATGGAAACTACTCAGGCAGACCTCTGATGCTACATTGCAGACTGCAGCAACTGTGATATGGAACCTCTGCAAAATGCAAATGGTTTTATAGCAGTGATCATGTTGCCATTGAGGTGCATGAATCTGGTCTCAGAGTTAGCTCTTTGTGGGCTACAGCAAATAAGACCAACAGCACAAATGATTGCCTGTAATTGCAGATGTCTGCAATCCCTGCAGGTCAGGAGACCATGTAGATACGGAGTTGTATGCAATTAAGCATCCCATTTAAGAGACTAAATTTAAAAAATGGTCAGACCGACATAAATTATGATCTCAAGATTATTTCTTGAAGCTGGGCTATCGTTCTGCCTCTGACAAATGAATGCACCTCAGTAAGAAAAAAAGGAAATTCCATAGCCTATAAAACGTGAACGTTCTATGATAGAGAGCTCTGTTGTAATTTTCTCCTTACGTATTTTGTTAGACATTTATGTCATTTAAGACTAGTATGAAAAAATAATGTGGAATGAGGATTTGTTCTAGCTGTCTCTTCTGTTGTAAGGATTACAGTTCAGGAAAATGCTTGCCTTCCAGGCACTAACTCAGCACTGTCTTATTATTTGTCAATACAACTTCATTCCAGTCCCCCCTCCCCCCCCAGCATTTATAAAGTTAATTCAGGAAGTCCCAGATTTGTCAAGCTCATTCACATATACACTCGTATGCTTAACTTTGGTTAGGGTGATAATTTTATATGAGCCAATTGACCGATCTGCATGTTTTTTATTTTTAGAACATTTTTTTCCTAACAATAAGCACCAACATGGCAACACCCCCCCCCCCCCAATATTGGATAGCCAATATTGGATATGAACAAAATGTGTAATTTTCTTTACTGTAAACTTCCAGTTCACTTGCTTTCTAGAAAAGCCATTTCTTGTTGTTAATTAATGGATTGTACTCCAATATTTGGGTTTCTAAGTTAAATTCCGAAAGTATTCGAGATTTAATTTCACATTGCTTATATATTTCAGGTTAACATAATGCAGTGGTCCTACTAACACCAACCAGTGATGTAGATGTGTTAGTTTGATGAAGTAGGCCCAAGCCCTCTATAAAAATGATCACAGCAACAAATGTCCTTGAGGTACCACAGAACTTTTCTGTTTTAACAGAAGGGTTTGTGATAAGAAAAAGAACAGAATAGGCAACTATGCAGAAAATCAAGTGAGGAATAACCAGAGATTAAAAATAGGTGTGGCTAATAGCCACTGATGGACCTCTGCTCCATATTTTTATCTAACCCCCTCTTGCAGCTGGCTATGCTTGTAGCCGCCACTACCTCCTGTGGCAGTGAATTTCACATGTTAATCACCCTTTGGGTGAAGAAGTACCTCCTTTTATCCGTTCTAACCCGACTGCTCAGCAATTTCATTGAATGCCCACGAGTTCTTGTATTGTGAGAAAGGGAGAAAAGTACTTCTTTCTCTACCTTCTCCATCCCATGCATAATCTTGTAAACCTCTATCATGTCACCCCGCAGTCGACGTTTCTCCAAGCTAAAGAGCCCTAAGCGCTTTACCCTTTCTTCATAGGGAAAGTGTTCCAAACCTGTAATCATTTTAGTTGCCATTTGCTGCATCTATGGACAGACATTAAACATCTGGAGTACTACACCAGGATTGCATGGAATAAGATGGGAAGTTTTACCATAAGATAAAAAGAAAGACTCTTGGTGGTATTGCTTCCTTTTCTATTAAGGACTAAAAGTTATGGTTGTTTTGTAATTTATGATGGTGGAATTTGTGTTTATTTTTGTTGACTTTGTATAATTTAATAATAGAAGCTGGTTTTCATGGTGGGTTATGTACCTTTGATTTTTTTTTGTCCTTTTGCCGTGTTACTCTCTGTGTGTTGTATAATCCCCAGGTCCCAGCAGGGGTTCTCCCGCTTTCCCAGGCCCCTTCCCGCTCCCAGTCAGCTGGCCAGTGGGGAAGCCCTGCCCCCACAACCACCATGGGCCTTTCCACCTCTGGAGGCTTCAGTCTCTATTTGGAAAGGCTTCCTCTTTGGAAAGGCTTCCTCTATTTGGAAAGGCTTCCTCTGATGTGTCTGCATCTTTAAGGCTGAAGGGGAGCGGGGGGGAGGAGGCAGAACAACATGGCTGTGAATGCAGTCCAGACCCTCCGTTCGTTGCACAATCTTTGCAGAGATCATTTGCATAGTGTGAAGATAAACTTGAACCTTTGGTTGCCCTGTGTTACTGTGAAAAACTTGGAAGTTCAGCAAGTTGTGAGTAGAGGTGCCAGTCCCCAGGTGGGGGCAGGGGATCCCCGGTTTGGAGGCCCTCTGGAGCTTCAGGGTCATCAGAAACGGGGGGGGGGGGGAGAAGGAAAATGTCTGCTGGGCTATAGGGTGTAATGGAGAATTAATCCCAGGGTATCTGGGGCTCTGGAGGGGTGGTGTTTTGAGGTAGAAGTACCAAATTTTTAGTGTAGCATCTATGACTGTCTTCAAAATGCTGTCCAAGTTTCAAAAAGATTTGACCAGGGGGTCCAATTCTATGACCCCCAAAAGATGGTGCCCCTATCCTTCATTATTTCTAATGTAGGGAAGGAATTAAAAAGGCATGTGATGGCCAGAACTCCCTTTGGAGTTCAATTGTGCTTGTCACAACTTCGCTTGTGGCTCCACCCCCAATGTCTCCTGGCTCCACCCCCAAAGTCCCCAGATTTTTCTTGAATTGGACTTGGCAACTTTAAGCACAACCCCCAACCACTGGAAGTTTTATCGATCTATTTAGCGTCTTTTGAGACCGTGCAGCAGGCAATGCCATATATTGTAAACCTATATTGCCATCATAAGGACTAAACATTAATTTTAAAAAGTAAATCAGGATTCTCAGACAGCAGAATTCTGTGTTCATCACTTCAGTGTATGCTTTTCTGAGTTCTTTCAGAATTATTCCATATTCACAATTCTGTCTTTACACATAACATCTATTTGACACCACATTGATTTGATGCTAGTAAACTTGGAATGGTTTCATAATATGTACTTCTGCACTTGACTGCAAATCTCTAATACAAATGGTTTTTAAAACTAAGATAAAACTAATCAAAATGAAGCTGATTTTTTTGCCCATTCTTCATCATAATTGTCCTTATGTAAAATAACTGACCCCAGTACACTGGGATTTTCAAGTCTGTAATGACTATTTCAATCAGTTTTCATTGTGATGTCTTGTTCTCTGCACCAGATTTATGCAGAGAACATTTATGTGGAATTTAATTACAACTGAATAAAAACTGATTTTATGCCTGAATAGCATGTTTATAAAAGGTGGTGTATCAATTTGGAAATGTATTAGGTAATGTGATCAGTTCTCCTAAAGCACATAAGTTGTACAGAGCCAATCTAATTATTTAGTGTAACTACTTTTATCTGAAGTTTGTGAAAGTTAACAGCAAGCCATTTGCCTCTGAACAAGCCAATATGAAACACTGCAGCCACCTTAGAAGATAGCATAAAAATATGAGTGAAATTGGAATTCAGATGAGTAAAATGTTATGTGTGATTTTACATGTGGGGAATGGGGACAATCAGATACAAGTGCTATGCACAGACTAACCTCCTGAAAAAAATCCTGAAGTTTGAGTCCAGTGGCACCTTTAAGATCAACGAAGTTTTATTTAAGGTTATAAGCATGTAATAGCTTATAATTTGAATAAAACAGTTGGTCTTAAAGGTGTCACTGGGCTCCAACTTTGTCTGCTGCTTCAGACCAACATGGATACCCACCAGAATCTATATCTTGAGAAAAGCTTACACTTAAATGTATGCATCAAGACATTCTATTTTAATATATTTTGTATTTAGACTTAATGGCAAATATTTGCTAATCATCATCATCATCATCCTTCACAGACAGACAGACAGACAGACAGACAGACAGACAGACAGACAGACAGACAGACAGACAGACAGACAGACAGACAGACAGACAGACAGATAGATAGATAGATAGATAGATAGATAGATAGATAGATAGATAGATAGATAGATAGATAGATAGAAAGAGTTCTAGTTCCCAATTATCTGCCATTTGTTTTATTTGGCAACAATTCTTGGTCATTTTTGAGGGTCCTGTTCCTCCTTTATCCATATTGATGAACAGTCCTATATCTGCAGGACCATATCCCTTCCTCTGTTACATCCACAGGAGAGAGTTACGCTCTTTGGACAGTAATCTGCTGGTGGTCCCCAGCCATAAAGACATCCTACTGTCCTCAACTACAGCTAGGACCTTTTTGGTCCTGGCCCCAACCTGCTGGAACTCTCTGCAAGACCTTTTGCAATTCTACAGGGCCTGCAAGGCAGAGATGTTCTACCAGGCCTTTAGTTGAGGACACTGATGGTTTCCATCTTGACTGACACCATCCACTGTTTGCCATGCTTGCTTTGAGCCCCCCACCCAAGTGGCCAGTAATCAGCAAATCTGGATAATTAATGTATTAATATCCACCATCTGTTTTAATAATGTATTTATATTTTGTTCTCTCTTTTTTTGGCAAATATTTTTAAAGTTTTTGTTCTTTTTCCAGAGCTCTGCAGTAGCCAGGACTAGGTGATTTATAAATTGAATTGTTGTTGTTAATAATAATAATTCCTCACAGATAGATAGAAAGAGTTCTAGTTCCCAATCATCTGCCATTTGTTTGGACACCTAAATAGGCCAAGAAAATAGCTGATCGTTTGTTTCTTGCTTTCAAACCAGACTTCCCTAAGAAGCCACAGTTTTAAATTCTTATTGTAGGCAATGTCAGAACTTGTATCTTTACTGCTGATTCCTTATAATGCAACCAATGCTGTATTGTACTCTTACTGTGACTCAGAGCGGCTTTGTTACTGAACCAAACCGACTCCATGTTGTAACCCTTGTTTAACCCAAAGTGCTTGAATAGTAATTAACCTTGCCCCACTGGTATCCAAAATATTTGGGGCTGTAGAATGAGTTATGTTATGTCTCTGCACATTCTCACACTAGGACCCTTTGAAGCCGAACAGCATGGCCTTCGGAGTAGGGAGGCATCCTCTCTACTGATAGTGATGGTGAGAAGACAGATGTGCCTGTAACGGTGTGAATTGTGGCTTTGTGAGATGTTTGCTTTACGTGTATAAAATTGAGTTGGTGCTGGCTCTCGCCATCACTGTTATCTTGCCTCTTCCAGTGCTTAGTTCTTTCTAATAAAATCCTAGCTTTGTAACCAAGTATGGGATCCGTTTGAAGTTCTTAAGTTCTGACATTATAACAGTGAACCCATTGTTTCGTGGCTTATCTGTACTGGAGGCTTGGCCCGATGGCGGCAAAAGTTCCAGACGACGGAGAGCCCACCACCCCAACGGAGGACCCGCCGCTCGACCCGAAAGTGACGGGGGTTCGGCGCAAAATTAAGGTCCCAGCACGTTTCTCGGTCGACGCGTTCCCCGCCCCGCGAACCTGGAGCCCGCGGAAGTCTACGGCAGCGATCGACGCTGCGGAGCAACGGTACAGAAGCATGTTGGGCGAAGGGGGAGCCGAAGACGGCGACGACGACCAGGCAGAGGGCCCGGAGCCCCGAGGGGGAGACGACCAACTCCGGACCCTCCGCAACGACTTATTCGACTGGGTGCGGGAGATCCACGACGACGTGCATCGGTCCCGCGTGTCGATGGCCGAAGAGATGCAGCAGAACCTGGGCGCAATTTACGACCAGCTCCGCACCTTGCAAACTGCGGTCCTGGGGGTCCCTGCTGGAGGGCTGCCGCTGGGGCAACCGCTTGCGGCCCCGCCGGCTCCGCCGGCCCCAGCCCTGCCAGCTCCGGCCGCCCCGGCGCCACCGGCACCGCCTGCCCCAGCCCCACCAGCTCCGCCGGCCCCGGCTCCGGCCGCTCCGGCGCCACCGGCTCCGCCCGTTCCGGGGCCACCGGCGCCACCCGTCCCGATCCTGCCGGCCCTGCCGGGCCCAGCGCCACCGCCGGCAGCACCTCGAGCCCCGGGGGGGGCCGAGGGTCGGGGAAGAGAGTTGAAGATTACTTTCGACGGGAATCCCGAGGACGTGGAGTACTTTACAATACAGTGCGACACGTTCTTCACCCACTGGGGTGCCGATTACCCGACCGAGGCCAGCCGAGTGTACCACATCGCGTCCCGACTGAGAGGCCCGGCCCGCAAGTGGTATGTGGGGCTCTTCATGGGAAGAAAGCCCGAACTAGCTACCGTGGCGGGGTTCCTGCACGCGATGCTCCGCCAGTATGGCGACCCTCTACGGGAGGAGAAGGCTGTCGCCGCCCTTCAGCGCATAGAACAGGGCAACCGCTCCACTCGCGAGTATGCCACCGAGTTCCTGGGCTACTGCGCAGCAGCGAGGGGATGGAACGAGGTCATGAAATACACTGCGTTTATCAATGGCTTGAACCCGAACATCCTCGACCGCTGCTACAGCCAAGGGAGACCCGACACGCTGGTCGGGTGGATCCAACTGGCCGGAGAAGTGGAGACCAACCTCCAACACGTAGGGATGCGGCAGCAGCAGCTGGCAAAGAAGGGGGCCAAACACACCCCGACTAAAACCGAAGGGCGGAAGACCCCGGCGACCTCGACTCCGTCCCCTGCCCGCAAGTGCTTCAGATGCGGAGACCCGGATCATCTCGCCGCCAACTGCCCAGTGATAGCAGGGGCCACCCCACCCACGGCGAAGCCGACCGCCCCGGGGCCGAAAAAGAAGAAGAGCAGCCGCTCGAAGGAGCCCAGTCGGGGCTCCGTCGCCACTTCCTTGGCGACTGACGAGGATTTTACCACCGACCTGGCGACTGTGGAGGAATCGACCGAGGAGTCGGACGACACCGAGTCGGCGGGAAACGACAGTGACCTGCTTTAATGGGTGCCGCAAAGCAGGTCCAACAACAGCCGGCACTCCTAACGGTGAGAGCCTCGGGGGGTTTACTATTTATGGCCGTTACCCTCCTTAACCCCAACCTAAAGAGATTCATGCACGCCCGAGCGCTAATCGACTCAGGGTGTAACAGAGACCTGATCACCCCCCGCCTAGTCGAGGCGTTGGGATTAGCCACCTCGCCCCTGCCACAACCGATGCAATTCCAGCAGATGGACGGGGGGCCCATGAGGGGGGAGCCCTGTACACTTGAGACTCAGGCGGTCCCGGTAGGAACCGAAGAACATTGGGGGATTGAGACTTTCGTAATTGCCCCCTCTTGCTCTTTCGACGTGGTGGTAGGCTCGGCTTGGCTCGCCCGCCACCAACCAGACATAAGGTGGGAGGAACAAATCGTCCGGTTCCCCGATTGGAGGTGCGAGCACCACCACTGGCGCCCCGAATGGGGGCCGCACGCTCCCCCCCAAAACATGTGGGCTTGCCTCACACTCGAGGAAGTCGCCACAATCCCCAAGGAGTATCGGGACCTAAGATTAGCATTTAGCGAGAAAGAAGCGGACGAGCTACCGCCCCACCGCCCTACGGACTGTGCTATTGAGCTGATCCCAGGGCACCAGCTTCCCAAAGCGAAACTATACTCCATGGATTGGGCGGAGAAAGCAGAACTCCGAAAGTTTTTGGACAAAAATCTTAAACGCGGCTTTATACGACCGGCCACAGCCCCCCATGCCGCCCCCGTCCTATTCCGAAAGAAAAAGGACGGGTCTCTTAGACTTTGCACAGATTTTCGTGCGATAAACGGGATTTCCATGTCCAACGCCTACCCGATCCCGTTGATAAAAGACTTGTTGAACACCATAGCAAAGGGAAAAGTATTTACCAAGCTTGACCTCCGAGACGCGTACTTCCGCGTCCGCATCAAGGAGGGTGACGAGTGGAAGACAGCCTTCAACACCCCTCTGGGACAGTTTGAGTACTTAGTTATGCCCTTCGGACTGCAAGGGGCCCCTGGTGTATTCATGAACTTTATCAATGAAGTGCTGCGGGACTTCCTCTTTAAGGGGGTGGTGGTGTACCTTGATGACATCATTATCTATTCACAAGATCTAAAATCTCATGTGCCACTGGTTAGAAAAGTGTTAAGCACCCTTTGTAAACACAAACTGTATGCCAAATTGTCAAAATGCGAGTTTCATAAAACAGAACTGGACTACCTGGGTTTCCGAGTGTCGGGGGAGGGATTGTCAATGGACCCCGCAAAGGTCCAAGCGGTGTTGGACTGGGAACCCCCTCGAACCCGCAAACAATTGCAAAGTTTTATCGGGTTCGCCAACTTTTACCGCGACTTTATTAAGGGGTTCGCTACAGTCATGCTCCCCCTCACGGAACTCCTCAAAACCAAAGGGAAGGGTGACGAGGCGAAAAAGCCAGGCGCGCGCCTAACGTGGACGCCTGACTGCCAAAAGGCTTTCACTGAACTGAAGCGCCTCTTCACCTCCGAACCCGTGTTGGCTCATCCCGACGAACTAAAACCCTTCGTGGTCCAATGCGACGCCTCCGACGCCGCAGTAGGAGCCATATTAATGCAAAGAGGGGAGAATGGGGTGCTCCGGCCGTGTGCCTATATCTCAAGGAAATTTTCCAATGAACAAAGAAATTGGTCAGTCTGGGACAAGGAGGCGTTTGCAGTCATGTTTGCCCTTAAAACCTGGCGCTCCTGGCTAGAGGGAGCGAGAGTCCCCTTCAAAATCTGGACCGATCACAAAAACCTCGAAGCCCTCACGGGGCGCCACAAAATGACCGCAAAACAAATCCGGTGGGCAGGCTTTTTTGCTAAATTCGACTTTGTGCTGAAACACATCCCTGGCTCAAAGAACTTTTTGGCGGATGCCCTCTCTCGCATGCCGCAACACGACAGTCTCCGGGAGGAGGTGGTGGACTCACTAATTTCCCCCTCAGCCATTTCGGGGGGAGTCACCACCCGCTCCGGCAGGCAGACCAGCCCTCCGGATTCAGACCTGCTGCCTCGTTTCCTCTCAGTGTATAGCCAGGAGACTGACCGCCCACCCAACTTAGTCAAAGCCGAAAACGGTCTCTGGCTGCACAATGAAAAGATCTATGTGCCCACTCCCCTCAGAAAGGAAGTCTTGGAACGCTGCCATTCTAGTCGCCTGGCCGGCCACTTTGGCTATGTCAAAACTCTCAACTTGCTCACCCGCCAGTTTTGGTGGCCTAAAATTAAAAAAGATGTATCGGAATTCGTTCTCTCATGTCCCACCTGCCTCATGGCAAAACGAAGGGGCGGCAAACCCCCGGGCCACCTGGTTCCCCTCCCTACAGCCACCCGGCCTTGGTCGGTAGTCTCCATGGACTTCATTGTCGAACTCCCGCCTTCACAGGGCAAGACGGTCATCTTGGTCGTAGTGGACACATTTTCAAAGCAAGCCCACTTTATCCCGTGCAAACAACTACCCACGGCCAAAAAACTCGCCCAGCTCTTTTTCACCCACATTGTACGCCTACACTCATTCCCAGACAAGGTCATTAGCGACCGCGGGACGCAGTTCATTGCCAACTTCTGGCGGGAGTTCTGCAAACTTGCCGGCATTGAGCAAGGACTAAGCTCTGCCTACCACCCCCAGTCAGACGGACAGACAGAGAGGGTTAATAGTCTTCTAGAACAATACCTCCGCTGTTTCATTAATTTCCAACAGTCCAACTGGGTGGACCTCCTCCCTTTTGCGGAATATGGCTACAACAATAGCCTCCATAGCTCTACCAAAACCTCTCCTTTTCAGATCATCAATGGTTACGAAGGCAAGCCGTTTCCCACACTCACCCTCCCTGCCAGCCCGTCCGAACCAACATCATGCCAACAATGGTGGGAGGGCCTTCGTGAAGGCTGGAAGGGTATTCAGGAAAACCTGGAGGAAGCGAAAAAAGCCTACAAAAAGCAGTTTGACAAAAAACACTCCCCAGAGTGGGATCTAAGGGTGGGGGATACAGTCTTCTTGTCAACAAAAAACCTTCCCCTTCCCCAGTCCTGCCGTAAACTCGCACTGAAGTTCTTGGGGCCTTTTAAAATCAAAAGGGTCATAAACAAAGTGACGGTGGAACTCGATCTACCCAAAGCTCTAAGTAAGATCCATCCTGTTTTTCATTGCAGCTTGCTTCGGAAAGACCCTGGTGCTACGTCCTTCCATCCCAGGGCCCCACCGCCCCCTCCGACGACAGTGAGGGGTCAGAGTCACCATGAAGTCCAGGAGATCCTGGACTCCAAAGTCAAAAGGGGAAAACTATATTATTTGATCAGGTGGAAACACTTCCCCCCGAGCTGTGATGAGTGGGTCGAATCTCAGAACGTAGCTGCTCCGCAACTGCTGAAAAAATTTCACCTACTGTACCCGCACAAGCCCAAGGCGGGCCCCGCGGGAGGGGGCGCTTAGGGGGGGCAGTATGTCAGAACTTGTATCTTTACTGCTGATTCCTTATAATGCAACCAATGCTGTATTGTACTCTTACTGTGACTCAGAGCGGCTTTGTTACTGAACCAAACCGACTCCATGTTGTAACCCTTGTTTAACCCAAAGTGCTTGAATAGTAATTAACCTTGCCCCACTGGTATCTAAAATATTTGGGGCTGTAGAATGAGTTATGTTATGTCTCTGCACATTCTCACACTAGGACCCTTTGAAGCCGAACAGCATGGCCTTCGGAGTAGGGAGGCATCCTCTCTACTGATAGTGATGGTGAGAAGACAGATGTGCCTGTAACGGTGTGAATTGTGGCTTTGTGAGATGTTTGCTTTACGTGTATAAAATTGAGTTGGTGCTGGCTCTCGCCATCACTGTTATCTTGCCTCTTCCAGTGCTTAGTTCTTTCTAATAAAATCCTAGCTTTGTAACCAAGTATGGGATCCGTTTGAAGTTCTTAAGTTCTGACAGGCAAAAATACATACCATTGTTTGTAATGAAATTCTGGTTTGGGAATACAAACATATTGAACTCTCCAGGTATGTGTGAGTGGCAAGACTTGCATGGTTCATTTCCTTAACCAATTATTTTTAGTGCATCTAAATGCATCCAGAGAACTAGGAACCTGCTACATCTTTCAGTTCCAATCTGCATACTTGCACTGATGAGCAACTTGTGCCACCATACAGATTCTGCAAAGTAAATATCTTCTGACACAAAGATCACTCTTATTGTCAGAAAAAATAATGTGTCACACATGCATAGAGAAAACTGGCTTGGTGGCAGCATGCCTAAAAAGGATTTTATTGCTGAAATAAATGATAGGGCAAACTTTAATGATGACAGCTGTTGGCATCAAAAGTCAATGCACTCCTGGATTACCTTCCAGCAGCATCCTGTTTAACATCACTACTGTGCCTTGTATTGCTAGTAAAATGTTTCATCTGAAATGTTGGCTGTCATACTTTAGGAAAGATGAAAAATCCAAGATTACTGGGATAGTTTAGAGTCATACAGTGCTGGCCAGTCTGGATGTGCTTAAACCAGTGGAAGCCAAGGGAGAGACACTGGCTGATGATTTGAAAATATGTCAGTAAAAGGAGAGATCAGTTGTATCCCTAGATCTATGAAGAACAGAAGCAATAGTTACTGTCAACTGTCAAGCAATAGTTACTTCCATGGAGTACTGCGGACTCTCTCCTTCTTGAATGGAAGGTAGTGTTGTTGATTGAAGTGTATTTTTATTATTATAGTTTTAACTTTTAAAATAGTTTCTTCTTTTTTCCAGTTAAACAGTATGGTGATCTTTCCAAGAGATTCCCACATTCAGAATGAGAATACTACTGTAGCAGCTGCAACCAATGAGGAATACAAAGACCGATTTCCCATGTTCGTCTTCTCAGCACGGCTTCCTTCCGATTTCACACTATCTGCCCTGGGGCTGCAACAAGTGTCGTCGTTTTCGTGCAGCAAACAGAAACCGCTAAAAACCAGTTTCTATTTGCTGCACAAAAATGCCGATGCTTGCTGCAGCCCCAGGGCAGATAGTGTGAAATCAGAAGGAAGCCGCACTGAGAAGATGAATGTGAGAGTGGCATAAGATGAGTGGGAAATCAGTCAGAGAGCATCATCACAGTTAGTTTTAGTACAACCTGAGTTCAGTCTTGATTGAAGACTGATTCATTCATGCACACAGGCCTGATTTTGGGCAGGAACTCACAGAAATGTAGCTTTATAACCTCTAAATTTTAGACGTGCTTTCTTTCTTACCCGCCCCCCCCCCCCCCCCAATACTTGCTTCTGGGCTCCATTATTCAAACCCCTGTGAGAATTTTGCTGAACTCTAAGATTTTTTCTCCATTTTGGAGAGAGAAGCCACACTATAATAGTCTTCAACAGACTATTCTGGAGACTTATATAAACAAATTAATCGGCAGTATTGCATTGTAGTATGTGTGTATGCAGGGGCTACTTTGTAGAAAAAGAGCTGCCAAAGCTCATTAGCACAACTCATTTGCATATGTCACACACCCCTGACATCACCAGAAGGTGCACTAAATTATATGAGCTCAACATCAACCTTAAAATGCTTCTTGAATTATAATTGTCACAATAAAACCTTACTCCCATTATATTTTTTAGATTACGGTACTTTCTCCTAAGTGACCACAGTGGCATGATTAAAATATCCATTTGTCTGCTTTATATGTTTTGGTTATTTTCCCATTTTTTTGTGAGAAAAATTTTTAAGAGTTCAGCAAAATTCAGTGAGTTTCTTTTGGCTACCAATATAGCTGAGCCCAAATAAAAACCAATTTTATTTGGCTTTTATTCAGGTGCAGCTTAGAGAAGTTTAGTCTTTGAGTTGCGCTGCTGCTGCAGTGGTGGCAGTTCAACTTGGAGAGCAGTGCAGCTTCTTCACTCACTGAATTGCACAGCAGCAGCACAGCTAGGAGAAGGCATTTAAAGACACACTCTTTAAATGCTCCTTCATGCACCAAGTCACATAACCACAACTTTGGCAGCACAGCTTGGAGAAGCTATTTAAAGAGGGTTTCTTTAAATGCCTTCTTCAATTGCTCTGGATCAATTCTCCATTATACCCTATGAGGATCTATGGTATAATGGAGCCAAAAAAATGGGGTTTGTGAAATATTTCCTACATTCAAATACCATGCCAGTATTGGGATTTGGGAATATCAGGAAATAATGATAATTTGGGGGTTCAATATATCCAACCTGAAAAATACTTTTGTTGTTTTTGCACACCCCTAGTCTGGAACATTGTTCATGATGAGCTGAACTTGTGGTGTTGCCCTATACTAAGTCAGATCATCAGTCTTTCTATCTTAGGCCGAGGTCAGACGAACATAAACTGACAAGATTGTCTTCTCTGACTAGTAGCTGCTCTCCAACAGGTGGGAGATCTTATAACTGCATGGGTACATGCAATCCTCCCCAAAGAAGGAATATGAGATATCATGTTCTATTCTTTCTTTTCTATAAATGTAAGATTAGTACCATAATTCTAATGGAAAAAGTTGAATGAATCCTTGGTTACTGGCCAAAGGTCTCTTGACTCTTAGTCCATAGCCCTCAGCCTGGAGACTGCTTTATCAAGCCATGATCTGCCCAGGCTGGCTTGGTTATTTTAATTCTATGAGAGACGATTTTTTTTTAAAACAAAAAGCTTATAAACTGAAAATAAAGGAGATAAATTTTTGAAAATAGAGTAGCTATCAATGGTATTCTGACGTAGTGCATGTGTTTTTATCCTTAATCATTTTGCTTTGCTGAAATAAATGTAGTGCTAATACTATGTATAATCTATAAATCTGGTATGAAAAGTATAGGTTCCTGTAATGATTTAAAGTTTTAAGTGTGTGCCTGAATGTTGGTAAGTTGCAGAAGAGCAAGAGGGATGAAAGAGGGTGATGAGCAGGGCTTTTTTTGTAACAGAAACTCCTTTGCATATAAGGCCACACACCCCTGATGTAGCCAATCCTCCAAGAGCTTACAGGGCTCTTCTTACAGGGCCTACTGTAAGCTCCAGGAGGATTGGCTACATCAGGGGTGTGTGGCCTAATATGTTAAGGAGTTCTTGCTACCAAGAAAAGCCCTGTGGTTGAGTGAGGTGATTGGTTGGTGACTTAGACTGTATGGGTGGAACTAAGAAGTGTGCATGGAGAGAAAGAAGGCAGAAGTCAGTCAGCAGTTAATAGCCAGTTGTCGTCAGTCAGAAGTCTATAGAGTCTGAGAAGCAGTCTTCTGATTAGAATTCCATATCAATATTGTGAAAAGCATTTAAGATTCTAAAAAGAAAGTAGAATACCTTAGAAGACATATTAGCAACTAGAGAAAGTAAAAACCTAATATTAATAACCTAGTATTATAAGAGTATGGGAGAAAGAAACTGACAGAAACCTGAGTTAAGAAACGGAAAATTAAGCTGAGCTAAATAGAATAAAGATTGGACAAAGTACATTCTGAAGGGTAAGGAGGATTTCAGAATGAGGAGTGTGTGTGAAGTGAAAGAATGTGATACCTTGGTCAGAAGTTATTAATATATACTGGTTATTTACTGAAGAATTAAGCTACAAAACATCTTGAAACCCAATACTCTTCTTGTACAAATAATTTTTTATTTTGTTTGTTGTTATCGTGGAGTTATATGCTGCTTAAACACTAGAGAATTATCCTCAAGACCACATAGTCCAACAAAGGAGCCTTGGAGCTTAAGCACAACACCAAGGGAAAGGTTAATTAATGGGACTGGCATTAACTTCCTGGTGGCAGCATTACATACCTTGAGTGAAATAAATAACAAGAAATTCAAAGACACATTATATCTAACCACACAAATTTAAAGAGAAGTTGTTACAATGGGCAAATTATCCAGTGTAACAGAATGCCAATCACTAGCTTTGTTTTGGACAAATAAATAACACCACCACCATTGAACTAGTGTGGAGCCAGTAACAATTGTGTGAAACCTGCCTAAGAAACATTTGAAAATTGAGGTTTCATTCAGATGCCCAGGGCTATAATCACAATCCCCCCCCCCCTTGATAACATTATTGACAGTTATAGGGGCTGCTGTGGAATATTGACAGTTATAGGGCTGCTGTGGCACTTCCCCCTATCTTTGAAGTTTCTAATGTGCCATTCTCCCTCAGAAAGAAATGTATCAGTGCTTTCTTTTGCTTCAGTTTTTAAGTTCTCGTGGCTTAAATCATTCAGAAAACACCCTTAAGAGAAACTAGTCCAAGGCTTAAAGTTTCAGTTTGCCTATTACATTAAGCATATATCTTTTTCACAATGCCTACTGCCTTTCCCATCACTTTGGATCATATTGTACCTTTCTTTGTGAGACCATTATAAGAATTCCAATCAGATCACAGTTTATAGAGTTCCCATTTTACAAAGAGCTTACTAATTTTCCTTGAACATCAAAGAAATAATGATTGATTTCTTCCCTTGTATGTAAGGATGGAAAGCTTTACTTTAATAGATGAAATGGTTGCCAATGCAAATCCCAGTTGGACTACTGCTAAACAAAAACATTTACATTTAGTGAATATATTTGCATCTTTGAACTATCTTCCATTTGCTCCAGTGCCTTTTCCAATAAATGCTTTATACCATGGAAAACTCATTTTTCAAAATTAGCCATGGCTTGAATGCTTCAGAATGAACACAAAAACTCTTTTTAAAGGAGCTGAGATATGTCCAAACACATGATTTCAATAATGTTAATCTTTTAGTATATAGATTTCCATTGTGAATTTGTTTTAAATAATATTCCTCAGAATGAACCATTTCCCCTAAGGAATGTCACTTTTCCAGGATGCTGGCAATGCCATTGAGTCCAATAAGCAATCAATATTCATTATATCAAAGTAACAGTGTTTTGGTTTCAGTAATAATCTCATGGCACACAATCCTCTATTATGAGTTGGTTTCAATAGCATTCCTCTAATTTTGTGATATGAGAGAGAACATAATTCCAAAATGCTGTTGTGCCAGTTTTTTGTTTGTTTACAGTTTATATCTTGCTTTTCTGCCCAATCTGTGCTACAAATTAAAGCATTATACAATATATATCATAAAACTAATTTAAATTCAAACTAAAATACATATTTAAGACAGCAATTAAACCTTAAAGCAGAAAGGAATGATCATTGAGGAAAGCAAATTAAAAGAAAGAAGTCTTCACCTATTCATGGAAGACAGTGATGAAATGGGACAGGCATATCCCTGAGAAGGAAATTCTGTAATTTTGATGCCATGACTGAGAAGCCCCTCTTTTTGGTTGCCACACATCTATCCTCAAAAAGAGGGGATACCTGAAGCAGGGTCTCAGAAAGTGTTTGCATGATTGTGTAGGTTCATGTAGGAGTAGGTGGTCCGTAAGGTGTGCTAGTCTCAAACCACATAAGGTGTACTGGCACTTTGAATTAGGCCTGGAAACTCATTAGGAGCCAGATTAGCCAAATCCAAAGTGATATGTTCTCTACAGTCCAGACAAGTCAGTCTCCCTGCTTCAGTATTGTGTACTAACTGGAGTTTCTGAACATCTTCAAGGGCTGCCCCACATAAAGTGCATTGCAGTAATATATTCTAGATGTTGTATGTACCACAGTAGTCAGATCTGAAGCTAGTAAAAGACACCTGAGTCCTGAAGACTGCTGCCATCTGCAGTAAACTCAGGTCCATCAGCACCCCTAGATACAGACCTGTTCCTTTCAGTACAACCCCATCTAGAGCAAGAGATAACTCAGATCATGGAGCAGTATTTCCATTCATCAGTAGTACTTCAGTCGTGTCAGGATTAAGCTTCAGTTTATTAGTCCAAATCCATCCCCAAACTGCTTCCAGGCACCAGTTCAAAGTTCCTGGGTTTAACTGGAAGTGTCAAAGAGAGTTGAGTATCATCTACATACTGGTGACAATCAAGCCCAAATCTTTACATGACCTGCCCTTGTAGTTTCATATAGATGTTAAAGAGTAAGGGGGATAAAATAGAACATTAAGAACATAAGCCCGCTTCTGCGGGGGAGGGCGGGATATAAGAAATTTATTATTATAAGAACATAAGAGAAGCCATGTTGGATCAGGCCAGTGGCCCATCTGGTCCAACACTCTGTGTCACACAATGGCCAAAAAAACCTCAGGCACCATCAGGAGGTCCATCGGTGAGGCCAGGACACTAGAAGCCCTCCCATTGTGGGACTTTGTTGTGCTAAAGCCAAAAGAGCCACACAACATTAATCCAGTACCATCTTCTATAACTGACATTTGCAGTAGGACTGAAATGACTAAAATTGTGACTCCCTGACCTAACCACAAAAAGTGATCCAGAATGATACTCTGATCAATGGCTTCAAAAGCTGCTGGGATGTCCTTGCCAATAAATATCATTTACTATGAGTACAATGAAAAATTATATTCATGAACCTGTTTTTCAGAGAAGTGGTTTCTTCCCCTACTTTGATATGAATAAGATATTCATTTTGATGTATTAAATTAAGTAAGATGAGACTTTTGCTTGTAATGTTCTGAAGTGGAAGGTTCATTTTGAAGGCACTCCCTCAAGATGAAATTTTTTTGGGTTGTGAAGCTCTTTAACTTAATGTCTTTCTGTATGTGGTAAATTATGTCTGTGATAGATCTTTCTCCATAAAGAAGGACATTCAGAATATATAGAACAATGGTTTTCTTATGACTCTCAGAAGCAGGATTTTTAGGAGGTTTTTCAGGGTGGTATAGAAGAGGAGAGAGAAGAAAATAGTACTACAGGTTTGATCCAGATTAAATTTTCCTGTCTCTCCCCTCTCACTGCAGCCCACCAATCTCCACAAAATGCTGTTCTTTGGAGGAAAGGGGACCCTGAGGGATGACATGAGGGGAACCTGCAGCTGGAAGTGCGAATTGGTGGTTATTGCCATTTCACTCCGAATCTAGTCCTGTGTTGTGCATGTTGTGCCCAGAAACATTAAACTGGATCTAAGCCATTGCTTACATTGAAAATGTGCATAGGAAACTAGAGATACTGGGCTCTGGTGCACATTTAAAGATGAAAGATACAAATGAACAGAACAATTAAATGTTGTTGAACCCAGATACTTTAATTTTTCAAAGGTTGTTTAAAAGTTGGATTAATCAGTTCATTTAGTACTTCACATACTGGGCATCTTTTTCCCTAGAATTTGTGTTTACTGTGAGATTAAGAGCATCTTGGATTAGTGTGTCCCCTCCTGCCTTGTCCTATATAAAAAAGCTCTGCTAAGCGATCTCTTTTGATTATGTGATTGTTCTGGCCTGTTTTCAAGCTCACTGAATTTCTATAATGTAAATAAATAAGTGAATGTGGTATCTCTCAGGGATCATACTATACATGCTGTGAGTGATGGGAAGCATGGGTGCATGATCTCTATATCTGCTCTGCATCACGCCACACATGGAAGTTTCAAGACATTACCTTATTATTATATTTTAATTAAAGTATTGCAAACCTGTATAAAACATTAGTTATAAGAATATAAATTCAAAGTAAGATAATCTACCATGATTTTTTTTAAACGAGTGCTTTGAAGACAAGGTCCTACTTAGATTGCTGTTCCTTTTTCCATAAACAAAACCATTGTGCATCCTGTTGTATCTGTCCCATCTGGTTATGTTTCCTCACAAATGTCAAGAACATTGCCTTTAAAAAAATTAATTTCCCCAATGTATAAGCTTTCCCATTTTATTGTTTCAAAATTAAACCTAAGTTGAAACCCACACGTATTCTAGGTTGTGTTTCATCAGAATACCCACGTAATTATTTCACTATTTTTTTTTCTAAAGGAATTCATGAATCATGGGATTCATGTTTTTCAGTCAGTTTTATTCTGTTTGTAAGCAGTCCGCCTTATGGAGTAGTTATGAACTCAACATATCAAGTAGTTCTGGATCTCCTCAGGGTGTTTTCAATATTAGGAGAAGTGGGAAGAAATGAGGCCCAAATGAGCTTTTCACTTTCAGTTCTGTTACACCTGCTCCCACTATAAGAGGTGCTAGTTCTGGTTTAACAGCTTGCTTTTTAAAAAAGATTCCAGTTGTTAACGCTGCAGCATTGCTGGCAAAATGTGTGAGGCAAAAGAGATCATAATATGTTTGCATATGAAGCAAGGGTTCATTCTCTTCGGTCCCAGTTTATACAGCGTCAGATTATTGGTTCATCTAACTCGGTATTGAATAGTGGTGACTTGAAGTCAACTCTTGCTTTGTTTAAAAATATGCTTTTGGTTTTTATATGGCTGACCAGTTCCATGTGTGTAAAACTATCCACAAACTCTGGTAGACTACACTTTCTGGCCTCATCTTGGCAGTAAAACAACTGAGCACTGTCCTTTTTACAGTAAAGCATTGTCAAAACATTGATTGTGAATTTTCTGCTGTTTTAGTATAGTTGCTTAAATGCTTGTAACACAGCTTAATTAAAACATTACTCTTATAAAGGGTTTATTGTGAAAATTATCAATCATGATGAAGAAACTGATCAAGAGCCAGTTTGGTGTAGTGGTTAAGTGTGCGGACTCTTATCTGGGAGAACCGGGTTTGATTCCCCACTCCTCCACTTGCATCTGCTGGAATGGCCTTGGGTCAGCCATAGCTCTGGCAGAGGTTGTCCTTGAAAGGGCAGCTGCTGGGAGAGCCCTCTCCAGCCCCACCCACCTCACAGGGTGTTTGTTGTGGGGGAGGAAGGTAAAGGAGATTGTGAGCCGCTCTGAGACTCTTCGGAGTGGAGGGCGGGATATAAATCCAATATCTTCTTCTTCAATCATTTTAGAAGCTGAACCAACAGACAGGACTGGCCCTAGAATAAACAAAGCTGAAGTGCTCATTTTAGAGCTCCAGTTCCAGCCCTGCTCTTTTATTCTGCCTCAAATATTCCACTTCAGAACTGTGCAAATGGGTTTCAAGATCTCTTTCGCCTCCATCTCTTTTTAAAAAACAGCTTCACCCTTAATACACTTCGTTCTCTAGAATGGGCCCAGAAGTTCTAGGAAACTACTGAAAGCAGCCCTTCTAGAAAATTATACACAGTTACAATACAGAAATTTCCAACATTTTGCTAAATTGGAACACACGTAGGAATAGCTTCTGTCATAAGTAGCACCTAGGGTTGCCAAGTCCAATTCAAGAAATATCTGGGGACTTTGGGGGCGGAGCCAGGAACAAGGGTGTGACAAGCATAATTGAACTCCAAGGGAGTTCTGGTCATCACATTTAAAGGGACAGCACACCTTTTAAAATGTCTTTCTTCCATAGGAAATAATGAAGGATAGGGGCACCTTCTTTTGGGGCTCATAGAACTGGACCCCCTGGTCCAATTGTTTTGAAACTTGGAGGGTATTTTGGGGAGAGGCACTAGATACTATGCTGAAAATTTGGTGCTACTACCTCAAAAAATAGCTCCCCCAGAGCCCCTGAAACCTCCAGATCAATTCCCCATTATACCCTATGAGAAATATTTCACATAGGGAATAATGATGACATTTCCCTCTCCTCCACACACACACCCTTCTCGCAAATCTGATGTAGGGGATTGGCTCTCTACTCACCAGCCAGCTTCTTCACAGCAACAAACACAGACACAGTCACAGAAAGTTGAAGCCTTTCACCACCTCCGCAGGTGCAAAGCCACATGGTCCTTTGGGGCGGGGCAGGAAGCAGCCTGGGAAAGCTCTGTGCAAAGGCACATGGTTCTTTGGGGCAGGGCAGGAAGCAGCCTGGGAAAGCTCCGGCTGCTGCGATGGAGCTGGGTGGGAAGGGGAGGGGCAAGGAGAAGCTGCTGCGATCAGAGGTGAGAAGGAAAGGGAAGAGAGGAGGAGAAGCATCAGGGATTGATGGGAAGAGGAGAGGAGAAGCTGCTGGGTTCTAGGCTGCGTGGGAAGGACCGCCATTCCTCCCACTTTCTGGATTTTTGCCAAGCGGGGGGGGGGAGGAGGCTCCAAATCGGGGGTCCCCCACCCAGGCGGGGGATTTGGGAAGCCTAGTAGCACCCCTGGTACCCAATGGAAGAGTATTTCCTTTTCCAGGGCAGGCTGAGGAAGGAGAACCTGTTGGGGAATATAGGCTAGTTAGGGTTGCCAGCCTCCAGGTAGAGCCTAGAGGTTTCCCACTTTTACAACTGACCTTCAGCTGGCAAAGATCAGCTCCCCTGGAGAAAATGGCTGCTTTGAAGCATGGACTCTATGATATTGCACCATGCTGAGGCCGTTTCCCTCCCCAAACCGATTCTCTCCTGGATCCACCCAAAGTCTCCAGGTATTTTCTAGCACAAACCTGGCAGCCCTAGGTATCCCTGAAGAAAATTAGCTGCACCAAAGATATTACTGAAGATCTCTCAATTTAAGAAATAAATTGTGTAGATTTTCTTTCACAAGATATTCTTTTCTGATGCCTCTCCTTTTCAGTCTCATTTTAGAGCTCTAGTTCCAGCCCTGCTCTTTTATTCTGCCTCAACTATTCCACTTCAAAACTGTGCAGGTGAGTTACATATGATCTGTTTGGTAGAGTAAATGCTCATAAAAATTTACTGCTTTTATTTTGGACTCTGAAAATGACAATTGTCCTAGGGCTGAAGTAACCACATACAACTGCTGTGTTTATGAAAATGCATTCTAAAAAGCTACTCAAAACAAAACACTAACTGCAATTGCAGGAAAATGAAAGTATGAAGAAGCTACTTCAGCAGATTTTATATATTTTAAATTGGCCTTCTATTGTTGTTGATTGTTTTTACAATGTAACCCGCCCTGAGCCTGTCCTACGGGAAGGACGGGCTAAAAATCGAATAAAATGAATAAATAAATAAACAAATCAAAGCAGTGGGTTCTCCTTGCAGTGGTAATGTGAATGTGGAAGTGCTTGAAAAAGACAGTGGAAAACAGGTCAGCCTCTGATAAGCGGCTGAGTGGAATAGTGCAATAGAAGGAACCACAGCAGACCACACAGTAATAATACTGCTGATCCTGTATTGTGGCCAAAGGTAACGCAGTCTTCAATCGTAGATGTAGTTGTTTCCAATGGGCCAAATGAAATTGAGAACATAGCTTTTTATGTGGATCAGAATAAACATAATTTTTCAGAAAATTTTACTGAAAATGTTTTAGTCAACAAATTCTAATGCATTTTAGACAAGCATATTCTAATATCAGAAGGGGAGGGGTTGCTTCTACAAAATATTTCCACGAGTTGCTACTGCCAGTTCTTCACTTGGGAGTACTAGAACCAATGATTGGAAACATTTAAAGTCATATTCTGAAACAGCATGAAAAGCCATCCAGCCATTTAAGCGCACCCTGCAAACAGAGGGGAACTGAATCCTGACTGAAATCAAACAAAGACATTGATGCAGAGCACCAGTAGATTATAAACCAAGAACTTCAGCACTGGGAGGGTGTGCTTGAATGCTTAATTGTATATTTATGGTGTTGGCATTACCCAAGTTGGCATTCTGGAGATCTTCATGCAAGCTCTTCAGAAACAATGGAAATTTTCTAGGTCTCATACAGATGCTTGGCAAATACGATGTGCAGGCATTAATGCCTGAAAAACAGCTGAGCAGCAGGGAGGTGCTTCTGCCTTCAAAGGGATTGCACAAGAAAGCCCGAAAAACAGCTGAGTGGTGGGGAGGTGCTCTGCTGCTGCTCAGCTGCTTTTTGTCGATTTTGCAGCGAACAGAAAGACTCAAGAGTTCCTTTAAACCCCTACTTTCTGCTCTATCCGTGAACTGCCACAAACTGCTTTAAAAGCTCCTGGAAATTCATGAATTTGGTCTGCAAAATAAACAGGGCAAAATTTGTGATAAATTTTGCTTCATGGTTCAGTTTGCAAATGGTTAGTAACAGTACTAAAGTTTGGCCTTTCAGTTAGCTTCTGTAAAATATCAGCAAAGCCACTTAACAATAGAATGTGATTCTGGATTAAAGAATTGAGGGATTATATGCTGGGTATTAATAATAAGAACTGTACAAATGAATGTTGAGAACTGCAAGCCACTGAGCGCAGAAAGCTTTATACAGGCTTTACCAGTAGGGATATTTTAAGAATGAATGACATAAACACAATTTGCATTTACAGTTAGAAGTCTCTCATAATTACTGGAAACAATTATTAATGTAACTATGGGTATCTCTCCCCCATTTCTGGACAGAGAAATGGTTTCACTGATTGTCTCATTGATTCTATTGGATCCTGGTCCAATTCCTCATCCAAGATCAATGTGCTAGATTAAATATTTTACTGTGGTAAATTATTCAGAAAATCATTGTACCTGTTAGGTTTCAAGTAAAAGTGCCATAATATTTGGCTATACAATTTAGGCTTTTCAAAATATGAAAGGATGCATGGTTATCTAAAGCAATCTCTTTTGATGGTCTTTGACAGTTTGGGGATTGCCTAATAAGATTGAATTACAGTGAAGTTAAATAATTAGCATAACTTTTTCAGCATGGGAAGATGTATATTGGATTACTGCCCACTACCATTTAGATGGCAAACAGAGCTATGGATAAATTCATTCAGAGGAGCCATTTCAACTGAAGGAAGGGCAACAAAGTCCAAGGGCCATTTTTGTTTTGCCATGTTCAGGGTTAAATTACACCATAACTGTTAGGTTCTGTTGTAATTTCCTGTCTTTTAAAATACACAACTAGCATTTATTAAAAACAGGAAAAGAAGCGTTGTCCATTGTTTCTGGCCAGTTTGGGTCTGAATAACTTGGACTGAAGAAACAATCAGAAAGGACCTCTGATGGGCAATAGTTTTGTCTGTCTTGGTGCACCACCTTCTTCATCAGCACTAGACTCGAGCATAAAGATGAAGATACATATTGTCTAATCCTTCAATTTTAACACCATAACTATACAGCACCCACCTTTTTCATCTCAAACTGGTCAAATATTAACATTTAACTCAGTCAAGCTTCAAATTGTCTGCATTTCCTGATCAGACTGTGTACAGCCAGGGTCAGCAGGCAAAGGGGACAACTTTAAATCCTGTCACACCGTGCCCAGTACCTCAGATAAATCAAAAGTTTATGTCAAAATGAAATAATGGCACTGGTAGCATTTTTATAGTTCAGAAATAGAATAACATTTATTTTATAACAGATAGGCTGGGAAGGGAAAAAATAATTACAGAGGATTATAATATAGAATTTGTGGACAGGCAGAATAACTAAAACATGAACACCTTTTGGTGGCAGACTGTTATTACATATAAAAATATTCAGTGTTTCCCTCAGCTGGACAACACTCCTTAATATAAACCTTGTTGGTATAGGTTTTGGCTTTCAAATATACACACTAGCTCACTCTGAGGGACTGATTGAACCTGTGTCAGAACCCCCCACCTCAGACCCTTTCTCCCTAGCTGACAAGTTATCCCCTTCTCAGGAAGAGCTATTACCCTGGACTCTTGACACCTTTGAGGGCTCTTCACTCTGACACATCAAACCCTTGTGCCAAGTCCCCTCTCTCTGCTGAGACCTCAGTCTGTCTCCTGGGATTCCACACAGAAACAGGAACCTTTGTCCCTCTCACAATGTGTGTTTATGACCTTTTTCTTCACAGGAGTCTGGCCATTGGACTTGGGATCAGATCTTCGCATCAGAGCCTTTTAACTTGCTCTGCCTTGTGATGCTCTGTGCCACAATGACAGTTTTCCACAAAAAAAGCATCTGTTAGCTCCTTTTCTCACAAACTGACTCTCACACAGACAAGAGCCCAGTCTCCAGCTCAGTCTCAGACTGCCTCAGCTGCAGTCACCAACCATAGACTCCACTGAACTGAACTGAAGCGAGTTCTCTCTCACTGCCTCTCTTAACTTGTTACTCTTGTTACCATGGAGGGTGTTAGCCAATCACAGCTGTCACTCACTGAGACTTCTACCCAACCCATCACAGACTGCTTGTTGCCGTGATGCAAAAAAAGCATCATTATTCCCTTATAACTATATATGTTGTTATAATTTGCACATCACTACTAAAATGTAATTTGTACAGAGGATACATACTTGTAAGTAGTAGCTTTAGGCAGCTTTCTAAATCTGTTACATCTACCTATTTTTAAGACACCCAAGGAATTTTGACGCTATATATAAATAACATAAACAATGTAATTAAATCAGTTGTTTCCTGCACACAAAAACACTAGAAATGGGCACAAACCAGCTCATGAATTAAAGTTAATAACAAATTTTGGTTGGTTCATGGATTACAAACTGAAGTTCATGGAAGTTCAACTGGCACAGACTTTCCACAACCTTTCAAGTACTTTGTGGAGGTTTTTGCTGGTTTGTGAGTGGATACATTTCCAAACAGACTGTCTCAAAATGTTTGTCATTAAAAATGTTTACCAAACTTCAAAGCAACAGTGTCTGTGTGTGTAATTCCCCAGCCTTGGAAACACTGCTGTCAGTTTCAAATTAGCCATGTTAGTTTCAAGAAAACCCTCCCCCCCACTTTGTGGCATTCTTTTGTGTTCATTTCCCATTTCCTTGCACAGAGCTTGCAAAATTCCACCATCTTTGCTTGGATTTGTGACACTATACTTTGAGATCAGTCCTTTTAAGTTTGTAATGCCAGTGGCACTGGGTTCTCCTAGGCATTCCTGTGACTGCACTGATACTGCTGGGCACTCTGTACATTGTACTGGTTCTGCTGGGCTTGCAAAAATGCCCCCCATGCTGGCATTGCCACATTGGCACTAGGTTTTGCTTAGAACTAGAACATTGCACTGATTCTGTTGGGCTTCCAACCCTCCCTTGCTTGGATTGTGATCCTGTGCTTGACATCAGTCCTGTTGAGCTGGCATTGGCATAATGGCATAGGGTTCTGCTGGACACTAGCACATTGCAATGGTTCTGCTAGGCTTGCAGAAATGCTTCCCACCAATTTCTCCTGCAGAGATTCTCTGGTTTGACTATAGTAATGTTGGGTTCTGCCTCCCAGCTTCAGTTTCTATTGCATGAATTCTCTGAGAGTTTGATTCTGTTCTGCTGAGGCTTCTATTACCCTTGCTGCTTTTTTTTTTTTTTGCTGTTTTTCTCCCAATGGAGTATGGGGTACCCAGACCTCATAAAGCCTCACCAGACTTGGAGGGCAGGAAGAGGAGAGTCAGCCAGAGACTTCAATGTGACTTCAATGTTTCTAGCATGTGTATGGGGGGAGGGGATTCTACCACTCCATGAACCTCACAAACCAGTTATTTAGCCCCCAAAAGTTCATGATGGTTTGTGGTTCGCAAACCAGGCACGCCACAAACTACAAACTGTCATGAACTGCATTTTCATGGATTGTGCCCATAGCTAAAAGAAACTCTATATGGGTAGAGTGTTAAAAGTATTTTGAGATAGAAAATAAAATGGTGGTTGCCTTGTTATACATTTCTGTATATATAGTAGAAACTGGGGTTTTGGATCATGCTCGTTGTTTTATATTAACTATGATCTATTATGCACTCACAGTTTACTGCTGATTTTCTCTGAACTAGAGTTAGTAGAGCTTTACTTTAAATGCTGTGCTTGCACACCACACTTCCCCTCACCTCCTATTTTTCTGTTGGGAATCATGGAGTATATATTCTGCATATGAATAAGAAAACCTGGTTAGTGTCACCACATCAAAATTTCCTCTTTTTTTGGCAGTGTGGTTGCTCTCTTCTTATTGGTCAGTTTCATGCTGGGAGAAAATGGAGATTCTTCAATTTGTATTTACTGCTGGGTAGCATCTTGGCTGATGGTTAATGGTTCTCCCCACTTCATTGATCTACAAACTCCACTATTGCTTAGGTTTTTCATCTTTTAAATTTGTTTTTGAGTGGGGGTTAGCCAGTTCACTATAGTATTATGAGTTTTTCCGTAATCTTGGAGAGTCAGTGGCAGGTGCCCCAAGGAAGGAAGGGAGCAAGCGAGTGAGAGCGGGGTGTCCCTCCCCACATGATGCCAGTGACACATGGATTTCACGTTCATGTCTGTCTGGTTCTGACCTGTTGTTCCTCGCTTATGCATGACCTTCCTGCATCAGCCACAAGTCAGATGGGCTGTCAAGTTCATTCAGTGCCTTGTGATGTATTCTTCCTTGCCAGATAAGAGATAAGAATCAGAACAAATAGAAACCACAGAGAGCATTCCAATGCAGGGTTTTATACTGGATCAGTATAGTCTTATTGGTTATTATTATTTATTAAATTTGTAGACTGCCCTTCCCTGAAGGCCTCAGGGTAGTGCACAACAGGTTAAAACAAGCAAAATAATTAATTTCAGTTTGCAAGAAAATCAACAGAACTTACCAATGGCATAAAATTGCACTTTACTCCTTCCTTCAGGTGGAACAGGGACCAGTCATGGAGGAGGTCATACTGAGAGTCACAGCATGAGGCATTGCTGTTCTCATCTATAGCCCTGGCAGAAGATCAAGCGGCAGCAGATCAGAGCCCATATGGACAAGAGGGTGAAGTCCCTGTGTCACTGGTGTCATTCACATGCTGCTCATTCACTTCATTCATTCCTTGATGCTCCTGCTGCTTTCTTTCCAAGACTTCTCAAATACTCATAATGCTAATCTGAACCAGTTTATAACCCCCCCCCATTAAAAAAAAGATGAAAAACCTAAGCAATAGTGGAGCTTGTAGACCAATGAAGTAGGGAGAACCATCAACATTGGGCCAAGATGATTACCCAACAGTAAATACAGACTGAAAAATCTTGTATTTCAAAAATCACACCCTGTGCTAAACTGAGCAATAACGAATGGGAAGAAGGAACTCAATGTGTGTGTGGAGGAATGGCCTCTGAGGGGCTGGAAAAGGTGGCAGAGGGGTAAAAATCCAAGGAAATTTGTATGCTTTTAAATTGTCTTCAGTTTGGAAGTGAAGCAAGTGGAAGAACCACCACAAAACCACTCGCAGATAACCCAGGGAAACAGAGAACAGAAAGTGAACAGAGTGTTGAAGGGAGGGGGGAAATGCAGAATGGGGATCTGAGAAACATACAGTGAAAGCAAGGCAAAACCCCAGTGTATAATAGGCTTATATCTTTTTTTTTTTACTGGTATACAAAATCACTTCTATCTTGGGTATCCTTGTCGCAATTGATTTTTGTTAAAGAAAACTTAATAACTGTTTGTAGTGCCAGGATTAAGTTTTAAATGGAATTAAGTTCCACAGGATTTCTCACCTTCTGTTGTAAACCACAGGGTGGAGCTACCAGCTTCAAGGTATCAGGTCTTGATTGCCAATTAGAAGCTTGTGGGCTAGTAAAAGAGGAGATTTTCCTCCTAGTCTTAGTCTTCTGGGCTGCTTGCTTAGGCAAGGAGCTGTGGTGACCTGAGGGTCAGTAAGAGTATTCTTGAAACCCTCGTGGATTTGGCTGGACCATTCCAGAAAGGAGTGCCTGTGGAACTCTGAACCTTTTTAACATTCTACATTTGGCCTGAGAGTCAAGGTAACTAGACAGCTGTTAAAGCTTTTATTATTTTGTTACATGGGGTTGGAAAAATACCTGTACTGTTAAGAATAAATTTTTGTTAACCTTTTGTTTGGTGTCAGTGGCTATCTGGAGGTTGTTGAATCCTCAGTGCAACAGGGTGGATTGGGACCTGTAAAAAATACCAGTCTAGTGGCAGCAACTTTGGGGGAAGGTGGAAGAGCTTTGCCTCCCCCTTGATATTAGATTTAAAGTGCCCTGGTAGTAAATCCCTAGACTGACCTCCTCACAGGGAGCTGGGAGGTGGCTAGAGGGTCTACTGAGCACCACACTGCTATGTGGATTTATTTAGTGTGTTTTTATCCCATTTTACTCCCCTGTGGAGATGCAATAGCGCTTCAAAAATATAGTACCATTTAAACAAATTTTCATAAACCACAGCATAAAAGCAAGCAATAAACAAAAAGTACATGGCACTGCTTAGGCTGATGTCTACTGGGTTAGACACATCAAGGCCATAGCCACAACATTTATTTAACAAAATCTATAGCCTGCCTTTCTGCCCTTATAAGGGAGTTAACAGACACAGTTAATCTTTACTTTAGTTAACTGCACTTTCATTTAGTGCTTTGGTGTGATATGTTTGGACTCCTAAGAAGGGAAAGCAGTGAATATCAAAGAAACATTTACTTTTCAAAACATGTATGAGAGAAAATGTCACATCAGATAGTATGCAAAAATGCTGTATCAAGATCAGATTTCTGCAAATGGAAATCTGAAATGTAATATCCATTTGAAATAGCCAACACAAACAACACATTCTGTGAGAATGTTCCCCAGATCCCCAAATTCATATACAGAAGAGCTTTGATGGGAAAATGACATATTCAGCTTATCATTAGGAATCTTTATTATCTACTCAGGAAGTTGCCCTAGTTTACTTCAGTGACTTTTAAAACCATGTTCTTGTAGATAACAAAGGCTTTTCTACCCCTCCTTTGGTGCTGATCCAGAGATAAGAAATGGACAACCTGATCTTTGAAACATCAGCAGCTGTGGAGTAAACAGCAGTTTTGTACCACTGCAGTGAATGCCATGTGCTCTACTTGCAAGTGAAGCAGGACTCTGAGGAAGCCAAGGAAAGTCTTTGCATCACAGTTTCCAGCTGGAGTCAAGTAAACTGTGTGCAAACTTTGATTCTCTGTTGTGTAGCTGTGCTGTACAAGGGCAGGTGGTTGAAGTACTTTGACAAAGTGATGCTTTTTATTTGTTTAATATCCCGCCCTTCCCAAAAGGGGCTCAGGGTGGGTAATATCAAATTACATAAACATTCAAAACCAGTCAGAACATAATCAATAAAACAAATAAATCAATTATATAGTTAAAAGATAGCAAGATAGATGTAACAATTCAAAATCCTCCCATACGCTGGACAGATAGTAACAGGAGTCAAACTAATTGCATTGCATCCATTGTTATACCCTTGCTATACCTTACATGATACTTTGTATGAACATATACATAAGAACATATGAAGCTGCCTTATACTGAATCAGACCCTCGGTCCATCAAAGTCAGTATTGTCTACTCAGACTGGCAGCTGCTCTCCAGGGTCTCAAGCTGAGGTTTTTCACACCTATTTGCCTGGACCCTTTTAGTTGGAGATGCCGGGGATCGAACCTGGGACCTTCTGCTTACCAAGCAGATGCTCTACCACTGAGCCACCACCCCTCCCCAAGAAGTATGTTTTAACTTCTAGTTTACTTTCCTTTTTCTTGAGATTTTTGTAGATTTGTAACAGCCAATGGCTAATTACAATAAATGAACTGACAACTGAGTCAAACTAACATGTCATGTTAGAACTTCACATTGGGTGGATAGTCAGGATAGCTTCTATGAAGGGAGGCCAGATAAATGGTGTCCACCACCTCAACCAAAAGCCTGGCAGAACACCTCTGTTTTAACTTTAAGGTAAACAAATTTATCAGCTACATTGGCCTGTCAGGACAGAAGCGGGACAGAAATTAACAAGAAGTGGAACCTTTTAAATTTGTATATTGTAACTGAGACAGATAAAGTATAACCAGTCACTTTAGCTTCTACTGCATATCATGTTCCTAGTCCAGCAGATTCTCTCCCATGCAAACAACCCTTTCCCATCCTATCAATGGGATCCTAGTGCCATGGCTAATGTTGGTGGTGGTGAAAAGTGCTGACTTATGGCAGACCTGTAGATTTTTCAAGGCAAAAGATGTGGCTTGCCGTTGTCTGCCTTCCCATCCAAGTATTAACCAGGATCAATCTTGCTTAGCTTCCAAGATCTGATAAGACAGGGCTAGCCTGAGCCATCCAGGACAGGGCCAAAATTAGTACCTAGGCGTTATTATTTCTTCCCACAACGCCTTTTTCAGAGAGACTAGCCAAGGAATCTAGACCAAGTTTGGCATTCTAACTAAATTGACATCTGCTAGATTTGAAGCATTAAGTGTCAGTACAGCCTGCTAAAATTTACCTCCTGTGTTTTAATCCCACTCTGCAGCTTCTTAATTTCCCATTGGGTAATACAGCCACAAACATTGGTTTCCTCTTTTTTAGCTTATTCTCTCTACATTAGCAAAGCAAATCAGAGTCAATTATTTTTGTATTAGATTACTTTATGAAAAGTATATCTCTCAACAGCAGGAAAGTCTGATGGCTTCTAAGACTCACAAGGGCATAATGAAAGCAGCCAACAAAAATGAAAAGTAATACAGATTCATATGAACCATGAAAATATTATATTGGAACTCAAGCAGTAACCTTTAAACCTTAGCATGAGAACAGCAAAAACACCAACTGGGAATTTTAAATGTGTGTGTATGTGCACATTTTTCTAGGCATCTGTGGTCTCAGACCTTAATTTTTTTTTATTGGCTGGGGGTGGGGAGGGAAGCCACTAGCCTATTAAATTGACAACAGACGTTAAATCAGAAATCCACAAACAAATGGGAACAATCTAATTTTTCAAAAAATACTTTATAGGTGGTTTCTTCTCTTCTTGCTTTTTTCCCGCTAGCATTACTGTTATAACTGTGGTTGTGATTATATCAATAAATATTCTTTTTGTTTAGATCTTTCAGCCCTTTTCTACGCTATTAATTTTTACTGCCACTTTCTGTGTCTCTTCTTCCCCAAACAATCTTCTGAAGATGTTCCATTAGGACAAAAGTCTGTGGTCCTTCAGGCCCAATCACTGCTCATCAGATGGGACTTGGACATATGGTTGCTTGTACCTAGTGAGTTTTAGGATCTATTAACATATGCATGCATGTCACTTTGCATTGCATCATCAGATTGCTCAACACTCAATAGCTTGTAGCCCAAAATCGTGAAGTGATCTGAAAGTTCTGTCTGTAATGTTTTTGTTTATTATGTGAATTTATGTGTGAACCTGTGCTGGCAATATGGATTGTGTTAGTAGCAAACATTCTATTTTAAATATGGCTGTAAAGTTTCTACACACTTTTTGAATGTGCAACCAGATGTTACCTTGACCAACATGAGGTCCTAACTCTACTTTTACTAAGATAACAGGAATACTGTTACTAAAGCAACAAATTTTCTTCAGTTTCTGAATTTGGTGAGGCAGAAGAAAACTTCTGAGAGATCATTTGCGAAGGGTAGTTTGTGGCTAGGGAAAGATTAAACATGAACTCTTCTCTCCTCCGAGTCCCCCTTGACTTCTTGCATTAGAAAGGAAATATGAAGTTCTCCTTTAACATTGATTTTCACCTTAATGTAACCCTTGTGTCCAAGCCAACCCAAGGACAAAATTTACATATCTAAGGCATCTTTCTCTTCTTGCTCTAAGCCCTAACCAGGAAACCTCATTTTGATGTGTTAGTGTTGCTTGCAACATGAGTCAGCAGTGTGATGTGGTAGATGCGATTTTGGGCTGTATCAACAGGAGTATAATGTCCAGATCACACAAAGTGATGATATCACTTTACTCTACATAAGAACATAAGAGAAGCCATGTTGGATCAGGCCAACGGCCCATCAAGTCCAACACTCTGTGTCACACAGTGGCAAAAAATTTTATATACACACATACACTGTGGCTAATAGCCACTGATGGACCTGTGCTCCATATTTTTATCTAAACCCCTCTTGAAGGTGGCTATACTTGTGGCCGCCACCACCTCCTGTGGCAGTGAATTCCACATGTTAATCACCCTTTGGGTGAAGAAGTACTTCCTTTTATCCGTTTTACTCTGCTCTATTTAGACCTCACCTAGAGTATTGTGTTCAGTTTTGGGCACCACAATTTATGAAGGATATAGGCACACTGGAACAAGTCCATAAGAGGGCAATGAAGATGGTGAGGGGTCTGGAGACCAAGTCCTATGATGAAAGGTTAAAGGAGCTGGGTATGTTTAACCTGGAGAGATGACTTATATAAAACAAAGCTGGAGTCCAGTAGTATGTGTCCACCTGGATCTATTCACATGAGTGGTGATATGATCACCATCTTCAAGTACCTGAAAGGTTGTCATATAGAAGATGGTGCAGTTGTTTTCTGTTGCCTCAGAAGGTTGGACCAGAACCAATGGGTTGGAATTAAAGAGTTTTTAACCAATGGGTTGAAAATCAAGAGTTTTTGTCTAAACATTAGGAAGAACTTCCTGTCAGTTAAAGCAGTTCCTCAGTGGAACAGGCTTCCTTGGGAGGTGGTAGACTGTCCTTCTCTGGAGGTTTTTAAACAGAGGCTAGATGGCCACCTGACAGCAATAGTTATTCTGTGATCTTAGGCAGATCATGAGAAGGAGGGTAGGAAGGATTACATCAGTGCTTAGTTCTCTCCCTTTCTTACACACCCAGGGAAATGCTGATAGCCACGTTGGGTTCAGGAAGCAATTTTTCTCCAGGTCAGTTTGGCCAGGGATCCAGAATATTCCCCCCCCCCCCAATCTTTTGGGCATGGAGCAAGAGTGACTAGGGCTGGGCGGGGAGAGGCATCTGTGAATTTCTTGCATTGTGCAGGGGGTTGGACAAGATGACCCAGTAGTTCCCTTCCAAGTGATTCTATGTTTCAGTTGCACGTACAAATTGCATTGAAGCAAGCACTTAATTTCACACAAGTATGCAAACTAGATATCTCTGCCTACAAAACACTATTTTCCATATTTGACTTGCATGCTGTGTCTTGTTGGCACTTTCCACCATTCACATGCAACTTCAAATAGTGGCTTACTGGGGTTTTCAAGGCAAGAGATATTTAGTTTGCCATTGACTGCCTCTGTGTTATGACCCTAATATTCTTCAGAGGTCTCCCTTCCAAATACTAGTCAGGACTAATCCTGCTTAGCTTCCAAGTTCTGATGAAATTGGGCTAGCCTGGGCCATCCAGGTCAGAAAAGCAAGTAAATAATTTATATTGAATAATAAAGCGGCATTTTTAAGGATGTTCCTGAAATTCCCATCTGAATTTCTCCCCTGCTTTGGAGCAGTGGAAGCAGAACAAAGGGATGATGCTATTGTTCCATTCTTTAATTTCCAATATATGCATTGTGTGCCATATGTGTGTAGTGGCTTCCAGTCATTTTTCCTCCTCTGGATCACTGAAGCATCTGTGTGCATTTGGAAAAAAATGACAAAAGAGGAAAACTTGTGATGTCTAGATCTGTGACTGTGTCCAGACTTTTTCAGGCGGGGGGATGGTGTTGAGTGATATAAATGTGCATTCCTGCAAACTGATAAAATGTTGCACTTAGAGTTTCTTTACATTTACAGATTGGAAGGGGGGGGGGCAGAACTAGCGTAATATTTCTGAGTTCACTGATAAAGATGACCAGAATGAGAAACAGGTTAAATAACCTGAATATAAGAAAGCAACTAGAATAGCTTGTATTAGGGGTGCCAGTCTCCAAGGGGAACCTGGGGATCCCCCAGAATTATAGCTCATCCCCAGACTACAGAGATCAGTTCCCCTCAAGAAAATAGATGCTCTGGGGAGGTGGACTCTATGGCATTGTACCCCACTGAGGTTCCCGTCTTCCCAACACTCTATCCTGAAATCTCCAGAAATTTCCTAACCCAGATCTGGCAACCCTACCTCACCCCCATCCCCAGCCAGTGGCCATAGGAACCTGGCAACCCTAGTATGTATAGCAGTCTAGTTTTATTCTAAAATGACTTGTATGATTTTAGGGCAAATTATCAAATTAACAGTTCCTTAACTCTGTAAAATATACGAAATGTTGCTAGATGTTTATAAATTGTCTGTAAATCCTTTCCCTACAGCAAGTATGAGCTTTTTCACACAGCCTAAGTATTCCGGTATGGCAGCTGGTCAGTTACTGAACAGTAACGGGTTTCTGCTGGCATTTCAGACAGACCCGATTCAGTAACTGTCTGCTACCGAAATAATGTTACCTTTTCACACAGTCCCATGGCTGTCCCAGTAGTGAGGTACGCCTGAGTCGTTATTTCAGTTTTCAACCCCTCCTTCCGGATTGAAATCGCTGTGGGATGCTGTGTGAAATGTCCCGTAGTGATTCCGGGAGTGCCGTTTTGGCACCCTTTTTTGCCTGCTGGCACGCGATCTCTAGCTTTTTTTGGGGGGGGGGAACATTGGCCTAAGATCGCTATAGCGATGTTTCAAAACAGCTCCACCATAGGGATGCCTGAGCTCCATTGAGATGCCTGAGATTGCTGCTGCTGACACTTTGTAACAAGTGCCCCATTGGATACATGGTTCAAGCGGGAGATCAGGGCACCAGGCATTGGTCTGTCACCTGTTGCTATCACTTCCATGCCCACACAGGAGTCATGGGAATGTGATTGGTTTGTAGGTGACTCTGAGGCACATTTATGGGGGGGGCTGTTGCCACCTGGAGAGGGGTTGCCCATAGGGCAGCAGGTTTCGGTGGGAAAACAGACCAACAATGATTGGTGAGACAGAGGTTGCTAACCCAGCCTGATGTGCACGCATCCATGCTCACAGGCTATTGGCTGGAAAGTGACTTGTGCCAAGCTGCAGCAGGTATAAATATTGGGAGGGGGGAGCCACAGACCATGTTCAGATTGCCAGGCATTGTAAACTCTCTTCCCAATCCTATGGTGTTGCTGTTTTGAAACATCGTAACCCTCCTCCCCCCCACCAAAAAGCCGGAGATCGTGCGCCGGCGGGCAAAAAAGGCCGCGAAAACAGCCAGTGCTTGTGGAAGTGAGATAAAAGCGGAATAGTGTGAAATTGCTTGCTTCAATCACAGAACCCTACCAGGGAAAAAAAGGGTGTCTGAAAACTCCCATCCCTGTTCCGGATTATTCCAGGCTGGCACAGTACCGGCTCCCTTTCAGTTCCCACTGGTAAGTGTGAAAAGGGCCTATGTTTGTGAGTGAGTGAAGTGCTATAAACTCAGAGCAGACTTATGGAACCCTCAGAGAGTTTTCAAAAAAAGAAACTAACAGAAGTGGTGTGCCATTGCCTGCCTCTGCATTGTGACCCTGGTCTTGGTCTCCCATCCAAATACAAACCAGATCCGGTCATGTTTAGCTGATGAGATCAGGCAAGCCTGGGCTATCCAAGTTAACGAATGTGCACACATTTCAAGGCACACCAATAAATCCAGTAAATAAACCTAAAACAAAAACAATGTAAGAAATATTTACATACTCCTGTGTCTGAAACAGGGACTAAATTATGCTGCTAGAAGAAGAACTGGAAGGCAGCAGTTGCTTGGCATCAATAGAGTACAAGCCCAGTGGGAGAATGTTCAGTATTCCTGCCTGGCACTTTTCTGTCCTCTCTGTCTCTGCTTCACACCTATTCAAAGTGAGCAGTGTTCTAACAGGTTACGCTGCTGTCATGTTAGCTCAGACAATCTACTCAGAGGATAAGATGACAAACTACTGGGAGATGAGCTGGCTGTTTTGTCTCCTCACCAGAACAGGAAGAAATGCTTTAAATTACATGCATGCTTATTTATATTATCGTATTAATGGGTTCAAAGCCACTAACATGACCATCACCGCCTCCTGCTCTGCCGCCTTAGCCTAATCCCCTGCTGCTCTGCATGGGTTACTCCATCTCTAGTTTCAAAATCAAATAAGGAAACTATTTTCTATCAGTCATTCAGAATATCCTTACTTTGAACTAGTTGCATTTAGAGTGGTAGGTTAGTGACTCCAGCCAAATTTCAGAAAAGGTACACAAGCTGAAGAGGAATGTGTCCAATCCCCCCACCCCTTCCATGGGGTGATGTTAAAAAAGTAAAAGATCAATAGTGTAACCCTATGCAGAATCATTCCACTCTAAGCACTCTCTCACTTAGTACATAAAATTGTCCAAGGGGGCACATACATTCAAAGTACCTAGATTTATTTTGAAAAGAAGCTCTCAAGAAGCACATGTCAGCATAATGAATTCTATGAATCCATTTCCAGGATGAAATAAAGCTCTTCTGTATAGATTTATTTTAGATAATGACAGTGGTTTTGAGGTGATTTCATAAATCTCTTCCAATCTTTTCAGTTTCTGCTCATATTATTTCACTTGGATCTTCTTTTCATTTCTTGCTACAGTTATGCTCTCAGGCAGCATCCTTTCATTCTATTTTCTAACCATTTAACACAAATTTATGGGCTCCTTGACATTTTACTATTTTTTGCCAACCATGAAACATAAAAGTTTCAGTGCTCTATGTTTGTTATATAAAAAAAAGGTTGTCGTCAGACTCATAGACAATACCTCATGTGCCTTATATAAGACTAATTGTGAAGTGTGATATTTCTCCTTAATGCTCTCTGCTATTGGTATTCTGTTCTGTGATTTAAAAAAAAATCACTTTGTCCTTTAGCTCTTTCAACAATTTGCAGGCTTGGAGGGACAAGAATGCTTAGCCATGAAGCACTGTTGTTTTAAAAATAGCCCATTTGCCAATCCTCATTTACAAAAATATGAGGAAAAATGTTTAAGGTAATGAGAATGTCCAGTGCAATTCACAAACTACTTAATCAAGGATATTCACATAAATGGTTTCCTACCCATTTACATCACTGGGACTCAAATGGTAGAAGATGACTATGACTTGTAGAAAGTTCCAAGAAAATATGGGGGGGACCTTGTAGCTTGTTTGAAGTCAACCTATGCTTTAATGGAGCAAAACAGCATCAATGACTCTTTTTCAGCACAACAAAATTATTTTCTCAAATTATAATTAGATTTTATGGAGCTGCTGCTTGCTTGAAATAAGGAAGACGAAACTGTCAGTCAAACCTGGTAGTGTTGTAAAAGTGGGAGTATTAGGTTTTCTTTAAAGAGAATTTAGATAAATTAGGTAAATCGGATTTACCAGCTGAACATGATTTATGCTTATTTTTGACCTCTTGTTTAATTGTTTAAACATGACTAGTAAATGAAATGGAACACGGTGGTATTTTTTTTAAATGTCCCTAGTTATAGAGCCTAAATATTTGACACTGACCTATATTCTGTAAGACTTTAGACTTCCTGCCTTGTCTTTTTTATTTCCTCTTTATTTTTTTATTTTTTTTGGGGGGGGAGCATAGAAATCCTCAAAAGTAATTTCTTATGTCAATATTACATGGATTATAATTAGATTCTTTGAGTCTAAACTTACAACATGATCATGGTGTAATTTTAATGCTCAATATTATAACTGCTAAGTCTTCCTAGGGCCAATTTTATGACAGTTGAAATTCCTTGATTATGCATTTTCCTTGATTGTGCAGAGTCCAATATGTGACTAAGCCTCCCTAAGCCTGCTTTGACGGAAAGGGTGGGATATAAATTGAACAAATAAATAAAAGGATCAAATGGTGTTTGTTTGATGGGCTTGAAATTTCTGCAGTCTTGTTTGCAGCATTACAATGGTTTGTTTATAACAGCTCTACTGATGCTCTAGTTCCTCAAACTTTGGTTAAATTTTTAAATTATGAGATGCCATTTTTCTGCAGGCTTCCATATGCAAAAGTCTTTCAAATGGCTTCATGAGAGCCAGTATGGTGTAGTAGTAAAGAGTGTCAGAAAAGGAACTGGGAGACCAGCATTGGAACCACCACTTGTGGCATGGAAACTCACTGGGAGACCGTGGGTCAGCCACACTCTCTCAGTCTAACCTATCTTACAGGGTTATTGTGAGGGTAACATGGTGGAGGAGAGGAGAGTGTTGTAAGCTGCTTTGGGTCCCCTGTGGGGAGAAATATTGGGTATAAAGAAATCAAATAAATGAATAAATAAATATGTTCTGATTTTGAAACCTTGCATTATTGAAACCATTTAGGAAAACATTTTTAACATTTAGTATCATCATAAATGATCTGTAGTATCTATGCTTGTTCATTTCTCGGTAAATGTCATGGCTTTTTTCCCCTTGAAGAATCTGACAGTTCTTAAAAATATGTGAGAATGTGGATGGTATCCACAAAACGTAACCATCTTTGCCGAAATTTCAGATGACCTCTGAAGCTCAGAATTCCTTCAAACGTGGCATTCTTTTGGAGAGAAGTTCTTTCATGACATGACTTGCTTGCTTCAAGTTGCTTATTTAGTCAGCAAGACCCTAACTTATCATTGCCGTGTCACGAAAAGAAATGTGAAATTAAGGGATTCATTCATTTGACAGTAGTGTTTAGGTCACTGCTGCATGCAATCCACATAGTCAGTTCTTTCTCTATCATTACTTTGAGTGCACCCTGTAATTGTAAGTGGAATGCTATAATGCAAAGAATTTGTGCTGGACATGGTTTGGATTTTCCAAGGCATTTGCTCTCTGACCCTTTTTATGAGATGATTGAAAGGACTTGGGGTGTTTTGAGGGTGTTCTTTCTTTCTTTTTTGAAGTTCATAGTTGAAACTCTGTGGAAGAGCTGTTCTAATTTCTCTGTGCAGTAAATGCCAGCCCAGAATGCCAATGAACCCTGTAAATAATCTATTGAGGGAAATCAAAGGAAAAGTTAAACTTATTCTAGTGAAATGTAATAGAAGGGGATAATTCACAAGTGCTGAAGATCTTGAAAGCAGTTAGCCATCTGTATCTTCCCTCTCGTTTAAGTTTACTTTATAAGTTTACTTTATCTTTATAATAGGTTTTGTACTGATAGTCAAGTTTTGTGTTTCTGTAGACTTATAAATTGCAAGCAATTTTTGCTTTCTTGATAAGGTTGGATTACACCTTTAAATACAATAAATACTTTTGAACACAGTATATTCTACCCCAAAAAACCTTACTTCAGCATAACACACCTTAAGCTGAAGAACCTTCGTTGATCTTTGTAATGGTACACTTCTTACTTGTAACACTTAATGATGTGAATAGCCAGAGCTAGAGTGGTAAACATGTTCAGTAGGTAAACATACTGTTTAGATAGATGAAATCACTCATGTGCTGAGTCTCAGATCTCCTTGCCTTAGCATTGGCTGATTCAAGCAGTGTACAAACATTGTTGTTGCTGTGCAGTAGATGTGGTGGTGAAGGTTCTTTTCCTTCTGTCTTGTGGCTACTTTTGCCTCTGTACATTTAGTGAAATTTATTGGACCTCCAAGGTCAGGTTGGTGTAGTGTTTAAGAGGGTGGATAAGGTTTGATTCCCCACTCCTCCACATGAAGCCTGCTGGGCGATTTTGGTCCAGTCACAGTTCTCGCAGAACCCTCTCAGCCCCACCTAACTCACAAGGTGGCTGCGGTGGGTAGAGGAAGGGAAGAATATTGAAAGTTGTTTGAAACTCCTTAAGGAATAAAAAAGCAAAGTATAAAAACAAATTGCCCCCCAAGTCGGAATGAAGAGTCGGACACAAGGTATTGGTATAACTAAGGGCCACTTTATTAATTATAATAATAAATGGCAAGGGCAACAAGAACTGCGGCCTGGTCAGGGTCAGGGGTTTCAACAGACCGCTCCCCTGCCACTAGTGGGTGAGAGACCCAGCCCCCCTCAGCTGGAGCTGTGTGGCACAGCTCCCGCCAGGCTGGCCCAGCAAGGAGGCAAGCCCCAGAGGGCCTGACCACCAGACACATATCTCAATGGGAGGCACCCTCTAGTCGAGCCTCCAGGATGGTCTGCATTCTCACACTCCAGGTCATCAAACCCTAAGGTTAATCCTGTGAGACCCTTAGCTCCCCAAAAGGGGGATGTTTTCTGGTCCTCCCCTAGCCACATCGAAGCATAAACCCATTAACAACCTGCCAAACTAAACTGACGAACCTATTTAGCAGCACCTCCAAATAGCCAAATCCACAATCCACTGACCTGCTGTGTAGGGTAGGCAAACTGCCAATCAGCTGGGGAGCAAAAAAATTCCTTCCCGACCCCCAAACCATGAGGTGACCAGCACTTGCCTACATAACAAACAGGGTGGGAGGGAGGGCTGATCTCAGTCTGGAGACTGAGGTTGGGGGCAAATGGTGCTGCTGCTATCACAGCAAGCCCTGCCCCTTCAAAAGCATGCTGCAAAAATCCTCCCTTTCCTCCCAGGGAGGCAAAGATGTTCCAGCAGCCTAGCAGCGTCAGAATGAAGAGTCGGACACAAGGTATTGGTATAACTAAGGGCCACTTTATTAAGTATAATAATAAATGGCAAGGGCAACAAGAACTGCGACCTGGTCAGGGCCAGGGGTCTCAACAGACCACTCCCCTGCCATTAGCTGTGTGGCACAGCTCCCGCCAGAACGGCCCAGCAAAGAGGCAAGCTCCAGAGGGCCCGACCACTAGATGCACATCTCAATGGAAGGCACCCTCTAGTCAAGCCTCCAGGACGGTCTGCATTCTCACACCCCAGGTCATCAAACCCTAAGGCTGATCCTGCCAGACCCCTAACTCCCCAAAAGAGGGATGCTTTCTGGTCCTCCCCTAACCGTATAGAACCATAAACCCATTAACAACCTGCCACTACTAAGGCCAAGTCTCTACTTAGGGCTTAGCACCCACCGGGAGGCCCAAGGCCACCCGCAGCCCTTGCCGGAGATCTCTCAAGAAAAGCATGTTACTTTTTTCAAAGAGATGCACCCCATCCCCTCTGTAGAGGTCAAGAAATTTCATAGAAATATCCGGGTGGGGCAGAAAGTGGCCCAACCCCCCTTCCAATGCCTTCCTAATTTTTGTTAGCTTTATAACGGGCCCTCTCTATACCTGCAGGGTCCCAAGCACTATGTCAAACAAGGCGGGGGATCATAGCTGACCAAATTATAGTGGTCCTGGGCCATCTCTCCCTAATGTGCCAAAAATCCTCACGGAACTGCAAAACCAAAGCCTTGCCTTTTACTAACTCTAAATCATTCCCTCCCAGGTGGATGATTAAAACCTCAGGAGGAGGGCCCGCATTTCCTTGAAATAACAATGGCAGCAGACCAGGCCACTGAAGACTCTGGCGGCTCCGCCATTCGACAGCAACATAATGGCTGAGTCCCAGCTGAGAGCCGACCAAAGTTCTCCAAGCCTGATGTGCGGCCCAAAACACATAGCTGTGTCCACAGACAAGAACTTGGCTCCTCTGGCCAGGAACAACAGCATCTAAAAAGAAAAAACAAACTAGAAACAAGAACCATAACATGTCAATTACAAACAACGAAGCTAGGAACTGAACAGAGGACAAACGTAAGATTTATAGGCCGATGACCGCCAACAGCCCAGGCGCTGAATGGAGGAAGAAGGATATCCCAGGGCAGCAGCTGTAGAGGTTGCCCCAATTCTAAAGGAGTGGGTACCAAACCGCACCACGGACAACCCCAGCTTAGCTAAAGCTCAGGAAGTCACGGCCGAAAACTGATGCTTTGTCAGTGGGCTGCCGTTAAGATGACAAAACAAAAACCTATCCTTGGTCCCACGAACTGCCACCTAAGCAGCCAAAGCGGAAACCGGCACAACTCAAGCTCAGAGCACGTGCCTAGTTCCAACACAATCCCTTTGCAACACTGGCAAGTCTTAGAGCGCCAAACGATAATGACCGCCTTACCCTCAACTAAACTCAGGTCCCGTAGCAACAAAGCATTACCAGAAACATCATTTCTGGAGCCCGCCACTAACTCTAAGGGCCCCAAAAAAGACAACCAAGGAAGCAGCATGGAACAGTGTTAACTCAAAATAAGATGCACACACTGTGTCCCAAACCCCCTTCAAACCCTTAAAGAATCAGAGGGGAAATAGGCTTCCAAGTATCAAGATTAGTTCCAGCCTCTCTGGCCCATCCCTCCAGCATCTTTCAAAGCTGAAAGTCTGCTGTTTCCTCCTTGTATCCCAACGCCTTGCTAGCAAAAGCCAGAGCAGACAGGCATCCCCTAATAGATCGCACGGCCAATCCCTTACCTTTTAGAGAAACACAGTAGTGGAGCAACTGCACCAGGAGGGGCAAACAATGCGATACCCTACCTCACCCCTAAAGTCCTCAAACTGCCACACAGCACGTTCGTAAGACTTCCTGGTGCTAGGCACAATGGCTAGGTCTATCGCTCTGTAGGCCTCGGCTCTCCAATCAGCCATAGCTCCTGGGGCATTGGCACCAGCTCTTGATCAGCATCTGGAACCAGCTGATGAAACCTCTCCATCTGTTTACGAGAGAGAGTATCAGCTACCCTGTTATCTACCCCAGGAACATGCTTGGCTAAAAACAATATGTTAAGCCGCAGACAGTGCAGAGTGAAGGCCCTCACCAATTTCATAACCCTTTGAGATTTGGATGAAAGGGAATTAATGACATGAACCACTGCCATATCATTGCACCAAAAATGAATTGTGCAGTTGGCCATATAATTCCGCCACAGTCAAACTGCAACAAGAATGGGAAAAAACTTGAGAAACGTTAAATCTCGGATCAAACCTGCCTGAGCCCATGACTCTGGCAATGTGTCCGCACACCAATGTCCGCAGAAATAAGCCCCAAAACCTAAAGACCCAGCAGCATCAGACATGACCTGAAGCTACGCCTCAAGCCTCATGTGGTCTCTCCAAAAAGAAATCCCATTAAAGGATTCCACAAATTTTTGCCATACCCTTAAATTCTCCCTCATGCTGCTGGTAACCCGTGTTCTATGTTGGGGCAGGCGGAGGCCTGTCATAGCATCACATAGCCTACGAAGAAAAGCTCGTCTGGGAGCAACCACTTCGCAAAGTTAAGACGCCGAACCAGCTGCTGGAGCTCAAGCAATGCGACCTTTTTCTTAAGAAGGAAGGAATTAATCCTACTTTTCAAATCTTCCACTTTTTGAATAGGAATTCTGGACATTTGTGCCAGGATATCCAGCTCAATCCCTAAAAAAAAAAAATGTTTTTGGGCTGGACCTTCCATTTTTTCCTGCGCCAACGGAGCCCCCAGTTATGCAGCCAGCTCAATGAAGCCAGACAGCAGCTGTGCGCAATGCCCAGTCCCTGCAGGACCCACAAAGAGGTAGTCATCCAAATAATGAACAATATTCTGAGATCCAACTTTTTCACTAACAGCCCATTCCAAGAACGTGCTGAAACACTCAAAAGCCGCACATGAGACAGAGCAGCCCATTAGCAAAGCTCTGTCCATGTAAAATTGCCCCTCAAAGGAAAATCCTAAAAGTTCAAAATCAGCCGGATTTAGTTAGGTAGAAGGCGAAACGCAGACTTAACATCGCATTTAGCCATCTCTTCCCCCTTTCCACAGCGTCGTATAACGCCCACGGCCTGATCAAAGTTGGTATACCTAACTAAGCATAAATGCTCAGGAATCCCATCATTAACTGACACACCCTTGGGGTAGGAAAGGTGGTGAATCAAATAAAATTCACCAGGCGCCTTCTTTGGCACCACTCCCAAGGGGGAAACCCTAAGTTTAGGTACTGGAGGGTTAAGAAATGGGCCCAAAATCCTGCCCTCTGCTAACTCCTTGGCAATCTTATCCTTAACTACATGCTCTAAACCTTTAACAGAACTAGGGTTCCCAGACTGAAATAAAAACCAGGGACCCTGAAAAGGAATTCTAAAACCGAACGTGAAACCATTTAACAAGTAAACCCTATCAGCCCTTCGTGGTTACCTATACATCCACTGCTCAAGAGGTCCCACCTTTATTGGACTGGGCCCCTTTTCCAGCTTGGTAAGTACTTCTACCCCCACCTTGTCTCTTTTGGCCCTTACGTGGCCGGGTTCTGGGGCAGTTACTAAAGGAGTGCGAGCCACCACACGTGGGCCATTCATGCTTGAACTGACAAGCTTTCCTGCTGCACACTCCTTGGGAGCCAAACTCCCAGCAAAGCAAGCAGGGTGAACCGCCTGCCCCGCAGAACTGTGGGAAGAGGATGATGAAGCAGAAGTAACCGATGTCCTAGCAACCAAATGACCACTGTCAGAGCGGTCACCCAAATTTGGTCGCACCGGGGACATGACCTGAAGCCACAACTGCTGGTAGATGCTATCCCACTGAAGGGAAGGGTACAAAGCAGCCCTCATCCTTAATTCAATCATACTGAATCCAGGCGGGCCCACTAAACATCTTGTACCCCTTATAAATGATAGCCATATGCTGGATGAGCGCAACCGCCTGCCAAGGCTGGGTGCGTGCAACCATGCCAGCATATATAGAAAACCCAGGCAGCCAATTGGCCCAAGTCCAGCCCACTTTGTGCTTCTGCAGTTTCTCTTTTTCTTTGTCATCCAACTCCTCTTTATCTTTCTTCTCCAACTCACGGAAGAGGAGGGAGAAAATGTCAACATACTCACCCTTTAGGATCTTATCCTTTTGCAGGCAACAAATGATTGCCTAAAGGTAATGCTACATCCCCGAAAGGCATGGCTGTAAATGGGACTGACTCATATGCAGCACCAAACTGAGAAGAAAAGCCCCCCCCCAAAAAAGGGACATGGCATCCCTTGTTGACTGGCCGCAGGCCAGGGTCCATAGGGGCCAAACTGGCCCGTTGGCCATGACCAAGCTTGCTGTGGACCAGTGCCCATGGAGGGAGAGGTACCTGAAGCCCCAGCAGCAGCACCTGGCACTGCCTGAGAAGCAGGGGCCGAAGGACCCCATGGCCAAGCCATGCCCATGTATGACTGTGTAGTGCCCCTAGCCTTACCCCCAGATCCAATGAACACCAGTGCTGATCCTGCTCCAGCTTCCACTGGAAACAAAGCTGCACTTCCATCTGCACCGCCGGTGCCCTCGACTCCTCCAGCGCTGAGTCCTGCAGACCTGCCCTCAAGGATGGACAACCTAGTTAGTATATCAGCCTGCAATGCCACCTTAGAGGTTTTTCCCATGCCCAAGCCTGACCTCTGAGAGGAAGGAATGCTTGCCACCTTTTCCAATGCCGAAAGCCTTTGAAGAATAGTTGTATTAACGCCCTCATCGCCCTCCTCATCAGAAAATGAAAGGGGGGCTGGCCTTTTTGGCGGAGCCTAAGGGGCCTTGGGTGCCGGCTACTTGCCTTTAGGCTTCCCAGACCCTTTCTTCCCAGGTATTTTGCAAACTGAGATAAAAATAAAAACTAACAAAATGCCCCTAAAAAATGGTTGCCCTTGAATTCACTGAAACTGACCTCAAATGGCTGCCACCCTAAAATGGCTGCCGCCGGGCACCACTAAAAATGGCTGCCTACATCTTCAAAAAGAACCACCACCAGAAGCTGATACTGGATGCCTATATGAAGCTGCCTTATACTGAAACAGACCTCCTAAATGGTCTCCGCTCCACTACTTCCAAAATGGTCACTGTCCTTATGAAGAAGAAGCAAGTATGGCCGACCCAGCCTGAAGCAGCCCGGAAAACAAAAGTTTGGCCCCGTACAAAATCCCCCTTCCCTTGGCCAAACTAAAAGGGAAAGGTGCGCAGAAAAACACCACCATTCTGAGAACCCTCAAATCCTTAGTTGGGGGGAAAGGTGGGGGGGGGGGGAAGGGAAGAAATAACAGTCTGTGAAATGGAGCTCCTCTTCCAAAATGCCACCAGTCCAACGCTGAGAAACAGCCAGCTGCGGGGCCTTATCAGAGGCCTGATTGCAGTAGCTGAACTTGAGACAAGCCCCTACAGCCTCTGCCCAGGCCGCTCTTCAGGAGCGTGCCTTATCTACAATCCGATCAGGCAGCAGAGGAGCAAGTGAACGTGCTGCTCAACCTCCCAGCCCTCAAACTGACAAACACAGTAGAGCTGCCAAAGGAGCTCCGTCTGCCCTGATCTCAGCCTGGAGACTGAGGTAGGGGGCAGATAGTGCTGCTGCTATCACAGCAAGTCCTGTCCCTTCAAAAGCACTCCCAAATGGGCTGCAAAAGTCCTTCCTTTCCTCCAAGGGAGGCAAAGACATTCCAGCAGCCTAGCAGCGTGCTGCTGGCTGCTAGAAATGAACTCTTCTTTGTCATGGATGGTTGGCTCAGGTAATGAAACAAGAAGGGACCTATTTCCAAAAACGGGCATATGTTAAATAATAATGATACAGCCTTAGATGAACACCAACCTATAAGGGTTTTTTTAAAGAAATGCAGTGCTTATATCTAACTGGCTCACTCCTTCGTTCATTCTTTATAAACAATTAACTATGCAGCAAAATGCAGTGGAGCACATCGCAGTGGTAATAGCTTGGGGTGGAGGGAAGCCCAGGAGTCCCAACCAGCTGTAAGAGAATGCACATATGTGGACTGGTACTAATTGCACTGTACTATTTGAATACATGAAAACTAACCTGCCAAACAGGCTTGAGATGCTCATGAGAAATGGGATGGCTCTATGAAAAATCGGGGCCATGCTTGTGATCAGCAGATACTGAACTAAATCAACAGCTGTTTGAGCATCCCTAACAGCCACAGTAAAAACCCCTCCCTACTTTCATTAAGATAACTAAAAAACTTAGATGACAATATAAATATGTTTGTTCAGGGCTTTTTTGTTTGTTTGTTTTGTAGCAGGACTTCCTTTGCATATTAGGCCACATATCCCTGATGTAGCCAATCCTCATGGAGCTGACAGTAGGCGCTGTACTAAGAGCCCTGTAAACTCAAATCTAAATCCCTTTATTGACATAGAAGTAAAAAATACAGCATAGCAAATTTATGTAGAGTTTCAGCTATAAAAACCAGTCAAACATCAAGAAGGGGAGCTGGTTTTTTGCTTCCTGATTGTTGTGGCAGCCAAAAGGTACTTTGCAACTAGGCTTGTGATATGGGAACATTGGTCAGATAGTAGAAAGAAAACGCAGGTAAGCCATAAAGGTTAGGCAGAATAGGTTTGACTATACAGTCCCACACTTCCTCATAAAAATCATAGTGAAGTGTGACATGGGTGACTGTTTTGAGGTGCAGTCCATTACATGGGCAGACTCTTTCCTGATAAGGCTTGTTGGCAAACCTCCCAGACAGTACCACTGAGGGTAGAACATTGAGTCTTGTTCACATAAAGGAGCGGCGTAACTGGGATGAGGTAATCTGGGAAAGGTAGGCAGTAGGCAGCCCATAATCTGGAAAGATACCAAATGCTAAAGGGGAACAAGTTTTATGTTAAGAAGAACAAAGGGACTGTTTCTTAATATCTAAAATCCTCTGTTTCAGGATTCTGAATGCCTGCATTTCACGTAGCATACAGAGGTTGCCTAGGGAGACATCTATGGAATGTATTTTCTTCTAGATCTGACTATACCAATTGGAAATGAAGGAATCCACAAGCATCATATGGATATAACTAGCAGGGTCTGCCCTAAAGTGTAGGCATAGCCAAAACTTTATGGTTAGCAGCCATGCCCTAGTCTCAATCAAATGAGTTCCAGTCTCTAGGCACATTGCCGCATAGCTATCACAGTTGGGAACCCCCAAAATACGCCATAAAAACTCTGCCTGAATTTTCTCAAGTTGGGAATTGAGGGCGCAAACCCAAATGGGGATCCCATATAACAACTGAGAAACTGTTTTCACATTAAAAACACGAAAGGCAGCTGGGACAAATTGGTTGCCCTTGTAAAAAAAAGCTAACCACTGCAGACGAACTACACCTTGCTGAAATGACTGCTTGCGTTGTACTGTCCAGTTATGATTGTATTGGAAAAGACCCCCAAGTATTTGAAAGATTTCACCTGTTCAATATTTTTCCCTTGAGACACCAGCTTTGTGGTTTCCAAGACTTTGAAAATACTATAATTTTGGCTTTTATATAGTTTATAAACAGATAATTTGTCTCGCAGTACGAAGTAAAAGTGAGTAACAGGCATTTGAGGCTCTTCTGCGAACGTGACAGTACAACTGCATCGTCAGCATAGAGCATAAAGGGATAACGTATGGCCCAAGTTTAGGGGAGTGACCATCAATAGCATTTAGAGAGGAGCCCAGATCATTCAGGAATAAATTAAACAGATATGGGGCGCTCTGTAAACTCTTGGAGAATTGGCTACACCAGGGTGTGTGGTCTAATATGCAAAGGAGGTCCTGATACAACCCCCCCCCCACCGTGTTTGTTTTAGAAACAATGGTGATCTCCTAAAACAGTTTTACTAATTTCTGATATGATATAAAACTAGGTTTCCAGCTATCGATAAGTAAGCTCTGAAATTATGTGTTATAGCATGAAAACACCATATTTTATTAGAGAAAAATAACACAAAATAATAGGAATGTGTGTGTGTGCAGGGAGGTATTTTTCAGCTGACAATCCCAAACTTTCTCTTCTCCATGTATTATGTTATCCTTGATAGTAGATGTACCGCAGGAAAGAATTCTTTGTTCTTTGGGCAAGATTCCACCAGTGAGGTCTGCTGCTGTGGAGTCTGTGGGATGGCTGGAGTCACTGTTGCTTTTGGCTATATTTGTGATAAAACGGAGTCCAGACTGTTAGGCCTGTAGTTCTCTTGCAGTGCAGTCCTAAACAGAGTGACACTCTTTTGATTTCAGTGGACTGAGAAGGGTGTAACTCCACATAGGAGTTTACTCCAGGTCAGTAGCTGTGTTGGTCTGAAGCAACAGAACAAAGTCCAGTGGCACCTTTAAGACCAACAAAGTTAAACTATTTTTCAATCTAGTTGCCTCAAAATATTTTGAACTTAAAAATTCTAACGGGAATACTGAAATCTCATAACAATGTCATCTCCAACACTGACAACTTTAAAAAGAGGTAGATGATAGAAGTTTGCATGATAAAATCAAAACAATTGGAGCACTAAAAACTGGAAGTCCAAGATATTACTTTTATACGTATATTAACTAAATTTGTACTAGTTCACTAAAACTTGTGTACTCATATCATTAAAGGGAGCATTTTCATGCCTTCAGCTGGTAGGGCTAATGTTGGTATGAGGAATCCTTACCAAGACTTAGCATATGACTTCATAGAAATTATGTAAGGTTAGCAGTTCTGAAGTCATCCTAGATAAAGAATAGGTTCTTAAATTTAGTTTTAACTATACCCTGCTTTCTTTAGCACTTTAAGGACTAACAAAATTGTGACAGAATATGAGCTTTTGTGAGTCACAGCTCACTTCTTCAGAGCAGTGACTTATGGAACCTCATACCCTGCAACAAATGTTGTTAGTCTTTAAAGTTCTTTTGGACTCTTGCTCTTTTCCACTGTTACCAACAGTCTACCCAGCTTGATGCACCTGCTTCCTTTGCCAAAATATTATGCTTCACCTTTTGACTATTGTTCCCAAGATGACATTGCAATCAAATGCTAAATTCCAATCCCCTCTGCCCTCCTTTAGGGAAGATATACTCATACCCTGTATGTACATAGTTTCAATTGAGCATGTTCTTTTATATTGTCATTTTTATCAGGAATTCCAAATAAAGTACATTACTCCAATTCTTGCTGCCTTCCCAGGCAGACTCAATCAGTTTTATTCTATTCTCCTTTTTGCTGATTGCTGTAATGAAACTACTGCCAAGGGTGTGTGTGTGTTCAGCATTGGGACAAGCAGCTTTGTGTCAGCAGAGTAGCCACTTGTGATACAAAACTATGGCTTTGCTGCACATGGGTAGATACGTTTCATTTACTTCTGTGTTCAACCTCATGGCCACTTTTGTGCCAGTGCAGCTGAGTAACTTCATGCACCCCAGGACAAGATCAACTTATTAAAGTGATCTGTATTTCAAGTACAGTTCACTGACATTGTCCCCTATTTGCATAAATTTAATACTTGATTTGGAAGTTGGGAAAAGGAAATAAGCTACAGTTCTGTGAAGTCTTGCAATAATGTATTGATCTGGATCTGGACAGCCATTAATAGGTACCATTAATAGCCATTAATAATGTTCCTTTTATGTTTGAAGTAGTGGCTGAACAAAATCTGGTATTGCAGGAGCAGCAGTTATTAGAAAGCAGCACATGCATGGTTGTCTTTTTCCCACAACTGGAAACATTTGAACTATTCAGAGGTGAGTGCAGGGTCTCATGAATGTTTGGATTCCATGATCACTACCTATGAGCAGGAGGTTTGCTGAATAAGAGGCTAATCAAGCATCCCTGCTGTCTGTACCCCTTTATGGATCTATAGTTTTTGCTTAAAATAACTTCAGGGTGTTTGCACTTTCTTTCTCAGGCTGAAAAGTGAATGGGGTTGAATTGATTTTCCATCATAAATACTGTACTCACAAGGTATGAGCAGAATGGATTTTTGCCTTGGCAAAGTTCTAATCTGAACCACCATCCCCATCATCACCATTACAGAGACATCACAACAGCCAGTAAATCCAAGGTTTTTGAAATAAAAAGTGGTAAATTATTACAAGGAATTAGGGTTTGTAGAATCTTTCGGGATCAAGTGCCATGTTCTACTGGAGAAAGTTTTCCTTCCAGACGTTTCGTTCTCAGCTGCGGAGAACATCCTCAGTGGCGTTGCAGCCGGAGCAGGCGCTCAGGTCTGAGCGCCTGCTCCGGCTGCAACGCCACTGAGGATGTTCTCCGCAGCTGAGAACGAAACGTCTGGAAGGAAAACTTTCTCCAGTAGAACACGGCACTTGATCCTGAAAGATTCTACAAACCCTAATGATGTTACCAGCCGTGAAAACCTGAAATCTTTGATATTACAAGGAGCTTTCAAATATATGGGGATTTTTTTTGGGGGGGGGGGGACAGTGGGTAAGAGAAATCATTCCTAGATGCTTGATTGGTACTTTCCGCTTTTGCTTTGCTCTTGGCTGCTTCATTGGTGTTCTAAATATGTATAACTATATTCTGCTGTTTAATATGGGGAGGTGCAGGCCTTATTTTGGGGAGGAGCTCACAAGAGTGGAGCTCCAGAACCTCTAAATTTTGTTGTGCTCTTTCTTTCTTAACCCCCTCCCTCCAAAAATATTTGCTTTCTGGGCTCTGATGTTCAACCCCACTGCAAGAATTTTGCTGAACTCTTAAGATCTGACAAACTTTCTAATATTTCCCCCCACAAAAAATGGGGAAATAACCCAAACATATCAAGCAGACAGATGGAAATCTTCATCATGCCACTGCGGCCACATAGGAGAAAATCATTTTAAAAGTATGATGGGAGTAAGGTCTTATGACAATTATAATTCAAGAAGCATTTTAAGGTAGATGCTGAGCTCTTTTTTTGTTAAATGGCTTGTGGTTGTATTCTAATTAATAGCATGATCTTTGTTTGTTTGTTTTAAAAGCACCGTAACTGAAACAAAACATTAGTACTGGGGTATTTTGATATTTTGGGTTTGAGTGCTGTGGTGCTTGACAAGGAAAATTAAAATTACAGTAAGTGCCCCAGGCTATTCTGTGACTATGGGCTAAGCCGATCAGCCTCCAGCTTTCTGAAAGGGGCAACAAATCCTAATGACCATGATCCAGCACTGAATAAGGTGTTCAAGTTGATTAATTTCAATGGACTTAAATGTGGTTAACTCTGCACTGGATTATGGCCAATGATAATACCTGTAGTGTTATTCTAAGTCCATTAGAAAAGACAGTTCCCTAAATAAACAGTAATAGTTGATGTTTCTTGTGTCTGCTAAAATGTCTTTGATGCCTTTTTTGTATTTTAAACTTTTGTGTTTATAACTTTTGAGTTATAATTGTGTCAGAGCATATACTTCATCACAAGTATCACTGATATTAGTCTGCCTCTGGTAGAAATTTTGAAAATGTAATATAACTAGTATATACTTTTCACTTTGAAATGGAATGATTTATAACATTTTAAAGACTGTGTACAAAGAGAGAGAGACATCTCAACTTGTAGTGGATTCGAGCCAATTAGGACTTAAACTTATTTTGGTTTTGAAAAGTAAAACTAAACTATGTTGGAATGTATGGACAACTCCATCAAACACAACAAACGTGTGCACTTAATTTTGTTTATTCTACTTAATCTTGCCAGTCATGTATGTCATGTAAATATTATCTTCCTGGAATGTCCCTTGAGGAGGTGCAACTTGGAAAATTCTTGATATGTGGATTAATTTCATAGGGAGTTCTATAACTAGCTGCCTTGCTCAAATCAACTTATCATAGTTTCTTTTTGATGGATTTTTAAAAAATGTTTGGAGTTTGTAAGATAATAGACTAGAGGCAGATAAATAGAAGAATCTAATGCATTGATTCCCTTCCCTGTACAGAAGAAGCTTATCCTCTCACCTACAACATTGACTGGCAAATGTGGCACATCAGACCTTCAGAAAATAAAGGTATCATTTTCCATCTGCCAGTCTCTTTTCTAGGTGGAATCCTAGATGTTATTTTTGCTCTACTGGATGGGCTCTTTGAATTCAAACACTTGCTGAGCAGGGGGACCACACTTCTGCTCTTGTTTCTATAAAGCAGGAATGAGGGAGTTCTGTTTCTTGAACATTTTGTTTCTTCTTGTGGAAGAAAGAACCATGCTTTAATTATGATCTGAGTCATGTTAACAATGGAACTTTTTGCTAATCATTAACTCTCTTCATGATGTTGGTGTTTGGTTCTCATTGTAAAATGAATTGTTGAGGATACTGGTGACAAAATTATTTTCTAAACCTTTATCCTTCTGGTCATTAAAATAGGTTACTGTGTCTTTACGTTTTGTGCCTTATGGATGCACATAAAATTAAGTAAAACATTTTTTTCTAAAAAGGATTAAAACATCATAACAAAAGTATAGATAAAAGAAGCTGATAATGGGAGTTACAAATAGCTGTGTTACCTTTTTATTTAAAACATTTCTATGATGCCTTTCCACCCAAGTTGGACACCCAAGGTGGTGTATATCAAAGATTAAAACAGCATTTAAAATAAGATATATATCAAATATTTAAACAATTAAAAATAGAATTAAATGTTTTTGTTTACCTATGGATCAGATAAGAGTAGCGATATCTTGTTGCTTGTTTTTAACGTATATTGTTCTTAACTGTTTTAAATTATTGGACTACAGTTTTACTGTTGTACACTGCTGTTGAGCCTTGAGCCCACTCGCAGGGAGGATGAAATAAAAATAGAAACAAATGCCAAATACCTGGATAACCCAGGCAAGCTTGATCTCATCAGATCTTGGAAGCTAAGCAGAGTCAGCTATGGTTAGTACTTTGATGGGAGACTTCCTTGAAATACCTGGTCAGGGGGACAGTTGCAGGCTCTATTCAGCCACCTCTTTGAATATACTCCAGGGCCTCAGTAGGGGTCAGTCACCATGACTTCCAGGTGCAAGCACACACACACACACACACACACAAATGTACAAAAATAGAAACAAACAAACAAATACAAATTGAATAAATTAGTTGTACTTCATGTCCGCTGAAATCTTGAAATAATGTTTATATAAAGGCAATCAGGCTAAAATGATCCTATATTCATATTTGCTTACCTCAGCCAAATGATATAACTTTGCATTTTCATTGACTATATTCTGAAATAAGTAATACGATGCAGCTTTTCTCACTAGCATCTGTTAACCAGTTACCAGCTGAGGGTAGTTCTCAGGGCTAATAACAACAGTTGTCTTCTTGATGGCACAAATAGTTGCTAAAACATTAGTTGGTTATGGAAGGGAACTTTTAATGGTTTCTGAGATAACCATTGAGCCTTGTAGGCACTATAAACTAGATTAAACATTAATTGGAATATCAATTTTTTTGTGCCCAAGGCCAGGTATGTAGAGGTAGAAAGTGGTGTCAAGTCGCAGCTGACTTGTGGTGACCACATAGGGTTTTCAAGGCAAGAGGCATTCAGAGATGGTTTGCCGTTGCTGCTTCTGCATAATGACCCTGGACTTCCTTGATGGTCTCCCATCCAAATGTTTGTCAAGGCACAAAGGGCCATATCCAGGTTTTAATAATTTTTTCTTCAAATTTATATTCTGTCCACCTTGCAAGTAGGTTAAGGGCAAATTTCAACAGCCATTCCAACAATAACAATTAAAACAAGTATAACAAATAAATAGTTAAAACAAGAAAAGCAAGGAATTATAAATCAAGAGTAGATGGCACTGTAAATGTGAATTTTTAAAATCCATTTTAATTGAATGGAAAGCCTCAATGAATGATGATGGTGGTGGTGATATGAAGAAGAAAGAAGGAAGGAGAAGAAGAAGAAGAAAAATTGGATTCAGCATTGTCTTCCACATATGCAACTGCACTTCAGCAGGCAGGAATAAGAGGTGAGTATCTTTTGCTAATTACCCATTTCACTGCACCTCCTGATATCACGCACAGTGCTATTCCTGAGGCCTCTCTACACAGCCACAGGAGCATTGTCTTGATTATTGCAACGGGTTGCAGCGAAAGGTCTGTTTCATGAATAAAGCAGAATCCTTTCGAACCCAGCAAGATTTTCTCACATTGCTTTGCATTCCAAAGCTCATAAAAAAAGCTGGAGAGAAAGTATAAAAATACTAGGGGAGGAAGCATGGCCATATTATTGAGGATGCTTATGCTCATAGGCAGATTTTTCCCAGGCATAGGCTATACTTAAATAGCCAAACTACTGACTTGTTTTGATTAGTCTAACCAATACATAGCACACTATGTTTCCCCACTAACTATGAGGTTTAGCTGGCTTTGTCACTCAAGCAGAATGTTTTGTAATACAGTTAAATTTACAAAAAACATGCATAAAGATTGCAGGCATAAAAGATCTTTATTCAACCAGCTGCTTTTTAATCAGAGCTCATGATCAGGACTAGGGATGGACACAAACCAGGAAAACAAGCATCTTGATTTGTGGGACTGTGCAAAGTGTGAACCCTCATGGACCTCCCTGTTTACTGAACCAGTTCATTTTGTGAGATTAGTGATGTGGTAGAACCGTCCCCCTGCATGCCACAGAAGGAGAACCGCAAACAGATCCTGGAATCAGCTTCTCCTCCTGTGAAGTTCAGTTTAAACCATACTGTGGCAGAAGAAGCCATGGTGGCCAGGATCTGCTGGAAAACCCTCCCTGCCACATACAGATCCTGAGGCCACCTTTCTCCTGACTGTGGCAAGCTATGGCCAGGAGAAAGTGGGAAGGAGATCTCCTAGGAAGGGTCTCCTTTTCTCCTGATTGTGGCAGGCCTCAGTCAGGAGAAAGTGGGGGGGATTTCCCAGAATTGACTCCCTTCTACCTTTCTCCTGGCTCTGGAGGTACTTTGAATCCATCTTGTCCTGCCTGGAGCAGCTATACTTAAAACAGGATGCATGCATGAGTGACAGCTGAGCCAATGGGAAGAGGCTTCTCCATGCCCAGCTCTCCTGGTTTAAACAGGTTGTGTGAAGAGGCCCAGGCCATCTGAGCCAACAGAAAGGAAGGATGGAAGTTCCTTTCCAGGTACACTTCACTCCTACCTTTTTGCTGGCTGAGGCTCACTGCAGCTACCAGATAGGGAGAGGTTAAGTGCCTTCAGGAAGCGTTTCACCCTGATCCAGGGTGGAATTCTAGTAGGAGCTCCTTTGCATATTAGGCCGCACTAGGCTTCCCAAACCCCCCGCCCTGCCGACGGACCCCTGGATTAGCAGCCTCTTCCCCCCGCTCTCCAAAAATGTGGAAGCGGGGTGGGTGGGGGTGGGGAAACGGCACGGTGTCTCTTTCCCTGCCTGCCTCCCTCCCTCACAGGCTTTAGGCTTCTCCCTTCCTCCGGGTCACAAAGACCCGCCCACCGCTGGCCTGCTATTCGCTCCAGTCCAGCCTCCCTTCGTGAGGTGCATGCTGGGACTCATAGTCCTTGCGTCCTCTCCGGCTGCCACAGGCGTCTCCTCGGGGAGTCTGGCCGGCGGAGGGGAGGGGACCTCTGCCCCCAGAGGACCATGTGTGTTTCTACCTCCGGAGGCTTCAGTCGCTGATTGAAAGGCTTCCTCTTGGGATGGGGTGTCTGTGTTACTTTGAAGAAGTTGGCAGCAACTCGTGAGTAGAGAGGCCAATTTCCCTTCAATGTTGCCAGAAATGGGGGGTGGGGGGGAAGTCTGCTGAGTACTTCATTATTCTCTATGTGGAGATTGAGTCTCATAGGGTATAATGGGGAACTGATCTGAAGGTTTCGGGGGCTTTGGGGGCGCTGTTTTTTGAGATAGAGGCACCAAATTTTCAGTATAGTATCTAGTAACTCTCCCCAAAGTATCCCCCAAGTTTCAAAATGATTGGACCATGGGGTCCAATTCTATGAGCCCCAAAAGAAGATGCCCCTATCTTTCATTATTTCCTATGGAAGGAAGACATTTAAAAAGGTGTGCAGTCCCTTTAAATGTGATGGCCAGAACTCCCTTTGAGTTCAATTATGCTTGTCACACCCTTGTTCCTAGCTCCGTCCCGATGTCTCCTGGCTCCACCCCCAAAGTCTCCTGGCTCCACCCCTAAAGTCCCCAGATATTTCTTGAATTGGACTTGGCAACCCTAGGCCACACACCCCTGATATAGCCAATCCTCCAAGACCTTACAAGGCTCTTTTTTATAAGCTCTTGGAGGATTGGCTACATCCTAGGGGTGTGTGGCCTAATCAGGATCCATGGAGAGATCAGCAAGGGAGAGGAACTTCTGGGAGTGTGCCAGCAGTGACCTCAGAACCTGGCAGCTATAGTACACTACACCTCAGAAGGGAGGCAGGGCTCAGAAAGCAGCCTGCAGCTAAGACCAGGCCAGAAGAAGATGCCAACTTGGGACTCCTAGAGCCTGTGCAAGCCTGCCGAGCAGTCTATTAAAACCTGGGGGGGGGGGGAGGTGAGTGTCCAGCCAAGGAGGCTATTGGCCCAGATCTCTTGGATCACTGTGGGCCTGTCTTTGAGGAGAGGGCATTGGGAGAGTCCAGTCAGCCCACCCGCGGACAATCCTTTATTAGGCCAGCCCAGGAAGTAACAAGGAGGAAGGGCTAGGCCATGCCTTTTCAGTCAAAGGACTAACATAAGGACAGAGGGGGGGGGGCTCAGGATAGGCTTGCCAATCCCCAGGTCCCAGTGGGGGTTCTTCCACTTTTCCAGGCTCCTTCCTGCCCCCAGTCAGCTGGCCGGTGGGGGGAAGCCCCACCCCCAGAAGACCATGTGCCTTTCCACCTCCGGAGGCTTCAGTTTCTGATTGAAAGGCTTCCTCTTGAGATGGTGTGTCTGTGTTACTTTGAAGAAGTTGGCAGCAACTCGTGAGTAGAAAGGCCAATCCCTCGCTTCAGAGTTGCCAGAAACGGGGTGGGGATGGGGGGAGGGAAATGTTTGCTGAGCACTTCATTATTCCCTATGTGGAGATCGATTCTCATAGGGTATAATGGGGAATTGATCTGAAGATTTCGAGGGCTCTGGGGGAGCTGTTTTTTAAGGTAGAGGCACCAAATTTTCAGTATACTACTTAGTGCCTCTCCCCAAAGTACCCCCCCCAAGTTTCAAAATGATTGGACCAGGGGGTCCAATTCTATGAGCCCCCAAAGAAGGTGCGCCTATCCTTCATGATTTCCTAGTGAAGGAAGACATTTAAAAAGGTGTGCTGTCCCTTTAAATGTGATGACCAGAACTCCCTTGGAGTTCAATTATGCTTGTCACACCCTTGTTTCTGGCTCTGCCCCCAAAGTCTCCTGGCTCCACCCCCAAAGTCCCGAGATATTTCTTGAATTGAACTTGGCAACCCTAGCTCAGGATCCAGCAGAACCTTCCTTCTTTTCCTAAACTGAAGCCCAACTCTTGGGATTTCTGAAGGAAGGATGCTGGAGGACACACCCACCCTGGACTCTAGCCTGAAGAAAGGACACTGGAGAGCATGCCCACCCTAGACTCTGGCCTGCATATACATTTAGTTTGGATTCTTTCTTCCTCAACTTTTGAACCTATATAAAAGAACTATTTCCAGAAAGAATCAATGGGATTTGGTGCAAATTGTAGCAATATTTAGATGCAAGAAGGCATAGTAATATAGTCAGATATATTGCTGCTGGTACATGCATTATAAAAACAAGATATGGATTAATTATGCATTTAGCATGCTCTGTCTTCTTTTGCTGCAGTCCTTGGATGTTCATATCTTTAGACAGCAAAATAGGTCTCCTGAGTGTATATGTGTAAGATGAAACAACTAAGATTGGATGTATGATCAAATTAAGAATAAACAGTATCTGAAGAGTATGCAGAATGAAAATTACTTGACATTATTTTGTTCCGGTTTCTACAATGCACCTGTCATAACTATATAGCATATTGTGTTTTGTTCTTAGATCTTTACTGAATGGGTGCAAGAACCTAAAATGCATGATGGTATGACTCACTTTCTTTGTTGTTTATCTAGACCTAATTCTGAGCTCTCAGGGTGACCATATTGCTTTGGTATTTTGTGTGATAAAGGAAAAGAAAGACCCTTCTGTACAGCTGATCATAAAAATAAACTTTCATGTTTGCAAATATGTGAAAACACAAAGGCACCCTGTGTTTCTGACTCGTGTTCATCATGGTTGCTTAATTATGGAACATCAAATTAAAAATGAACTGTGTACCCCAGTTACAGGACTCTTGAGATCACTGAATACATTATTTTGCAACACATTTCCCTAGAGGAAGATGAAATCATGCCAGGTTACACTACATAAAACTAACTCTGAATTTCCAAGGAATATAGAAGTTTCTACTTAGTAAGTTTCCTTAAAGTAGTGTGACATGATGCTGCTCTCTAGTCTCTTAACTCAGATCTGTATGGATTTGTTCCCATGGCTCAGCTTCAGTTGACTTTTCTTTGTTTCCTTTTGAAAGAAAATAGGTCATGACATTAATTGGAAAGTCCTGTTTCTCTCTGTTCTGTGCCTCCTCAACCTTTAAAAAATCTATTTTGTGGTATTTGTATGTAGGGCAGAGTTTTCAATTCTATTAATGCCAACAATTTAATCTTTTAAATTATTACTTTGTGGAGTGCAGTGTAGTAGAGTGTGTGTTTTAAATAATCACTTTGCTGTGATCTGTATCAAGAGCTGTAAGTACCAGATGACAGTGTGTGGAAAATGGTGATGGAAGCTGCTTCCAGCTACAACTTAAAGCTGGATCCCAATGGCATAATGTTGTTACCTGCCCTGAACCCATTTTGGGGAGGGTGGGTTATAAATAGAAAATAATAAATTAGTAATATATTGTGCTCTTATAATCATACAGCTCTTGGAGATGAATGTTCACAATAATGCAATAGCTAATGATGTGTAGATCCTACCTGTTGACTGCTGATACACCATTCAACATTACACGTTCGAGCAGAAGATAAATAAAATCACCTAAGATTTTTTCCTGGATGAAGACTTAATGTCGAGAGTTGAAGTATGGTTACCTGATAATTCATTTAGTGAAAATTCCCTCTTCCAATAAATTGTTTAGATTTTTGCAGGTGTATCTCTTAGGATTCCATAATATGCCCAGGCAGAAAGTATGATTTATACATGTTGATTGTTATGACATCTAGAATGGTGTACAGCTTCAAGTGCAAACATTTTCACAGGAAATCGGGTGCCTGCAGCCCACCGCGCAGTGGCTGGGCTGCAAAGGCACGAGTTTGCCTCCCCGGACGGGGAGAGACAGAGGGCGCCCGTTCTGGCATGCAGGCTGGGAAGCGAGGTCTGGCTGATTGACAGCTAGACCTGCGCTCCTCTCAGTCTGCGTCGGGCGCGTCTTCGGCCCTCCCTCCCGCCCTGTATGTTATGTAGGCTTTTGCTGGTTGCCTCTTTGAGGAGCTGGGTAGGAATTTTTTCGCACCCTGGCTGATTGGCACTGCTCAGGTTGTGTTTTTCGCCTACCCTACATAGCATTGCAGTGGACTGTGGATTTGGCTATTGGGAGGTGCTGTTAAATAGGCGGTCACTTTAGTGGCAGGTTTTTGGGGTTTAGGGCACTATGCGGCCTGGGGAGGACTGTGAAGCATCCCCCTTTTGGGGACTTTGGGGTCTGGCATGATCAACCCTGGGGTTTGAAGACCCGGGTGGAGAATGCAGACTGTCCAGGAGGCTCGGCTAGAGGGTGCCTTTCTGGCGAGACGTGCGTCTGGGTTTGGGCCCTCTGGTGCGGGCCTCCCTGCTGGGCCTGCCTGGAGGGAGCTGAGGCCCTCAGCTCTGGCCGGGGGGCTGGGTCTCTCGCCCGATATGGCAGGGGAGCGGTCGCGGTGACCCCTAGCCCTGGCCAGGCCGCCTCTGGTGGGGTACCCTTGCTGTTTATGAAGTTAATTAATAAAGTGGCCCAATTTTATTCCAACACTTGGTGTCTGTCTCGTTATTTCGTCCTTAGGGGGGCAATCCATGGCTTTCCCTTTCTGTTGTTAATTGGCTGGGGGTACCACCCCCAACTCTAGATCAGACAAGAAACCAGTTAACTAAGATATGCATGTGTGGTAGGGTATCTATTTTTAAGCCTATCTGAAGTATACAGGTTCAGGGGGCTGAACTATTTTCCTTGTTTGTTATAGAAGAAGAAGAAGAAGAAGAAGAAGATATTGGATTTATATCCCGCCCTCCACTCCGAAGAGTCTCAGAGCGGCTCACAATCTCCTTTATCTTCCTCCCCCACAACAGACACCCTGTGAGGTGGGTGGGGCTGGAGAGGGCTCTCACAGCAGCTGCCCTTTCAAGGACAACCTCTGCCAGAGCTATGGCTGACCCAAGACCATTTCAGCAGGTGCAAGTGGAGGAGTGGGGAATCAAACCCGGTTCTCCCAGATAAGAGTCCGCACACTTAACCACTACACCAAACTGTACTTGATACTTGAAAGTGGTGCCATTTTATGAGCCATGTTTCAGATGCGCTTTACTTGTTTCCAGGAAGCACCAGGAAACAGTTGATCAATTCTTTCTCTCTATCCTTTACTATTTACTTTACTAATGAGATTTTCATGGAATTACCTCATGTTAATTAATCACATTCATGATTGATACTGGAGACATAAGCTTTTTGCAAGGAAGATTTTTTTTCAACATCATCAAATTTGGTAAATAAGCCTGTTTTAACTCTTTGGGCAGTCTAATTTTCTGAAAATCTCATAGCTTTGTGATTTTTCTTTTTAAGTAATCATCATGATGTGGTGGAAAATGTGGTCATCAGACCTCAGCCTCAGGAGACGGTGTGCATGGTAACATGCTGAGTAAGCAATACACACATGAGCCAAAAAATGTGTTGTGTCAGTTCGTATGAACTTAGATTGTGAAGAAAATGACAACATATCCCCTGTTGTACAGCAAAAAAATGTGGGAATCATAGCATGAAAGATTATAAGTTGCTAAGCAGTTCATCAAGCCACAGTGGAAATTTTTCAGCTGCCAACGGGGTAATCAAATGACTATTATGACTAGGGAAGCCTAATGTTTGGATGATTTGATCTCATTGCCAGATCTGTTAGTCTGTCACCCCTACAAAAATTTTTTTACCATGGTGAGTTGCAATAAGGAATTATGTTTCACTTTCTTGAAGTGATATAACTATAAAAGTTCTTAATTTGTACTGCCATAATTTTAAGTAACACTTACAATATTCTTATATCCAAGCAGTTATCTTGTAAAGGCTACGGGTGAGAAAACAGACACTAAGAGGCTAAGTGGATCTGGCACATGCTGCCCCAGCACCTGTTCAGTGACTAGGTTCAGATTTCCATGCATTTGTCACTTTAAATTACTCTCTTGACCTCATTTTTAATTTGTGTAGTAACATTTATTAATAAGAAGCACTTGGGTGTTTGGAAGCAGGAATGAATCATTTCATTAACATTTAGTTACTGGGTTCTTAGAACAAAGGGAAAATCAAGGAATAAGGCAGTTCATTACAGGGATAATGGAAAAGGAAGTGTTTCACTGAGATATCTCACTAGTTAAGTTGAAACAGTTAAAGACAGTCCTGTTCAATAAGTCGCTCTATTAAATAGCTGAGATCATAAGTGGAGTACCACTGACTCTCCTTAAGTGGCCTTAATAGATCTCTTCTTAATTGCTGCTAACTTGGATTTTACTGTTTTAATGTTTTTAATCTGTTGTAATTTATTGTAATGAGTCTTTGACTCTGCTTGTTGGAATCCACTCTGAGCCTTTTGGGGTGTGTGGAATAAAAAAAAAATCCCAAATAAATATCAAGTATACATTTCAACACAAATCTTACTGGTACAGAATGTATGATCGGAATTTTTTAAAAAATCTGATGAATATCTTTTAAAACCTCCTATTCAACATTTCATTAGCCAGTCTGGTGTAGTGGTTAAGAACACAGACTCTAGTCTGGGAGAACCGAATTTGATATCCCATGCCTCCACATGCAGCTGCTGGTGTGACCTTGAGTGAATCATAAGTCTTTCAGAGCTGTCCTCGCAAGGTGAGTTTTCAAGAGAGCTCTTTCAGCCCCACCTACCTCACAGAGTGTCTGTTATGGGGAGAGGAAGAGAAAGAGATCATAAGCTGCTCTGTGACTCTGAATTAATGGTGGGGTATAAATCCAATGTCCTCTTACTACTACTACTTCCTGTGGTATAGGGAGGTAAAATATCTTTATGCAGGTAGATGTTCATGGGTTCAGTGTTCTGTTGTTGTGAATTGCCCAGTCCCAGCTGCTGCACAACTATGGTAAAAACATCAAAATCATAAAATAGAATGTATAACTAGAACAATGGAATTAGAACAATCTAAAAAGTCAGATGGCAAGATCTATAGTTGTTTCCCATTCCTGACTGTTGAACTCCTCACAGGAACAGAGTAAGTTTGGAGAGTGTGTGTGTGTGTGTGTGTGGGAAGATGCTGGCCAGTTTGAAAACCACTGCTGCTCTCAACCAAAAGCCTGGTGGAACATCTCCACCTTACAGGTCCTGCGGAATCACATGAGGTCCCACAAGGCCCTGATGGTGTTCAGCAGAGACTTCCACCAGGTTGGACAGCCAGATGTTTTGGGGGGCAGGGACCACCAGCAGATTGCTATCAGGTGAGTGCAGCACTCTACCAAGAACATACCAAAGGAGACGGTTTCAAAGATATGTTGGTCTATAACATTAAACTGAAATAAGTCCAATGTGGTGGTGGAAAGAGCCAGCAATTAACAACTTTAGGGTTTCAGGGCAAGAGATGTTCAGAGGTGGTTTGTTATTGCCTCTGCATCATGACCCTATACTCCTTGGAGGCTCCCATCCAAATATTAGCCAGGGATTAGCTTCTGAGTTCTGATGAGAACAGGATAGCCTGGGCCATCCAGATCATGGCAATACTTGGCAATACTTGGACACACAAGCAGGCATCGATTGCTACATCAAAATGATCCAAGTGCAACCTGAATTTACTTAGCTCACATGCATCCACTTGTGATAACGAGGGCTTTTGGGGGGGGGGGGGGACACGGTGTTCCGGAACCTCTGTGGAAACAAAATTATCAAAAAATGTTTAAAAGTTCATGAGGGGCACCTGTGGGTTTCTCCTTTATTTCCCTCTTGAGAGTTCTACCACCTTTTTTCCAGAAAAAAATCCCTGGTGGTAGCCATCTCCTCCTACAGTAGGTTTCAGCCTTACCTCTTGCCTCTTCCTGTGGTGCTGTCAGCTGTATTCAAACCAGTGGGAGTTCAAGAGGAGGCAACAACAAGCCTATGTCATCAACCTGCTCAGCTTGCCTTGGGATGTAGATGGTCCTTCAAGACTGTGGTCCACCAGGAGCTTTCCTGGTGAGTTAAAGGGCTGGTTTTCCCCACTTAAAAGTGGTATAGCATAAGAAGGATAGAAGCCAATGAAAAGGCTTCATTCTCTTCATTCCTTATCTGTGGAATTTGTGGGAATGTTAAAATATTATAGCTGTATTGACATCAAGATGAAAGAAAGAGGATTGTTTCAATTTCATGCATTAGATGGAGGATTCCACAGCTGGAAAGCCAGAGTAGGATGGTATTAACAAAACTTCACCTGGCTGTGTGAAATAAAAACTGGTCAGGCAATTATGTGCACAGTGCTGAATAAGTTTACTTGATATGTTATCTTAGATCAGGACTTTGAAAAATATAAAAGATTTTTAGTTTAACTTTGAATCCACAATAGCGAATGCCTTTTAAAACATTTCCTTGCTGATTAAGTTAATAATTACAAGTTTGATGGTTGTCTGATTCCATCATATGCTAAATTCTCAAAGTGGTCACACGGGTACACAGCCTATTCCCCATTGTTCAACTACTAAAACACTACTTAAGGCACTTAATATGCCCAAGCAGGTGGATAAAACCTAATTGCCTGCCCTGCCGATTGCCAAGCTTCTTTGATTTACCTGCAAAGGGGAGGGACTCTTGTTTACTGCTGTTGCTGGATACAGACTTGTGTTGCCTAGTCTTTGCCAGAACTTTGATTTGCCCTCCACTCCATGGACCTCTAATGCTAGATAATCCCACTCAGTTCTCAAGTGCCAAGTCTGGCAGCTTCCTGCTTGTCCTCTTGGCATTTTGAAAAATAGCAGTTTGCTAAAGAAATAATTAGGAAGGTGGAAGATGATTGACTGGCACCTACATATACATCATGGTTTGGCTCTCTTAAAGTGAAGGAAAATGTAATGCTGTCTAACAGCTAGTCCTTCTGGTTGACTGGTTTTCTGCCAGAAGGGGACCTATTGCAGGGATTTCAAAGCTGCTGCTACTTTTCACTTGGAAATTAAATCCTTAAAATCAATAATATAGCTTCAATATTAGGTTGTATATAGTATTTTCATTGTGGTTTTACTAGATCTGTAAAATACTCACTGTGGGACAGTATCACAAGGAACTAATTCATGTAGCAGGTTTTAAAAAATCTAATATGTGTTAAAGCATTTGTAGTGGGAGAGAATGGAGAACAGTGAAAGACTCATAGATGTTTTAATGTTTTAAAAGAGTATTTTTCTTTAAATGCAGGGATCAGGTAACAAGAAACTCAAGTCTAAATATTGTAAGATTTGAAGGTTCACACTTTCCTTGTTACTTGGAAAACTGCAGAGGAAAACCAGATTAAGGGTACTTGCTCTATCATGTGACTGTCTTAATCATTAACACAAAGGCACACAGATGACTCCAGTTCTGAGGCAATGCTTGACAATGGGAAAGAAGAGAGGGTATATCTATATCATCATTAGCGACATACATCCATACACACACAAGTATATATATGACAAGCAATGTTCCCTCTAAGCTGAAGAGTCTTGTGAGCAAAAATTCTGCTTTGTGAGCTACTGACATTAAAGTTGTGAGTTACTGCATAAATTAGTGTGCTCTGGGGTCATCCTTCCTGAGCGAAGACAAAAATTTGTGAGCTGGAGGCTAAAAATCTGTGAGCTAGTTCATGCTAACTCAGCTTAGAAGGAACACTGATGACAAGTATTTTATATGACAAGTATTTACTACAACTGTAACTATATATATCTATATCTATCATCTATTTATAGTTACAGTTGTAGTTATAGAAATTAGAAAATACTTGTCTGCCTTAAAATAAAAAGACACAAAACAGGCCAAACTTATTTGGGTTTGCTTTGTTTCTGTACAGACTCATTGTATTGATCAACAAACCCACTGTATACTGTGCAGTTAGGTAACAGTTGACTATTTTAAATCCTGAAACCTCTCCTGTGTACCCAGAACAGAAAAAGTCAGCATTCTTTTAAATAAATATTAGATGTTCCAGTATTAATTATAATGATTTGGTTAACCTTCAAAAGACTTGAAACAATATTAGTCTCCCCCCCCCCCCCAAAAAAAAAAAGCACAGAGGGAAGCCTAATTTTATAAAGAAAAGGCTAATTTGGGCCATCTCAGCTAAAGCTCCATTTTCTCCTTGACAAATAGAACAGACCTGGTTAATTCTGGCTTTTGCCAGCAAAAGCACCCCTATACCAAGTATTTATTGTTATGAAAGCAGCCCATATGGTTTGACCAATTTTCCTTAGGTTATTGAATATGCTTGAAATAAGAATTAAATAAAAATAAGTGTTATCAATAATCTAGAAAATAGTTATGTAGAGTTCATATTTAACAATAGCCTTTCCAGGTCTGCTTTGGGTTGTGCCAGCTTTTGTTCAGACAACAGTGAAGGTTTGCCAAATGATTTAGCATGGTGCTGAAACTGCCTCTAAAAATGACTGCTGTGTATCTAGCATCTGGTCAAAGACAGAAGACATCTGTTGCCAAAGATTATGGCTGGTTTTGCCATTTTAACTATCATTAACCAAATAACCTTGTCTCTGACTCCACTGATGTGAAAACCATAATCTACGGCATTGTCCTATGCATTTTTCTGTGAGTCACAGTTCTGGTGACTGCACACAGCTAGGTTGTGTGTGTGTTTGTGTGGTGAAGATGCACCTGTTCATCCCCTCAGCAAACACATATATTGGAGAGAGCAAGAGAAAGAGAGAGAGACCAAATAATTAGCTTCATAGAAGTAAAAACCCTTCAGAGGTTTAGCTTGGCACAGATCTGTAGAATTAAACTTCCAAGGTATTAAGTACTGAGTAGTTATACAATACCAAAGCTACACCACCTTTTTCTTTGCTATTAGTATTAGGTCCACCTCATTTTAAGGATTTCAAGAATTATTTACAAAAGTGTAAATAAAGTTTCATTGAACTAGCTATTCGGTTTTCCTCCATTGATACTATAAATATGATCAGATTTAAAAGAAAAAATAAAGTTTTAAATGTGGGTTGGGAGGTTTAAATCAATGGAATAAAAATATCCCATTGTATTTTGATCTGTTTGTTAAAACCATGATTTTCATTTGCATTTTTATAATGTGTACTGATATACTGTATCAGATAAAATGACTTTGTTTTTTGTTTTACTATCCTTAAACAATGATACTCCTATTGAAACAGAAACTTCAAAAGTTGACTTAAGATCATTGCAGCAGGCCAATGAAAGTAATTAACAGCAGGCAGAGTTTTGATGTTTCATGCTTTGCATAGTTCTTATTAGTAAAATTTGGGTAAGAAACAGGGTTGCCAGGTCTGGGTTGAAAAATATCTGAAGACTCTTGGAGAGGATCTGGAAGGAGGGGAGGTTTGGGGAGGGGAGGGGCCTCAGCATGGTACAGTGCCATAGAGTCCACCTTTCAAAGCAGCCATTTTCTCCAGGGGAGCTGATCTCTGCCAGCTGGAGATCAGTTGTAAAAGTGGGAGATCTCCAGGTCTCACCATGAGGCTGGCAACCTTGAGAAAACTCATTATTTCACTAAATCCTGGGGGAAAGCTCTTCTCTGTTGGGAATGTATTGGTCTTTTAAAGGTGAAAGGTTAATAGAATGGCACAATGCAATAGCAAGATGGGTTTTGAGCTGAGTAAAACTCTTTAGTTACCTGCAAGTTTGCTGGCTTTGACAAAATATCTCCAATTTAATTTGTTTCTCTCTTGCCAAATTGAATCCATGAGGCTGATCCATGTGTTAATTTTCATGCCACCATCTGTTGCCTGTGCCAGTGTTTTCAATATTATTTATGCATCAAATAAATATGTATTATATATTAATCAGAAGGAGTACAATGAGGATTCACAGGAGAGGGGGAAATTTCAAGTTTTCAGAATTCTAAATGGTAGCTGGGCCTGACCCTGTTGCACTGAGCAGCAATCTACCTGAGGACCAGCATTAATTTAACAAGCTGCAAAATTTAATCTTGGTTAGAGGACCATCAATCCTATATTAATCTATGCCTGATCACCCACCGGTACAATAGTATGATAGTGGTATGGAAACAAAATTTGGGCACCACATTTTAAGAAGGATATAGACAAGCTGGAACGGGTCCAGAGGAGGGCGACGAAGATGGTGAGGGGTCTAAAGACCAAGTCTTGTGAGGAAAGGTTGAAGGAGCTGGGGATGTTTAGCCTGGAGAGGAGGCAGCTGAGAGATATGATCACCATCTTTAAGTCCTTGAAGGGCTGTCATATAAAGGATGGTGTGGAATTGTTTTCTGTAGCCCCAGAAGGTAGGACCAGAACCAATGGGTTAAATTAAATCAAAAGAGTTTTTGGCTCAACATTAGGAAGGACTTCCTGACTGTTAAAGCAATTCCTCAGTGGAACAGGCTTCCTTGGGAGTTGGTGGGATCTCCTTCCTTGGAGGTTTTTAAACAGAGGCTAGATGGCCATCTGACAGTGATGAAGATCCTATGGATTTGGGGTAGATATTTATGGGTTTCCTGCATTGTGCAGAGGGTTGGACTAGATGACCCTGGAGGTCCCTTCCAACTCTGATTCTCTGATTCTATGAAATAACAGAAACTAAATCGTAATTTAGATGACATATTATAGAACTAGTAATATATGTGGGAAAGATTGCTAAATGATTTTGTGGGCCAGTCCTTGATAGTATACACAGTCCCAAGAAATGCATAAAAGTTGCTGTGCCAGAAAGGCATTTTCCTTAATTGTCCTTGGCTTCAGCAAAAGTGTGAGGCACAATCACTCCTCAGAAACTTAGTAGTTCTCATTGGTTTCACAGAAATTCAGCTTACAACCCCCTAAACACCATTTTACTGTGTCTAGTTGCAATCATAACATTATGAATCCACAGTGAAATAAGAATGTTATTTTTTGATACAAGTAGCTTGACCGTTGTAATTGATACTGGCAAGTTTTTGCATAATATTATAAAAAGTAGATTCAAGCAAGTAGCCATGGAAGCCTGAAGCAGTAGAAAAAAGTTTGAGTTTACTGGAACTTTTAAGTCCAATCTAGTTTTAAAACCAACCTTACTGGTCTTAAATGTGCCAGTGCCACTGGACTCAAACTTGGTTCTATTACAGAAAGCATGTTTGTACAGTATACTATACCCCACCCCCCGGTATCATTTGAAGGCGGAGGGTAGCATTTTGAATATAAACATGAAGGAAAGTTCTTCTCAGGTTTAGCTATTGGCCTTCCTTCCCTCTGGTGTATTTCAATTACAAATTATTTGAAATTTCTCATCCCTGTTCAGCCTAAATATCCAGGCTTAAATTTCTCTTGAATCCATCACTCTTTATTTTAAGTCATTTTCACATAAGTTTTCTGGTGACTCAATAAATCACATAATAATATCTATGTGTTTATATAAAAATGTATATCTAACATACATTGTCATTATACAACATACATTGGATTGGATACTATTATTTACTACTATGCCTGGTTCTTCTGGAATAAAGAATGTCTTGCTGGTGGAACTGCCAAACTCTAGTGCTGGCATTATTCCTGCAAATGTTCTTTCTGGATGCTGTCACACACTACATCACTGTAAAGAAATCATCCCCTTCAATCTGTGCTGCTCTTTTGCTTTAGGCTAAAACCAGAATGTGTTGTGTTATGAAACAGTGGGGTTGGAGTAGCTGTAATGTCATATCTAGGTTCTGTTCTGTTTTGTTTTTGTTAGGTTCTCGGTCTTTCATACATGAAGATAAGTAAAAGATATACATGTGAAAACATTGGCTGTTTTTTTGATGAACGATAGCAATACTTTGCATATTTGACCTGTTTTGAGGCAAACTATATGAGATGCCAGAACAGCTATGAACAGATCACTTAATCATTCTTTATTGGTAAATGACAGCAGTAAGAATCCACAAGTTCAGTGGTAGGCACAGAAAAGGGGGCATTTATATCCCCCCACTTTTCTTGCCTGCCCCCCAACTTGTCTTTGCCCCACTGGTATAAATATGAGGGTGAAACAAATGTTGCAGACTTGTCCACTTTAACTTCTATATATATATATATATATTAAAAAAATTTAAATAATGTATATAGTTTTTTTTTTGTTTAAGGTCCTTGATAGGCAGTATTAGACACCTGCAATACTGAAACCACATATGCTAGTTTTACAAGAGGGCTGAGGGTATTTTTAAATTTATACTATTATAGCCCTTTTTGGAAACCTTTCATTGAATTTTACATACAATATTGAAACTAGATTGAAAGGAAACTCTAGGGAATGGGCCCAAACTTGTTCCATAGCCAAATGAACTTTTCTGATATGGCAAATCTTTCATTGTTCTCCTTTAATTATCTATATAGCAATGATGGATGGATAGTATAATGCTTTGTTGACTTAGTCTATGTTAGGGATTTTTTTGTAGCAGGAACTCCTTTGCATATCAGGCCACACACCCTTGGTGTAGCCAGTCCTCCAGGAGCTTGCAGGGCTCTTAATACAGGGCCTACTGTAAGCTCTTGGAGGATTGTCTACATCAGGGGTGTGGCCCAGTATGCAAAGGAATTCCTACTACAAAAAAAGCGCCCTGGTCTGTGTTAATAACACAATAATTATGCTTCAATAAAAATAGCTTAGAATGGAAGCATTGATTCTCTAATAGTATTTACTTGGTACTATACCCAGAACAAACCTACCATATACCTCTGAAGTGTACCTCTGGCTAAGAGTTATATGATCTTGTATAGGAAAGCTAACTAGACATCTAGGGTTTCTTGTCTGTGCCTGAATTAAACCTGATCAGAGTCATGCAGAGCACAGCATTTTGCTATAGCTTTGTCAGTTTACTATAATATCCATTTGAAATTGGGCTTCTTTAAACTGCTAAGTCTTTCCTCTCTTCTGTCTAAGAATAGTCAACTCTGCCTAGGTAATGCAAGTGGTTTCTTGAACACATGAAGCTACCTTATGGTGTTATTTTTTGAGCTCTCTTCTGGAGTCCCTTTAAATGCGGCCTATTTAACAGGACTGCAGAAAAAAGCTCAAAAACAGCCGAGCAACAGGACCAATCTGCCCCCTCTCTTTTGAGCTTTCTGTTGTGTGGCTTTGCTGATCTTCCCAGTGATTTCCGAATATATCTGGGATTTTGAAGGGAATTTTTTCTCAGTTTTTCTTAAAAATCCCAGATACCTTTGGGATGCCAAAATATAACCAAAATACCAATAAAGAAATGTTGTGCATATTTTTGACTTGGGTAGATCTGAATGCACACCAGTTACAGCTGTCATCTAGATAGTCAGAAGTAGCAATGGATCCAGGAGTGCCTGCATCCAACAACTTCTTGTTAATATTAAATAACATAAAAATGTGATGCCATACAATAAATAATAATAACAACACAAAATGGGAGACAGTATGGAATGTTGTTGTCCCCTCCCCCCCATGCACACACCATAAGTCATAGGTGGATCAGGAGTCTCTCAGCACCACTTCCTGAAGTCTAGATTTCAGGAATACTTGGATACATCAAAGAACAGTGTTGCTACATTCCAGTCAGCAGTCCAGAAAGATGTGATGGTTAGCAGAATTGAAAACCGCTGAGAGATCCAGGGGCTCAAGAAGGATGCATTCCTCCCCACCTGCAATGAACAGGAGTCTGGCATACTGCTCAGTCACTAAAACTGGAAAATCCATTACTGGTGTTAAGATCAGATATTAACTATTAGCATTTCAGAAACTTACAGAATTATATTCCACCTTAGATATTAATATTCAGTTCATTGAAATATATGCCATCTTAATGTTCAATTGCAGAAAACTGTCTTTGTTGACATATACTTTTTTGTTCTAAATGAAATTATATTTCCCTCTATGTTTGAGTTTTTTAAGATATTGTCAATTTTTGTTTGCTACTTGAATTCAAGTAACAAGAAGATGTATACAGCCATATTCTTTAACTTACTCTTTTGGCTTGGGTAGACCTTTGCCAGACTGCAGTTTCCCCAGATGCCTTCAATGTGCTGAGAAAAAAGTGAAGTCTGCATTTGAAAACAGGAGTGGGGGTGTCAGTCATGATCAGTAGCCTCGTGTCACTCAGGCATACTCACCTTGGAGTTGACTTGCCTAGGATGTTGGTCAAGTGAGCTGGAGGATTAGGTCAAAGCTCAGCGCAATGCAGCAGAATCTTATTACATATGAACAAATGAAAACCAAAGCAGCAGAGTGTGAATGTGAATGCCTCCAGACGTTCCCTTTCCGCCCTTATCACTGCTGCCTGTCTGACACAGCATGAAACTAGAGATCTTGCAATATATTATACTTATGAAAGCAGCCAGTGTGTTTTGGGAGGAGAGGGAACCAACTTTGATACATTTTTGATCTTGTATAACTCCACATATCGTTCTGACTTTTGCACCCTGTATAAACCACAGTTGGTATGTGGTAGGAGTCTCATCAGTGGGGTATACAGATCTTTCAATCATGCATTGGTATATAGCAGCACAACTATTTGGATATATCAATTTACTTTTTACTTACCACACATGTAATATATTGTGCAGGTTCTTCTATTTCATAGCATTGTGGCTTATAAATGCATTGGAAATATATTGAACTGAGATGTGCATTTTCTTTTCAAATCTGATATCCCACTAGGGAGCCAGAGGTTGTGAAGTAAGCCAGACTATAGTAGGTCCCAAATGCTGAAGAGGTAGAAAATTGATTGACACCCCAGGAATGTGTTTGGAGGCTGATTTGAACTAAGGAGGTATAGATAGCTTCAGGAAGCACAACCTGAATTTTCAGCCATCCTAAAAAGAGTTACACCCTTCTCACAGAAGTCAATGGATATAGGTCTGCTTGGAGTAAAATGACTAGAGTGCTAGACTAAAGTGTATGTCTCAAGCTGTTATCCTAAGAATGTTTTCCTGGGATTAAGCCCAGGAAAATATATCAGCTAAAAAGGGACTTACTTCTGGATAGGATTGCTCTCAATTTTACTGATGTCTGTTTAATGAGACATCTAAAAGTTTTTACGGTTTCTGTTATACAATAGCAATATAAACTTGGCTTAAGAATTCTTTGGCCACGAAGTATAACTGTAACTGGAAGGAAAGGCTTGTCCTGTTGATAACCCAAGTTATGCTTTTCACTGGTGCATACAAAAAGTGATTTGTGAGGAAAGCTAAGGCTATGTTTTGTACTTGGACAACTGGAACTGAGATTGCTTGTGCTTTGCTTAAAGAAAATTAAATAAAACAAAAGCCCAGAGACACATTAAAGACTCACGGTGTTTCAATATAAGCCTTCATGAGTCACAGCCCACTTCTTCAGGTAGATATATGAAGGGAAGAGCATTCTAGGGAATCTTTATACCTGAAAGACTCATAGTGTAATTTACACCAAGCCTTGGTTCCTCCAAACCAATCTTCCCCATGAGATTTACCAACATGATTTTTCCTTCATGTATTTGTCTGAGTAACTGTGTTGTTGTGACTCATGAAAGTTCCTTCTGAAATAAATATTATTTGTGCCCCTAGACTTTTGTCTTCTTTTATTACAACTACCCCTTTGCAATCATAAAGAAAGTTATCCAATCTTTATGATGAGAGGAGATTCATGCAAAGTTTAGAGATGGTAGAACACCCATGAAATAATTTGGTTTATTTGTTTTAGAGATTTGATCTTAATTAGCTGTGGTCCTGAATTTTGTCATGTTAGCAACAGAGTGCTACGCCTGTCTATAGAAAAAAAAATATTTCTAAGCAGTAAAACATAATAAATGTTATGTCTATTAAACCTCCAAAAAGCTATCATTTCCTCTATCTTCATTCCAAAAGAATAAAAGCCTATGGCCCCCTTTATCTACTTGATGACATCATTCAGATTACTCTGTGCAGGTTTCCCTCTTCACATGCATGTGCATGAGTACGTGCACATACACACAGTTTTCCAGTCAAGCTGTTGTCCAAAGAAATCTGAAACCTACCCTGCAGAATGGCTACTCAGAATAGTCTATTTGGAGCAGACTTTTAAATAACTTAAATTAGTATTAAATAGCTTGACATAAAAAGTTATTTCCAGTTCATTCTATTTTTCTCTGGCTTTCAGAACTGCAGGTTTCTGTGCCCTGTGTCACTGGAGACATTTAATTTGTACTTTATGCTTGAGCATGATAGGCCAAGTCTTTTTATGGATTAAAGTAGCATTTATAATCTATTTTGGATCATAGTCCTAGCCCTTTATTTTCTGGTGTTGGCAGCATTTCACCACAGAATAAATCATGCAGAAGGGACATTAATTTTAAAGAGACACTGCTGGGTTACCATGAGCTCTATTTTGGCATGTTGGATGTATTCTTCTCATGCTCAGTCCAAGTTTATTCCACTTGATTCTCGCATATCTGGCTCTTCAGGGTTTTGCAGTCAGACCATATTAATTGTTCCCAAATGCCAACACTTTGAACATGCTGCATTTACAGATGAAAAGTCTCTCACACATTAAATTTTATATCTAGCCACGTTTCCCTTTTTGCTTTGTCAGGTGCCTTCTGGAACCTGATGCCTCAATAGTGGCCAAATTGTGGTATCATTTGTGCCCACAGAATTTTGACAGAGGCAGCATATACAAGGTCACTACAGATAGAATGTTTCCATTCAGTCTTGAGTCAAGATGATTTCCCTCTTTTCAGTTTCCTGCCCCTGCATACAGTTTTGAATTCTGTGTCTTCAACTCCTTGTTTTTAATTTGACAAGAAACATTCCTAGACTGTGAAGCTTTCTTTGTCTTCCTCTCTTGGTAAGCTGGCTTGTGATATGTGAACATGTATCTTTGTTGCTTCAAATTGCCAGTTGTACCCAAGCCGATCCAATTTTTGAAATTTTACATTCATGTTTTACATTTTTCACACTTGCTTTAGATTTCTTTTTCCATAAACTGAAGGGCCACTTCCCCATAAAGCTTCTCATCACTTGTGGTGTGCAGTCTTTCATCCTTACGAAGACATAATAAGACGTTCTGTTCCAACTGATCCAAAAGGTGACTTCAGGAGCAGTCAAACACTGGCATGTGTTTGGGAAGGTCACGTGATTCCCCTCCCCTCCATTGAAAAGACAGTTTCAAAAATTGCTTGCTGAGTAGCTCAGGAGTCCGCCTGAGCACAGAGCTCATTATAAGTCTTTGTATCCTGCTTTTTCTTAAAGTCCTCTTTAGGTTTTTCTGCTTTTTCTTAAAGTCCTCTTTAGGTTTTTCTGCTTTTTCTTAAAGTCCTCTTTAGGTTTTTTTTTAAAATGATGGTGATTATACAGATTCTTTAGAATTGGAATTAATAGGTGTTTATTACATTGTATATTTTCCCATTGGTTTCAGTGAAAAATGCATTACAGCTATAACTTTTTTCTTTCCAAACTGCTGAGATTACATTCTCAGAAATCAAGGAATCCTCTCTGCCAAATTTCAGACGGATAGGCAAAATCATCCTTTATTGATATCTCTCCAATGTGGATCCCAAATGGCTTACATTATTCCCCTCTCCTTTATTTTATCCTCACAATGACCCCATCAATTAGGTTAGTCTGAGAGTGCATAACTGGCCAAAGGTCACTCAACAAGCTTCTATGGTAGTATGGAGATTTGAACCTGAATCTACCAGATCTTAGTCTGATGCTCTAACCACTACACCTCTGATGGAAGCTAAATGACACCCATTATTACTATCTTACCACACTGTGCTCAGTTGATTTCACTCACACAGTTCTGTTATCATGATCACAACTTGTGAGCAGAACTGAGGTTCCTCCAGTATTAACATCTTAATGTGTTGTATAGGATAACTGATGCTATTGAGGATGTAAGACTTTACGCCGCAATCATAGCAAAAGCGCAGTTTAACATTCTTAAATCTCATAGGCAGAAGGAAGGAGAATATGGATGGCCTTTAATTATAGAAACCAAGATTTGAAGGCTGGCAATTGTGGTGGTTGCTTAGGCATTCATTTCTAAAAAGGTACAGGTACTGCTTCTATTAAGGGGGGGGTTAACCCCTTCCCCAATGATTTTGTCCATTATTTTGATGACTGGATTGGAGTATCCAGAGATGAGGTCATGTTGAATATTAAGTATATTGATATAAATACATACCTCTTTTCTTTTAACTTTATTTTTACTTTAGTGTATCAATCTGATACAACAAATGAACAACCATGGGTTTTTAAATTAATGTATCTACGTCATTCCTGTATGTATGCATTCCTGTATGTATGCATGTGATTTTCATGTGAAGTCTAAACATAAATGGGAGCTATATCGTCCTCCTCTACTTTAGTCTGGTAAGTTTTATCACTGGAAGCATTTCTCTTTCTAGCCTACCTCACTTCTGGTATCAGAACTGGGAAGAGAGAAAAAGTCCTTTAAGCCACAGTGTGATGCAAACTAATCTGGGTTGGTCGAGACTGATTTGCTTGCAAGCACTGCTTTGTGTAAAGAAAAGAAGGAAACAACTTCTATCCTTAAGTTTATATGTGAATAGCTAACAGTTTTGTGTTTAAAGCTTATAAAGGAACAGAGTTGTTGTGAGCCTGCTGTTTTGTAACTTGTTTGCCTAATTTATGCTTCATGGTAAATGACCTATGCCAGGGGTCCCAAGCATGGTAGCCATGGATGCCATAGTGCCTGCCAGCACATTCCCTAGCACCTGACAAGCGTTTTTAGAAACTCAGTGGGGCCAAGTGAGGCTTTTGCCCAGTAGGGCTTCTCATTGGTCATTGGAGATCTTTTTGGCTGAGCAGATTTTTTTAAATGTTGCTTTGTAAGCAGCTGCCTCTGCAGCACAAGGATTTTCATTAAGTGAAGGCAACTTGTGTGTATGCAATAAAATATTTTAAAACTGTGCATTCATTTAAAAAGCATTGTATTAAGCTGAATTTCTACCTGAAATGCTGGAGAGTTACTATTTTGTGGTTGTGCCCACCACTATGTGTCAGAATTCCGCAGGTATCTGTAGGTGCAAATGGGCAGGGAGGGGACTCCTGACCTATGTCATAGGAACTCTCCATTTTGATTTCAGTGGACAGAGCTGAAATAAACAGAGTTGAAGATGCCAAAGAAAATGATCAAAGTTAAAATTCTTAGAGGGTGCATATTTCATTTTCAATATTTATAAAAGCCCGACTTCTTTCATTTTACTTGGAAATTTTCAAAGTATTGTTTCAGCTCTTCCTTGTCAATGGTAAATGGAGAAGGAAGCATTCGGAGAATGCTACTAACAAATATGTTCTGGCTACCTTTCCTTCATTTCCCATCAGTTAAGGATGCATGTTAAAAGATTGCTTTGCAGGAACTTATATTTATGCATAACCTACATTTGTGGTAATTTTGTTAAGAACATTCTGACTATTATTATCCTGTCTATTTAGATCTGAAACCAAGGCAAGTTTACCCTTTAAACTGACAGATCCCCCACCAGCTCTTTCAAAAATCAACACAAAGAACCAGGAAAGCAGAGATGCAGTTGTCATTGTGGCTCAAAAGTGTAGGACCACTCTGCCTTTATCCCCTACCACAACAATTTCTCTCATCTGATCAGGGCCTACAATGTACCACCTTGTGAACGGGTGAGATCAACCATTATCTGTACATGTGCATTCACTGTTGTGGCTCCAACCTTCTGGAACAACCTGCCTGAGAAGGTTGGGAAGGCCCCTATACTTCTGGCATTCTGCAAACTATGTAGAACAAAATTGTTCAGTTCAGATGGCAATAGATTATGTTATGATATAGTGATGCCAAGTATACACATGGTTTCCCCCAACAAACCAAATAACACACACTCATGGCCACTGCTGATTAGAAGGTGGGCACAGGCAGGGAGTCTAAAGTCTCTACTCCACATGTGCCACAGTCAAAATCCATACTGGGCAATGAACAGGTGTGAACTGAGGAGAACCAGCAATTCATGTGTGACAGCTACATTCAAAATATACCATGGACTCAACCTGAATTTTTAATGATGTGTGAACTGGTGCTGAGAACAGCATAGTTCTGATGATAAGGTCCTGAGCTGTCAGGGACCAACATATCTTCAGGACCACCTCTCTCAGTATGCTCCCAGAAGGGTATTACGCTTAGAAAGTAAGAACCTTCTGGTGGTCCGCATCTCATAGAATTGGAAGGGGTCATAAAGGCCATCTCGTCCAACTCCCTGCTCAAGGCAGGGTCAGCCTACAGTATCCCTGACAAGGGTTCATCCAGCAGCTGCTTAAAGGTTGCCAGTAAGGTGGAGCTCACCACTTCCATTGGTAGCTGATTCCACTGTTTAATAGCTTGTGAAAGATCTGGCTGTTCTCAACCAGGGCCAGCAGGTAGGGTTGCCAATCCCCAGGTGGGGGCAGGAGATCCCCGGTTTGGAGACCCTTCCCCTGCTTTAGGGTAATCAGAAAGTGGAGTGGGGAAGGAGGAAATGTCTGCTGGGCACTTAATTATTCCTATAGGGTATAATGGAGAATTGATTCCCGGGTATCTGGGGCTCTGGGGAGCTGTTTTTTGAGGTAGAGGCACCAAATTTGCAACATAGCATTTGGTGTCTCTCCTCAAAACACCCTCCATGTTTCAAAAGAATTGGACAAGGGGATCCAATACTATGAGCTCCCAAAGAAGGTGCTCCTATCCTTTATTATTTCCAATGGAGGGAAGGCATTGAAAAAGTGTGTGGTCCCTTTAAATGTGATGGCCAGAACTCCCTTTGGAGTTCATTTATACTTGTCACACCTTGCTGCTGGCTCCACCCCAATGTCTCCTGGCTCCACCCCCAAAGTCCACAGATATTTCTTGAATTGGACTTGGCAATCCTAGGGTTTTTTGATCCTGGCCCCTACCTGTTGAAACTATCAGAGAACATCCATGTCCAGCAGGATTTGTTACCTTTCCTTAGGGCACGTAAGGCAGAGATGTTCTGCCAGGCATTTGGTTGAGGACAGTGATGGTTCAGCACGTGGTCTGGCACTCTCATATTCTCTGCAAGACCCACGAGAAGAAAGGGTGGCCTAAAATTTTAAATAAATAACATAACATAACATAACATAATGACTGCTCACAAGTGTTTGTTTAGATTTTTAATGGAACCTTTGCCAAGGTCATAGCTCATAATGTTTGTGTGAATGACTGAGGAATGCTTCCTTTGCCCTTGCGTCTTAATCATTGTACAGCAGGAAAAGAAACTGGCAGTTACACCTAACACTTCAACACTGTTGAAAAATACCCAGCTAAATCCATTGATCCTCTCACTGCTTCACAGCTATTATAAATGCAAGCATACCTTGTATGCAGATTGTTTTATAAGGGATTACAAGTGTAAAGAATGTATTTGTCTTAATTTACTAACGTTGCTGTACTTATAAAATCTAGGACTAGATTGCGTGCCTAAATCCTTGGGGCCTTATTCTACTTAGAATGCAGATTAACTGTTTAGTTTTGCAGTTCTGCAGCAAACTATAATAAAAAGATCTAAAACTTTTCTGATTTACCTGGAGAGCCTGGTTTTCATGCTAAATCGGCATTCCTCCACTAAAATGAGCAACCCCATGCTGGCATTCATTGCAAAGAACGTTTCAGTGTGCTTGGGCTTTCTTCAGCAATAATCAACGCTGCGATGTTTTTCTAATTAAACACATTCATTCATTCCTTAGGTGATTAATTTCACCTTCAGAACAAAGGCAGAAACCTGGAACTCTCTGCTGCCTTGAATATTAAAGCTCCTTTCCTTTTCTTACTGCGTTATTCTCCTCTTATGCTTTTGTTTAATTCTACATTCATTGTTCTGAATAACGGAGTCAGTGACTGGAGTTTGGTAGAGAGAGAGGAAGGAAAAGTGCTCTGTTTACATTTGAGGAGGAAAGGAAGGAAATCAGAATAACATTTTCAATAGCAGAAAAATGTACTTCACAAAACAAAAATTCACAGACAGATCTATATCTATTCTTACTTGCAGCGCAAACTTAAGCATGTATTCCATCAAACTTGGCAAATGTTACTTCATTTTTTGCCTTTCAATCAGATTTTGTAAGCTATATGTGGAATGTTGCATAGCCTATAATTTTCTTAGCTTATTTAGTCACATCATATTCAAGCACATTTAATGTGCACACACAGACAAAAGCAGAATTAGAGGAGGACAGGTAGCATAAGGACTTCCAACCCCTCCCGCACCATCCAATTCCTAAGGGGGGGGGAGCTCAGATGTTGGGTCCAGCAAGCTAGTTCCTTAATCTTACCCAGTTCCCTTATTACAGCCACCATCCCACAAGGCTTGTCCATGCAAGTCCCATAATCCCCAGCATGACCTCATTATTGGTTGAAGGCAAGAATCCCTTCCTCCCTTTTCCCACCAGATCCTGCCCTAATATTGTATGGGCAATAAATATGTTGCCTTAATGAACAAAAGAAACAATGCTTTATTTAATTTACTAATTTCCATTGTCTAATTGGGAGATGAGTGGAAGGCTATTTTGTTCTTATGTTGCTAACATTCATTTTTATCCTGACAATGTTCATCGTACTGCAAACCTGTCAGGAAGATTCTCTTTTTACACGGACAAGTTTTAGTTCAGGGTGTGATGGGATGGTCATTCAGGACCAAGGCTTGAAACTGCTTTTCATGCTTGACTGAAGTGTCCCTCCCTGCCCAGCCTGCTGCCCTGGACTATCAGTGCTGTATGGAGAGGGGTCTGTTGGCAAGCAGAAGGCCAAACCCTCAAACCTGATTACCTTGTAAAAATTCTGGATCAGTTTTCTATGCATATAAATAGTGTTTGTGAACTGGCTTTTTCTTGCTTTTTAACCTCAATGGAGCTTTAATTCTGCAATGACTTTCAGAAGAAAGGCAACACTAGATACCAAGTGGAAAATGCCTCTATATTCTCCCCCCACACACACACCTGTTGCTGCATTTTTTACATTCCTGTCATCCAGTCTACTGTGCACATTCTCTCCCCCCATCCCAATCTTTTGGACCACAGTCTAGTATGTGTTTCTCACCATAGCATAATCTACAAGGTGATCATATTTAGTCATCTGATGCCCTAACTAAAACTGTTTTAGATTGTCCTTAATCCTGTTGTAGCTATTTTAATCTAATTTTAATATATTACAGCAGAGCTTGTTTTGTAGAAAAATCCCAGCAGGAACTCATTTGCATATTAGGCTACACCCCCTGACATCACCGTTGTTTCTCACAGGGTTTCTCACAGCCAATCAGGAGTTCATTTGCATATTAGACTACTCCCCCTGACACCAAGCCAGCTGGAACTGCATTCCTGTGCATTCCTGCTCAATAAAAGCCCTGTATTACGGTCCCTACATTTGCTGAGTTGACTTGTGTAACCCACCCTGAGCCTGCTTGAGGAGAGGGAGGGATATAAATCAAGCAAAATAAATAAATAAAGAATATGTAGTTGATAGAGTTCTTGTTCGGAAAAGAGGCCATCTGCATCCTGGTGGAATAAGAACAAGAATAGATGTTGTAAAATGGCTGCTGAAAAGTACGTAATTAGGGCATTTAGGCCCAAGTTGTGTAATATGTAAATCCATATGTTGAGTTAATAAAAGTTAATAAAAGGATGGAACTGGGGAACCTAGTGGATCTTTATAAGGCCAAAGCATGACAGTTCCTTGCACGGCAGGGATGTGGAGGGGTGTGCGTGTGTGCCAAGTAAATTCCATTATAGTCTGGGCTTGTGAGAGATGTTTACTGTGATTCTTATTTTCAGATAGGACATAATTTGTGAGATTTAAATAAATGTGATTTCAGGACTGTTTTCAATGGGGATGTTGTAGTCATTTATTTATAAAGAAAATGGCACTAGATTAGCACAGAACACAGTCCTCAGTCTAATCACCTAAATTTCAAGCAAATTGAACAATGGGGGGTTGATTTTATAGATCCTCAAAGCTGGTCTACCAAAGCACAGCTGCCATTCTTTTTACGAATTCCCCCAAATGGTGATCAAATGGAAGCCTAGTAGGATGGCTCTGGCTGGTCAAGACATTAAAAAAAAAAAAAGCCTTGGCTGCACTCATTTCAATTTTTTGCTGTTGCAGTGACGGATGCTGAAAACTCTGCATTTGCCGTCTTTCCTTATGGTCTGTTTGTTTCCTTTCACAAAGCAAAAGTTGGTCCTTTGCAGATCTATCTGTAATTTTTAATGCTTGTTGTATGTTTTATTTTTATTATCCTATATTGATTGGAATGAATGGGTTTTTCCATTATTGTTGCTAACCTTGAGACTTTTTGGAGCATGCAATTTGAACAAGAAATAAAGAACCCAAAGCCCTAACAATTCTTATTGATAAAGATTCTGAGTCCCAAATTGGATGCTGGTGAAAGTTTTTAATAACTATGCAATGTTATGTATAAAATGTAGGGAAAAAACTACCCTTAAGCAAGGTTCTAAAATTTACTTTACTCCTGGACAGGCTTGGAAATGAGATTTTGAAATTATTAAAATAGCCTTTAGTTTATAATTTTACTTGAAGTGCTGTGCACATACTTTTGAAAAAGTATACTAAATACTCCACCTCCTATAGAACAGTGATTTTTTTTTTTAAATTGAGGGCACTTTGCTTTTGTCCAGAATCCAGCTGTGAGTCTTGCCAGTCTCCCAGTGCAAAGGTCTTTTCCCAGGTCCAGTTCATTGAACCATTCTCTTTCCATGACCCACTGAAGATGGGATACATTGAAAGACATTTCCATAGATCCTACTTGTGATTAGAACCTTAATGAATGAATGTTTTTGTGATGATGAAAAAGAATTCCCTTTGAACTTTAAGAGTCAGTGTGGTTAAAGTGTTGTACTAGGATCTGGAAAACGCAGGTTTGAATCCTTACTCTGTCATCATGGAAGCTTTCTGGGTGACCTTGGGCCAGTCATAAACTAACCTACCTTACAGAGTTGTTGTGAAGATAAAATGGATGTGAGGAGAACAATGTCAGTCATTTTCTGGGCCCATTATGGGGGAAAGTGGGTTATAAATGAAGCAAGTTAATAAATGGATGCTGAAGATTATGGAAACTGCACAACTGAAAGATATGTGTAATCAAGGATGGAGCAAGGAAGGGAATTAGGTGAGAGTGAGTGACAAAACTGGCTTCATCCAACATATCAAATATAAAAATATTCATTTATACAAGTCTGAGTCCAACTGATTATATATATACAATATAAAAACCTTACAATGGTCAAGGAACATATGAACATATGAAGCTGCCTTATACTGAATCAGACACTTGGTCCATCAAAGTCAGTATTGTCTTCTCAGACTGGCAGTAGCTCTCCAGAGTCTCAAGCTGAGGTTTTTCACACCTATTTGCCTGGACCCTTTTTTGGAGATGCCGGGGATTGAACCTGGGACCTTCTGCTTCCCAAGCAGATGCTCTACCACTGAGCCACCGTCCCTTTATGTGCAGAGCATATGTGTTCAGCACATCAGTTTATGCTAGCAAAATTATGTGCCTAGCACTTCCATTTTTATCTGGGCTGTCCAAGTATCAAAGCCTACTTTTGAATGTAGTTATTAATTTTTAACTCTCCATTATGCTCACTAGTAAGGGAGGGAAGGAGCCTCTCAGTAGTCCTTATTGAACAGTTTGCTATGCACTTCCATTCATAGCAAGTTCGGTGTCACACTGGTGCAGACAAAGATCTGATTGTTCTTAGGGTTTCTACTTATCAAGTTGTATTAGGCAGTATCTGAAACTGGAGGCTCTGGGGAGGAGTTTGGACTGCAGTGTCCTCCAGAGTCCCCTTTTCAGCAGAGTCTCAGGGAAGAAAGGGAGATGGGGAAGGGGGCTATCATCTACCCAGCTCCCTTCCTCCTGCCACAGCCTGGCTTTTCACCCTGCTCTTTCTCCTCAGCTTTTCCCTACCTCACATCCCCCAGTACAGCCCCCCCTGTCCACCTGAGCCCATAGCCAATGGGAAGGTAGGCAAGGGTTCTTCCCTCAGGACCCTGCTTCCCTGGGAAGCGCCAAGGACTCCTGCTTTAGGGCCAGCCAGCCCTAGGAAGGGCAGAGTCTTTCTTACCTCCTTCCACCCCTCCACCTTTGTGCTGTGCCCAGGAAGCCTGGAGGTCAATTTGCCCACCTCCATGCCTTCCCTAACACCCGCCACTCTGTGCAGCTTCCTGCTGGCTGCTGCTGTTCTAGTAATTTTATCAAATACAGTCCAAAATTAAACTGTCAACTGCTTCCTAAAGATTGAAAGTGAGGGGGCCAGGGACACTCAGAAAGGGAAAGTTAACATTGAAAGGGAGAGTTAACTTTTCCTCCAACTTTTCTCCAACTAAAAATGGCCTCCTAAACACCTTTAAATGGGGGGGGAGGTATGTACATATCTTGTACTTAATCCCTCATGGAGATTGAAGTGGGCTGTGGAATCAATTTCTGCTTGGAAAAACTGGTGGGTGAAGAGTTAAACGTCTCATCTCCAGCACTGTGGTTGTGGTCCATATGGCAGCTATTTATGGATGCTTTTATCAATTAAATTGCATAGCTGGATCCCCAGGCTCATGTTTGGAACTGAGAATGCCCTGCCACTTGTCCAGCCAACCTACCATCAGATACTGATGTCTCTGGCTGCTTGCTACATCTGGTTATCCCAGTATAGGGGAAAGTTTATACTGGTATATATAGGAAGAAGCAAACTTGAACCCAGTTATTTGGGGCTTTGACAGTCCAGAACAGTATTTTGAATGCTGGCCAGATACTAATCAGGAGCCAACTCATGTTCTATGTCATTTAGGGTTGCCAGTCTCCAGGTAAGGCCTGAAGATCTGCTTTTACAACTGATCTCCAGCAGGCAGAGATCAGCTCCCTTGGAGAAAATAGCTGCTTTGAAGGGTGGACCCTATGGCATTCTACCATGCTGAGGCACCTCCCCTCCCCAAACCCCATCCTCTCCTGGCTCCATCCCAAAAGTCTCAAGGTATTTTCCAATAAAAACCTTGTAACCCAACGTAACCACCAAGTAGGCCACCACATAGTTAACCAATTGCAGTTTCCAGACAGTCTTCAATAAGTGTTAAGTGTATTATAATCAATTCCACTGTCACTGAACTGAAGAGTGCTGAAAGGAAAATTCCTCTTTCACTTTTATTTGGTTATATTTGGTTATATTTCTGGCCTATTACCATATTTAACAAACCACTGAATTACAGTATTCAAAATGGGAAAATCATTATTTGTTTCCACAAAGGCAATAAAGCTGCAATGGAACTGGGAATTTCACATAACTATAGATTCACGTGACAGGGCAATGATAGCAATATTTATTATATTTAATACAAAGTGAGCAGTAGATGTGTGAATGACATTAAAACTTACCTAATTTTACATGCAGAATTTATATTGGAATTTCAAGAACACTAAATGAAGGAGTTATCTTATAATAAAAGAAAGGCCTGTAGAAAAAGAAAACTAAGTTTGCCATCTTGAAGTTGGATGTCTGTGATCCTTACACAGGAGATAAATCCTTCTGAATTTTTTGTACCATGCTCTTTTCCCCCTATCCCACCCTATTATTATTCATTCCATACAACAGCCATGACACCTTATTTGTCATTCCTAAAGCAGGTGCAAGGTGACAATTTCCAAGTAAAAATTTCCAAGCTATTATTTATTTATTTATTTATTTATTTACTTACTTACTTACTTTGATTTGTGGATCCGAGGTGATGCCAGGCTCTAGGCAATATACATCAACATAAAATACATATAAAAATCAGTAAATCCAATTAATTAAAAAAAACAAAATAGGAGTCGATTGCACCTTTAAGACCAACTTCGTTTTATTCAGAACGTAAGCTTTCATGTGCTCTCTAAGCACACTTCATCAGACGAGGAATCTGGCACAGTCTGATGAAGTATGCTTAGAGAGCACACAGAAGCTTATGTTCTGAATAAAACTAAGTTGGTCTTAAAGGTGCAATCGACTCCTATTTTGTTCTACTACTTCAGACCAACACAGCTGCCTACTTGGATCTAATTAAAAAAACAGTTTACTGCCCCAATAACATCCTTTACAGTGTGCAACAATTTGGTTTTCGAGGTATTGGGAGCAGAGAATCCCCCTTGGAGGAGGGAGAAAGGGGGGTACCAGCCCAACAACTATCACTGTCCTCAAGCAAAAGCCTGGTGGAAAATCTCTGCTTTGCAGGTCCTGCAGAATTGTAGAAGATTCTGCAGGACCCTAGTATCTTCCGGCAGAGTGTTCCACCAGGTTGGGGCCAGGACTGAAAAGGTCCTGGTCCTCATTGAGGACAGCCAGATCACTTTAGGGTCAGGGATCACCAGTAGATTTTTGCCTGTAGAGTATAATGCTCTTCTAGGGACATAGCGGAGGAGGCGGTCCTGTAGATACATTGGTCCCTGACTGCTCAAGTCCTTAAAGGTCATAACCAGAACCTTGAATCTAATGCAGTACTCAACCAGAAGCCAGCGTAGCTGGTACAGCATAGGTAGAATATGTGCTGTCCATGGTGTTCCTGTCAGGACTCATGCCGCCACATTCTGGACCTGTTGGAGTTTCTGGGTCAAAGTCAGGCCAGCATAGAGTGAGTTACAGTAGTCTAGCCTGAAGGTGACCATCTCATAGATTACTGTGGCTAAGTCCAAGCGAGGTAGGAGGGGAGCCAGTTGTCTAGCTTGGCATAAATGAAAGAATGCCATTTAACAATGTGTGTGACCTGGGTCTCCACTGAAAGAGAGTCATCCAGGGTCACTCCCAAGCTCTTGACAGTGGTGCTGGTGTCAGTAGCACCCCTTCAAGGGCAGGCAATCTGCACTCCAACTCCAACCCTGCTCTTGCCAGCCACAAAACCTCAATCTTTGAAGGGTTCAGTTTCAACCTACTTTGCTTTAGCCAACCCACCATGGCCTCCAAACATTCAGTCAGAGATTATGATGGGATCCAGGCTGACAGGTTGTCCAATAGCAAATACAGCTGAATGTCATCTGCACATTGATGACATCCTAGCCCAAAATTCCATAAAAGCTGGGCAGTGTGTACTGATCTACTATATCATATATGTCTTTATTCAGACAACATATGTTGCCATTCCAAAGCTCTGTCTGACTCTTCAGCTCTGAAGCAGCTTTGTCATGTATCAACTCAGTCTTTTCTGGACTGAGCTTTTGTTTATTGGACCTCATCAATTCCATTAATTTTCCCCATATGTTTTTCAGAATTTCCACTCAGCTCTACTTTCAGGAAATAGAATTGGGTGTTATCTGCATATAGGTGGAAGATCTTTTCTGAAGTTCCATATAGCATGCTTGAATGTTACCTGGAATGTTGGGGGTACATGTGAACATTCTTTCACAGACTTCTCGGTCAAGGGATTTTAGTCTGCACTGGAACATATGCAAATTTGGGAAATACTAAAGGTAGGGATTTGAAATAATGACTAGTGAGGGAGACTGTACTTCAGTTTTTAGTCTTTTTGAACATAAAATAACTAAAGGAAAATGCAGGTAGATAAATAAACATACTAAATACTAAGAGCAATAAAAATATTAATCTGGGGATTTTTTAGGTTTTAACTTTTTTATTGAAAATTTACCAGAAAAGACTAGAGAAGTGAAAGCTCAGCTAGAGCTAGGCAAATGTTTATATTACAACGTTATTAGGCAAGGCCAATAATCCTTAGGGGATTAAATAAATAAAATAATTAATTAAAATTAAAGAAAACAAGAGAAGTTCCTCTGCATTATGTGAAAATAAATAAGAATAAGTTAAATCTTGGGAATTATTGAGCTACAGGTAAGTAGCTGAGCTACAAGTAACCTGTCACTACGAATAACTAGAGGACTTTATGGAATCACACAAAACCCCCAGAAACACAAAACAAGCAAACCAGATTATTTCTGGAAACCTTCCTGGTTATGCTAGACATTTCCTCCTCTGGTAAAGTCCAAAGCTGGGAACCTCTCCTCAGTGTTTGTTGTTAACATATAGTGACTGCAGAGAAAGAGAGGAAGAGAGAGAAGCCATGTGTAGGTGACCTATCTGCACACTGATTTACAACTAAGAGCGGGAGCATGTTGGCCTTGTCCCCCTGCCTCCTCACAATTACTGAGTTGTCTGCATGAAGCAAATATACAGGCTGTTTCCATACATATCCAGTCCCTAGCATCCCTGACACTGCTTTCTGAATGTTGCTGATCATAGGGAGGGAAGCATGTATGTGGACACTTCTTCTATGCCTTTATCCATGCTGACAACTCAGGCCAGTGTTCTATCTAGTCCAGCAATCTGTCTCACTCAGTAGCCAACCAGTTCATTAAGAAGAGGGAGGAGGAAAAGATTGGATTTATATCCTACCCACGCTTCACTTGAAGTCTCAGAACAGCTTACAATATCCTTCCCTTCCTCTCTCCACTACAGACACCCTGTGATGTAGGTGGGGCTGAGAGAGCTCTTTCGAGAACTGTGACTGATTCAAGGTCACCCAGCAGCTGCATGTGGAGAAGTGGGGAACTAAACCCAGTTCTCTGCCTTTCCCCATATACGCCTCAGAGGTTGTTGTGATCAGCTACGCAGCACCTCCTGACCACCCCTGGCCCTAAAGACGTCTGACTTGCCTCAACTAGGGCCAGGGCCTTTTTGATTCCACCCTGCCTGGTGGAATCAGCTCCCTGTGGCGATCCGGGCCCTACCTGAACTACTGCCATTTCGTAGGGTCTACAAGACGGAGCTGTTCCACCGGGCCTATGGTTGAGGCAGCGGGCATCCTATTATTCCATCATTAGGCCTCCCTTGTGGTGACATTGTGCTTTATTACAGTGCTATCTTATTGTTATTACCATCGTTCAAGGTGGGCCTACAACTGGTTACTGATACGCTGTGCCCTGTCCACCTGTCCACCAGTGGTGCGCTTTATTTATTGTTTTTACTGTTTAATTTTAATATGGTGTTTTAACTTTGATATGTAGGTTTTCTATTGTTATTATTATATGTTGTGATCTGCCTTGAACCCGTTTACAGGAAAAGGCAGAATATAAGCATACTAAATAAATAAATAGAGTTCACCAGTCTTAACTACTACATCAAACTGTAGGTCCAACAACAAGGCACAGAAGCTAAGGCCTTACGCAGATGTTGCCTCCTGGCACTGATATTCAGAGGTTTACTGCCTCTGGAGGTTCCCTTTAGTAACTGTGTCTAGTAGCCACTAATAGACCTTTCCTCCATGAAATGCATGGTGTTCCTTCATGTGTTGTGGGTCAAAATGTGGACAGGCTGCATCCACATGGCTCGTGGGAATATAGCAGGAGGTAGAGAGTGAGGGATGAATCTTGGTGGAATCATTAGATTTCCTGAGTAGTAGAACCCATTAATGTCTCTTAACGAAGTCTAGAAGATGGTTGATGTCTGTGGCTTTGTTTAATATTCATTTTCTGGAAGAGTTTGTATTGTTAGGCAGATTCCTGGATGGAACCAAAAGGCTGTTGTCTTGCAAACTTCACTAGTTAATGATGGCTGGAATTTTGACAAGTAAGCAAGCCAAAGAATACTGCCAGGGAATTAGCTTTGGGTTGTCTTAGTTTTAGGGTTGCAAAGTCCAATTCAAGAAATATCTGGGGACTTTGGGGGTGGAGCCAGGAAACTTTGGGGGTGGAGCCAGGAGACATTGGGGGCGGAGCCATGAGCAAGGGTGTGACAAGCATAATTTAACTTCAAGGGAGTTCTGGCCATCACATTTCAAGGGACTGCACATCTTTTTAAATGCCTTCCTTCCATAGGAAATAATGAAGGATAGGGACACCTTCTTTTGGGGCTCATAGAATTGGACCCCCTGGTCCAATCTTTTTGAAACTTGGGGGGTATTTTGGGGAGAGGCACTAGATACTGAAAATTTGGTGCCTCTATCTCAAAAAACAGCCCCCCCCCAGAGCCCCTGATACCCGCAGATCAATTTCCCATCATTCCCTATGGGAATCGTTCATGGAGGTGCATAATGGCTATGGGGGCAGGACTTCCCCCGCCGGCCAGCTGGCTGGAGGAGGGGGGAAGCCTGTAAAACCAGGGGATCCCCCTCTGGGACCTGGGGATTGGGAAGCCTACTTAGTTTTAATATAAAACTTGAGGTCTCTCTCAACAATCACAAGGCCTGGGGTCATGGGTCTGAAATAGGGTTGCCAATCCCCAGGTGGGGGCAGGGAATCCCCTGGTTTGGAGACCCTCCCCCCCGCTTCAGGGTCGTCAGAAAGCGGGGGGAGAGGAGGGAAATGTCTGCTGGGAACTCTATTATTCCCTTTGGAGATTTATTCCCATAGAAAATCATGGAGAATTGATCTGTGGGTATCTGGGGCTCTGGGGGGGGCTGTTTTTTGGGGTAGAGGCACAAAATTTTCAGTATAGCACCTAGTGCCTCTCCCCACCCCCACCCCCACCCCCAAGTTTCAAAAAGATTGGACCAGGGGGTCCAATTCTATTAACCCCAAAAGAAGGTGCCCCTATCCTTCTTTTTTTCCTATGGAAGGAAGGAATTGAAAAGGTGTGCTGTCCCTTTAAATGTAATGGCCAGAACTCCCTTTGGAGTTCAATTATGCTTGCCACAGCCTTGATCTTGGCTCCACCCCTAACGTCTCCTGGCTCCACCCCCAAAGTCTCTTGGCTCCACCCCCAAAGTCCCCAGATATTTCTTGAATTGGACTTGGCAACCCTAGTCTGAAAGCATATTTCCTGACTTAGGCCAGCTTTCAGGGTAACAGGTAAGAGACTGTTTCATCCTGGACAAGTCTTCTAGCACCTGTTCTGATCCTTCCTGCAACCCTGGAAGGTTTCTTCTTGAAGGAAAAGCCTGAGGAGAAGTTGTTATCACCAAGAGAAGAGTTTTACTTTCAGTTTTGCTTCTCCCCTGCCCTGTGGATTAGACTGGGTTGATTTGTTGTATATGATGGTTTATTGCAGGGGTGTCAAATGTCCTGCCCATGGGCCAGAACTGTTGGGCTCTTCTCTTCCTCCTGCTCCCCCTCCTGTTCTCCCCCTTTGAAGCTCTGAGGCCCCCAAAGTTCCTTGTTCTTTCTGCCTTGTTTTTATTTATTTATTTTATGACTTCTATCCCGCCCTTCCCAACAAGTGGCTCAGGGCGGCTTACAACACAGGAATCTAACATAAATAGGAGTTAAGCATAAAGAATTTAAATTTAAGCATTAAACCATTTAAAACATTGAACCATTTAAAACATTTAAAACATTGGGGGCAGCAGACATCCAGTATAGCTACGCTCAGTTTCTTGTACCAGCTAGTTTTTGCCAGCTGCAGCAGGAAACAAAGCTGCAAAAACAAAGGGCAAGTGGAGTTTCCTTGCAACTTTGTCTGTGCTGCAATGTGTTTCAGTGAAGTGGAGATCAGTTTCACTTTTCAGTGTTCCTACAGCCAGCTGAAGCTCATGCTTCCTGGAGTTGTGTCATTGCAAATAAAGGGTTGATGTTTTGAGCCAGCTTGTCTCTGTTCAATGGTCCTGAGAACTGCTGCCTAGTGAGTACTGAGAACCCACAGCCAAAGAGGGATATTACACTGGAGAGCCATTACCAATCTGAGTAAACCATGAAGGAGGAAGAGGGAGAAGCCTGCAATGCCATTTCATTATTTTTCCAGGCTCAGAGCATTTTATATTTTTTAGTTTCTGCTGTGATCCTTATGCTTTTTCTTTATGTTTTATTTTTAAAATTGCATTGAGAACCCCCACTATTCCCCCACCTTTCATGTGTTCCCAGGCTCAGAGGATTTTATATTTTTAGCTTCTGCTGTGATCCTTGCACTTTTTCCTTGATGTTTTATTTTAAAAATTGCATTGCCAAATCCCACTATTCCCCTACCATTCCATTTTAAACAAAATATTGGAAGAGTTTTAAGCAGGTTTGTATTTTAAATTACAATATCTTTAATTGTGTTTGTTTGTGTCCTTTATAAAGTTGATATCTGTGCTACCCTGGATTGCATATTATGACACCATGGCATAGCCCCACAAAAGTCCCATTTGTATCAGCTCCAGCCCTCCTAACAAATGAGTTCAACACTTCTGGTTTAATGTCTTCTTATACTGAAGGCTGTTTGGAGACCAAATTGACTGGGGAAATGCAGGTTAAACATTTCCAAATAAGCGGATGAATGTCAGACATCATGGGGGACCAAGATCAGGCCTTGAATTCAGCAGGAGCTCATGGGAGCACAGCTCCTGGAGCTTTCTGAGGGGTCTCCCTCCTTCCCCCCACCTACCTACCTTGTCCATTGAATAGTAGATGCAGCTGCATAACAATCCCTGGATGAGCTCCAGCACCTATTTTTCTACAAAACGACCCCTGACCAAGATGATCACTACAGGACTCCATAGCATAAATACCATGATGCTGAGCACAAGTGCTGAAGAGCTACCTTGTGCAACTAGCCAGCCAAGTAAGAGCAAATAACCAACACATGGTATGCCGCACTTCCAACTCAGCTAGCCTTCAGTATTTTCCCCAGTTTTTCTTATTTCTGCATGGTTTCCTCAAGGGCAGTGGCTGATCACCCATGGGAATTGTCTGAGCCACAGGTTCCTTCCTTCCTAATACTGCCTTATGTTCTTATGACTGACCACCTGTAACTATATTCACCTGCTCCAGAGGCTGCTGTGCATATCTTCAGTTTTGATCAAGTCAACCAGACTCTGTAGGCCTGAGACAGCTGTGAACCCAAAATAAGGAGAAGGTTGAGAGTAGGTTGTGAGTATATTGTAATCTGTCAACATAAAGATTGCTGGGAAGTTCAACAATAAATTTTTGGTCTTTAGCTTTAGTCTGAGTTGGTTGGGCAAGATTTATTGCCAGTTAGGTAAATGGTTCATCATTACTAAATAAGGCTATACTGCAAGAAATGCAGAAACCCTTTTAAAAAGAAAAAAGTATTAATGGAGTAAAAGTATTCTTCTGCCAAGAAAAGAAATTTGGATCCATAGTTAAATGCTCTACCAGTTCATGATGCACAGATGCTCTGACATAAGGCTCCAGGTTCAAAACTGGGCCATGTGCAACTTAGGAAGCTTTCAAACAAACAGACAAAGATGAAGTACAAGGAAACTCTCCAAACCAAGAAGCTGAAATATATCCCTGAGCAACAACCATCCATTCTACCCAGAAGTGGTTTCTGAAATCAATCAATTTGTTCTTTGGAGAAAATGGATCAGTCCTGTGTCTCCAAAAGGACACGGTGGGTAGAATGCATGCTGTATAATTATGGGATTCAGAAATAGAAATTCTTCTGCTCCACACTAAAAAAAATCTTTCTGTTATTGATGGATCTGTGGGAGCATACTGGGCCTTGAGGGATCTGTTGTCCTATTTCAGGCAATTGCTTTGGATGCATTCACATGCACAAGCATGCTTAGTGTCAAAGATTTTACTGGAAAAGTCAATATTTTTCAAAAATAGTACTCTTCTCTATATGCCAACCACTATCACTGAATCATTGTCAAGATTCATTTTTTGTCGGCTCTTTGTATTTGAACCAAGCACAGCTAGAAGCTTCAGAAGGAGTAGATGGAAAGTGGAAGCGTGATTACTGATCAGCTGCATGCTGATAGCTCTAACTAAGAAATACAGGTTCATTTGCTCATGACATATTCTGCTTGAGCCCAAGGCATCTACCATAATAAAGTTTTCTTGTAACTAAGGAGTTATTTCTGGACAAAATGTCTTTGATTGCACCTTCAGGCTACCAGGCCAGAGAACAGGTTAAAGAACAAGACAGAAACAGAAGAAGACAGAAACAGGATACAGGATGACCTTCAGGCTGGAAAACTGGGCTAAAACTAATAAAATGAATTTTAACAGGGATAAATGTAAAGTTCTGCATTTAGGTAGGAAAAATCCAATGCATGGTTATAGAATGGGGGAGACTTGTCTTAGCAGTAGTATGTATGAAAAGGATCTAGGGGTCTTGGTGGATAATATGCTGGACATGAATCAACAGTGTGATGCAGTGGCTAAAAAGGCAAATGCAATCTTGGGCTGCATCAACAGAAGTATAGTGTCCAGATCACATGATGTGATGGCATCACTTTACTCTGCTCTGGTAAGACCTCACCTGGAGTATTGTGTTCAGTTTTGGGCACCACATTTTAAGAAGGATATAGACAAGCTGGAATGGGTCCAGAGGAGGGCGATGAAGATGGTGAGGGGTCTGGAGACCAAGTCCTATGAGGAAAGGTTGAAGGAGCTGGGGATGTTTAACCTGGAGAGGAGGTGGCTGAGAGGTGATATGTACTTGAAGGGCTGTCATATACAGGATGGTGTGGGATTGTTTTCTGGCCCCAGAAGGTAGGACCAGAACCAGTGGGTTAAAATTAAATCAAAAGAGTTTCCAGCTCAACATTAGGAAGAACTTCCTGACCGTTAGAGTGATTCCTCAGCGGAACAGGCTTCCTTGGGAGGTGGTGGGCTCTACTTCCTTGGAGTTTTTTAAACAGAGACTAGATGGCCATCTGACAGCAATGATGATCCTGTGAATTTAGGGGGAGGTGTTTGTGAGTTTCCTGCATTGTGCAGGGGATTGGACCAGATGACCCTGGAGATCCCTTCCAACTCTATGATTCTATGAACAAGAAATACATAGGGATGATATATCTGGATAGCTCAAAGTGCTCAGAACCCAAATATGCTCATCCAGGCATGGTTTATATGAAAAATGCATCATGCTTTCCCACAAAATAAATTCCATCCAATCTAGTATGTATTGTGTTAATTACACAGACCTTGCTTGTAGCCCATGGTCATTTCAAATCCTGAAAATGGCCCAGGGGTGAGGCAGCAGTGCCGTTTCCCCATGTGCCCATGTGCCATGGTCTCATTCCAAATTGGACTCCTGCTGCATTTTTACACAGGAGTTGCCATCAGAGTCCAGCAGCTGCAGTATAGCTGTTATTCCCCTTTGGCAGCTTGTATAAAATACAATGTGTAGTTTAACCTTGTGAGAAAAAACAGAGAAGTCTGAAGCACCCTGAGGCTTTGGGAACTCTCTCTGGGGATTTGCTTTCTCTACACGAGTGTCTGTCTCCACTGTGCCCCACTTGCAAATAAAGGAAATATTTTAAATGCTATAGGTCTCTGGTGTTCTCTTTTTCATAGAAAACCAAGCCAGGTGAGTACTGCCCCTGAAACTTGACACTGATCAGAGAAATGGTGAGCATGCTAACAGATATGTTCATCTAGCCTTCTGATGGAAAATATGCAAGAAAAGCTGCAATTATCTTGTCCTTTTTCTGGAAATAAACAGAAGCCTCAAGTTGACATGTATCTTGACTAGGATTCTTCAGGATTTGTGGTCTGTCCCACAGATACTAACCAAAACATTCTTTCAGTTCAAATATCCTTCTTGGCCAGACCATAAACAATTTGAACAACACACATAATTGCACATACTAGTTGATTCTGTCACCATTGCTTTTTTCCTATTTAAACAGGCCACTTTTTTTTTTTTTGAAAGGATGTGGAATATAAACTTGAAGCAATTTGTAGAGGATAAGACAATGTTGATTATAGGGTTAATTTTTAAAGTCATTATCCTTTACACTGCCAAATTTTAGATAAGGTTCCATATGGTGAATTAGCCCTTAAGGCAGAGACCAATGTATAGGATTTCCTGAAGCTCTAGTCAGGGCGTCTTAACAGCATTATGGGCCCCTGGCAAAGCAGAGTACTGGGCCCCTACGACAACTACTTATATATTCATATATTCTCAAACTATCAATACCTGGTTATTAGTACTGCTCAGATTAGTATGGGGCCCCTATGCTCGTGGGGTCCACGAGCAAGTGCCCATAAGACCCATGCATTAAGACAGCCCTGGGTCTAGTCATGACTGCTAAAAATGGCCTTCTCTGAGTACCCCCACAGCCTTTCATCTTAAGGAGAATACATACAAGTTGCTTGATTTGAACTTGTATAATTATACAGTCCTTTCTTCCCCCATGGCACAAAATGTTAAAGCTGCAGTACTGCAGTCCTAAGCTCTGCTCACAACCTGAGTTCGATCCCCAGTGGAAGCTGAATTTTCAGGTAGCCGACTCGAGGTTGACTCAGCCTTCCATCCTTCCGAGGTCGGTAAAATGAGTACCCAGCTTGCTGGGAAGAAAGTGTAGATGACTGGGGAAGGCAATGGCAAACCACCACATTAAAAAGTCTGCCATGAGAACATTGTGAAAGCAACGTCACCCCAGTCAGAAATGACTGATGCTTGCACAGGGGACCTTTCATTTCCTCCTTCCTGCCATCTAATTCTAAGGATTTTTGCAAACAGGTACATACTTCCCCATGGAAAATCAAATTATTTAATATAGTATGCAAGAATCAGAAGGAAAAACTTATTTCTAATTTCCAGTAGGAGAAAAATGCCTGGATTATCATTGCAAAAATATACATTTAGTAGCATAAATATTTAAGGACTGCTGAAATGGACATCCTCACATAAATTGAGTTTATGCACCATACAAGCCCACCCCCGCCCCCCCATTGCAGCCCTCACATTTATATCCCATTTTGTCATATATGCAGGACTACATATCAAGAAAATAAAAGAAAGATCTGGAATCTATTCATCTTCCCAGCTCTGATTGATGGCAACAACTACAGGCAGGCACAGAAATATGCTGCCTTTATTGGAACCTTACTAATGAGATTTGTCATGCAGTCCAATCCTATGCAGGCTATAACATTCTCTCTCTCAGAAAGATGTCACCTATGAAGTAGCAGGAAAAAAGGATGCATTTATAGTGAGAACAAATGACTGCAGTGCCTCAGTCACTCCCATTTTGCCAGACACCTGATGCATCTGTTATAGAGAACCTCCTTCCCCATACACATGTGCTCTTCCATTCTCTCTCTCTCTCCTTTCACTCTTCAGTATTGTATCTGTTTCCCTTACTTTTCATGTATGAGAGAAAACAAGGTAGACAGATTGTTCTCATAGAGTTGGAAGGGAGCTCCAGGATCATTTAGTCCAACCTCCTGCACAATGCAGGAAATTCACTAATACTTCCCCCACACTCCCAGTTACCATTGCTCCATGCCCAGAAGTTGGCAAAAAGAAAAAGAAAAATCCATCCAGGATCACTAGCCAAACTGGCCTGGAGAAAATTGCTTCCTGACCCCAAAATGGTGATCAGCATTTCCCTCGATGTGTAAGAAAGGGCCAGGAGAACTAAGCACTGATGCAACTCTTCCTGCCCTTCCTCTCATGATCTGCCTAAGTTCAGCATTGCTTCCTGGTAGCCATCTAGCCTCTGTTTAAAAACCTCCAAAAAAGGAGAGCCTACTACCTCCTGATGAGTCCCACTGAGGAACTGCTCTAATTGTTAGGAAGTTCTTCCTAAAGTTTAGCCAAAAAATATTTTGATTTAATTTCAACCCATTGGTTCTGGTCTGACCTTCTGGGGCCACAGGAAACAACTCCACGCCATCTTCTATATGACAGTCCTTCAAGTACTTGATAAAGTCTGATAATGGCATCGTCAGCTTCTTTTCTTTTTTTCTTCCCCCCTTTCTTTCCCTCCCTCCCTCCCTCCCTCCCTCCCTCCCTTCCTTCCTTCCTTCCTTCCTTCCTTCCTTCCTTCCTTCCTTCCTTCCTTCCTTCCTTCCTTCCTTCCTTCCTTCCTTCCTTCCTTCCTTCCTCTGCTGAATTTATAGTCATACATCAGCAGCACATAATCCAGTTTTTCTGGGTCTCCAAGGTGACCTGAGCCCTTTGAATGTTGTGTCCCAGTTTCCTTCTCTTAAGAGTCTTGCTGCTAGTTTTGATGTGTGAGGAAGGAGAAAAGACTGTGACAATATTACTTGTCAGTAATGAACTTAATAAAGCTAGTTTGATGCTGTGGTTAGAGTGCTGGGCTAGTATCTGAGAAAACTGGTTCAAATTCCTACTCAGCAGTGGAAGATTGCTTGGTGGTGATCTTGGTCCAGTCACTCTCTTTCAGCCTAACCTACCTCCCAGAGTGGTGGTTGTGAAGATAAAAATGGAGGGGAGAACAATGTTGTAAGGTTCTTTGGATCCTCATTGGTGAGAAAAATGGGGTGTAAGTAAGAATAAACATACACACGGGTAAATAGAGATGGGTCTGTCTTACATTGACATTATATATAAGGGTCCTTATTTTGGTTAAAAATAGAGATACCTTGAGAATATGTCCTGGTTACTAGATTTGTTTCTGAAGAAGTGTGTATGAGCACAAAAGCTTATGCCCAGAATAAAACTTTGTTGGTCTTGAAGGTGCCACTGGACTCGCACTTTGTTCTGCACAGCTACCCACCTGAATCTATGTTTCCCTTTATTATTTAAGAAAACGGGACAAAGAAGGATGGGTGTGTCCCCTTTTGTAGATTCCCTTAAGGCCATTCATGCCAGAAAAGCAATTCCTCCTCATTCCTGCATCAAAACTGAAGTCAGAATGTCTTTCCAAGAGTTCTGCTGGTTTTTGTCAGAGCCTGAGGCAGAAGGTGCTGAAATGTTCACATACAAGTGTAAACCTGTTCAGGTCATGAAGCTTAATTTAATCTTCTTTAAAGGAGCAATTTAATCCTTCATTTTTTGTGTATGAAATGATGTGATTTTAACTAAAATGGAACTTAAAGGAAGGTATTATGCAGGCGTATTATTGCCTGAAGTGTTGTCTACTATATGAATTCTGGCTTTCACCACTATTTAATTTTTATTAGTAAGATCAATTAGAGTCACTTGTTTTTACTGGCCACTAAATTAAAAATAAAACTAAGAACAAAGAGAAGGTCTCATAAAATATCAGTGCTTATGGCAAGAATACATGTTATGAAATTAATTTGCAAGTTAGAAGACAATCTTGGATTCATCTACGAGTGCTTTTCCAGACTGAGGTAGCTTATATGACTTTTCTTTTTAGACAAGGAGAATTTATCAAGGGTGGTAGTTGGGGGATGTATGCTGTCATTATCAACACTGTAGAGAACTAGCAAACCGCTAAATAAACTATAATCAGCTCTTCTCAGACAATAGCATAGAACAAAATGGCATATGTGAATATATCCAATTTTATAATCTGGTTTTACAAATTAAAACACACATGATCAACCCCTTTCAAATTATAGAAACACTTTTACACTGGTTTTGGATAGTATGGAATTAAGAAACTGTAAACAGTACATTATGTGGAGCACTTTACTTTTATTAGCAGCACTGAAATTTTGAATTAGAGTGAAGATTGAGTGAGAATTTAGACCAGAAAATCAGCTCTTTTTTTCATTGTTAGGTCACTGCCTCTCAGTATATCACTTGATTTGTAAATTTACCATCAACACATTATGCTAAGTGAGGAGATTTCTCTGGGATCTCTTTCTTCTAGGCTGTTTCAAAAGACTCTGAAATTGTGATAGAATGAATATCCAAAGGGTCAACTAACAATGCATTCTGCTGCCTCCTGTATGCTCTGGAGGGAGAAGAGAAACCCACTGTATACTTTTCATTCTGCTACACATGTACTATGTCCAAAATGCGAGTGATTCCTCCGACCCTGCTCTTCTCCCTGTGTTGACTCAAGTGATGGATTCCCCACTAGTTTCTCCTCAGGTGCCTCTTACATTGCGACTACTTCCCAGGATGCTGGTTTATTGGAGTTTCAGTTGCTGCGATGGGAATCGGAAGTAGCCCCAAAGCAAGAGGTGCTGTGGAGCAACTGGTGGGGAGTTGATGGCTTGTGCCAATGAAAGAAGAAGTGTGGGGACATAGCAATTGCTCCCCCCAGACGGAAAGAAGAGATGGACACAAGGGTTTGGGTAACTAAAGGGCCACTTTCTTTATAACATTAACACAAGGGCTATAACATAACAGGCAACACAGCAGGGCCAGAGGACGAAATACCCCTCCCCTGCCACATGACGGGCAAGCCACCCTGCCCCTAGGTATAGCCAAAATACATGACTTGTACCTGGGCGGCCTAGCAAAGGTTATGCCCTGGAGTTCCAACCCCCAGCCGCATGGCTAACGGGCGAATCAATTCATGCAAACCCAAGACAGTCCGCTTCATCACTCAGCCATCCCGCATGGTCCAGGAATGATTTAGTGAGACCCCGTGCACCAAAACTGGGGTGCTACAGGTGCTCACTGAGCTGCATAATGAACGTTTAGGCCAAAACCCAGCCAACCTAAAAAGTGATCGACCTATTTAACCAGCAACACCCCAGCCAATTCCACAATCCCTTCTACAAGTTGTGTGAGGTAGGCGAAAAACACCACATCCTACAGCGAAAATAGAAGTGGTGAAAAAATTCCTACCCGGTTCCCCAAAACTGAGAGCAACCAGCAGTCGCCCACACTGCATCAAAGGCGGAAGGGAGGGCTGAGCACGAAGCGAAGAATGAGAGGAGGGAGTGGAGCCCGCCTCTAGGGTGTGCCTGCTCTGCTCCCACCTCTGATGATGCCCTGCCCACTCCACCTCCTTGTGAGGAGGCAAAACGGCCCCCAGAAGCAAAGCTGTGCAGTCTACCTCTGGATGGGAGCTGCATTGTCCCCCCCAGATGGAAGGAAGAGATGAACTCAAGGGTTTGGGTAACTAAGGGGCCTCTTTTTTATTTATTGCATTAACACAAGGGCTATAACATAACAGGCAGCACGGCAGGGCCAGGGGACGAAATACCTCTCCCCTGCCACATGACGGGCGAGCCACCCTGCCCCTAGGTATAGCCAAAATACATGACTCATACCCGGGCGGCCTAGCAAAGGTTATGCCCTGGAGTTCCAACCCCCAGCCACACGGCTAATGAGCGAATCAATCCATGCAAACCCAAGGCAGTCCACTTCATAACTCAACTGTCCTGCACAGTCCAGGAATGATTTAGCGAGACCCCGTGCCCCAAAACTGGGGTGCTACAGGTGCTCCCCAAGCTGCATAATGAAAGTTTAGGCCAAAATCCAACCACCGCGAGGTCAAGCCTCTGCTTAGGCAGCTGCGCCCACTAAACGCCCAACACTTCCTTAAGCCCAAGTTTCAAGTCCTCTAAAAAAGTGTTATTACCCTTGTCCAAAAGATGTACGCCATCGCTCCTGTATAAATCCGCGCAATCAGCCCGGATGACAGGGTAAGGAAGAAAGCGGCCCAACCCCCCCTCAAGGGTTCTTTTAAGTTCTAAATTGGCTTTGAGGCGAGCTCTCTCAATCACCCATGGGACCCAAGCTGCACACCATACCCGGCATGGGATCATGGCCAACCACATGATCAAAGCCTGGGGCCAACGCCTCTTGATGACTCTAAAGTCATCTTTGGCCTGCAACACAAGGGCTTTTCCCTTGAGCAGGCCTAAATCATTACCACCCAGATGTATCACCACAACATGTGGCGGCAACACGTGCACATCTTCGAACAAGAGGGGCAACAGGCCCAACCAATGGAGACCCCGCCATCCATGCCATTCAATGGTGGCCCACTTGCTGAGCCCCAGCTGTGACCCAGCTGAAGTCCTCCAGGCCTGATGGGCTGCCCAAAACACGAAGTTGTGTCCACATATGAGGACGTGTCGTCTCTCTCCACGGACCACAGCACCTGAGAAAAGAAGAAACGATGAATAACATAGCCCCTTAATAATGTGATGTCAATTACTGCAGTGCAAGAGGGCACACATAGCCATTTTAGGCCGAGGAACGCCACCTACCAAGCTTCTGAATGGAAGTCGGGGAGTACCCCAAGGCAGCAGCCGTAGATGCTGCTCCAATACAGAAGGAATGGGTGCTGAACTTAACTCCTGACAGGCCCAACATAGCAAGGGCCTTGCACGTTGCTGTCCAAAACTGATGCTTCGTTAGAGGACTGCAGTCCCTGTGACGGAACAACAGGCCGGCACCCAAACCACAAGCAACCATGTATCACGTTAAAGCCGCTGTGGGACAGATCTCGACATCAGAACAGGAACCCAAACTAATAGTATACCCCCATTGCAGTTGATTGGTCTTGGAACAACAAACTATAACATATACAGATCCACCAGCCAAACTAATGTCTTGAGCCGTTTGAACTGAGCCATCAGCTCACCCACCCAGAGAGCCCCGAAGAATGCCATGAGAGAGGCAGCATGAAAGAGTAGCGTTTCGTACTCCAACATGCACACGTGGCCCCAGACCGATCGTAAACCCCTAAGAACTGCAGGGGAAATCGGTTGCCTAGAATCCCGCCTGGGCCCAACTTCTCTAGACCAACCTTCCAACATTTTCTTAATGCGGAAGTCACCAGTATTCTCCTGGAAACCCAAAGCCTTACTAGCGAAGGCCAACGCAGACAGCCGGCCCCGAATAGATCAAACTGCTAATCCCTTGCGCCTTAAAGATACACTATAGTGGAGTAATTGCTCCACCGGAAGGGGCTATCCCCTTTGGTAACCAACTTCGCTCCTAAAACTTTCGAACTGGCATACTGCCCTGTTGTACAATTTTCTGGTACTAGGAGAGACTTATTGCTCTGCCGGCCTCGACCCACCAATTATCCATATCCCAGGGGGCATCATTGTCAGAAGATCTGCGTCTTGGGCTAGCTGGTGAAACCTCTGCATCTGTTTGCAGGAGAGAGCGTCAGCCACCCCATTAGCCACCCCATTAGCCACCCCAGGCACAAGCCTGGTGAAAAATAAAATATTAAGCCTCAGGCAATGGAGAGTGAAGGCCCGCACCAGCCTCATCATCCTGGGGGATTTGGAAGTGAGGGAATTTATATGCACCACAGCTAAGTTGTCGCACCAAAAGTGGACTGTGCGGTCTGCCAACTCATTCCCCCACAACCAAACGGCTACCAAGATCGGGAAGAACTCCAAGAAAGTCAAATCTCTGTTCCACCCCGCATCTACCCATTCCTGGGGTCATTCCTCTGTGCACCAGTGTCCACAAAAGTAGATGGCAAACCCAAGGGACCCCGCGTCTATGTAATTTGCAGCTTAGCTTCCAGTTGTAACTCAGCCCTCCAAAGGGAGACACCATTAAAGGAGGTTAAAAACTCCTTCCATAGTAAAAGGTCCTCCCGCATGCTGCGTAAAATCCTGATTTGGTGATGTGGCTGGCGTAATTCAGCCATTGCATCACACAACCTCCTCAAAAAGGGGCGATCAGGAGCTACCACCTTACACGCACAATTTAAGTGACCCACCAACTGCTGCAGCTCCCTCAAGGTCACCTTACGTCGCAGCAAAAACTGAGCAACCATTTCCTGCAGACCTAGAATTTTGTCCCTTTGGAGGTGTGAAGTTTGTTGGAATGAATCAAGTTCAACCCCCAGGAACAACAATCGCTGGGTAGGGCCCTCCGTCTTCTCATGGGCTAGAGGAACGCCCAGCTTTGCAGACTGCGCTGCAAAGGCCGCCATCAAATGGGTGCACTGGCTGGAGCCTAAGGGGCCCACAAATAGAAAGTCATCCAGATAATGCACCACATTGCTCAAATAAATAAAGCCCATATTCATCCCTTGGATAATCACGAAGCCATGCCTCAAGCACTGTCACCCTTATTGGGCTGGGACCCTTTACCAAATAGCTTATCTGTGCCACCCGGGCCCTGCTTGCGCTGTTCCCACCTGAATGTACCCCTGGAACAATTCGTGAAAGAATGAGACCCCCCCGCAAAGAGGGCACTCATGTTTATATGGGCAGTTCAAACTCCCAACAAAGCAGGCGGGGTTGAACCACCTGCCCCGCACTGCTGTGGGCATCAGAAGCAGTGGCTGTGTGCTGAACAACATCTCCACTGTCTGACCTATCATCCAGGTTAGGTTGTGCTAGAGACATAACCTGCAGCCACAACTGTGGTTGAATCTGATCCCATTGAAGGGCCGGGTTCAAAGCCGCCCTCATTCTGAACTTCTCATCATATTGAAGCCAGGCCGGGCCGGTAAAGCTAATATAGCTTTTGTAAATGATGTTGAAATACTGAAAAAGGGACGTGGCCCTCCATGGCTGTGACCTGGCAAATAATTCTGGCGTAAATAATGAACCCGGGCACCCAGTTTGCCCATGTCCTGTCAACTTTCTGCTTCTTGATTTTCTCCTTTTCTCTATCATCCAAATCCTCTTTATCCTTTTTCTCCAGCTCCCTATAGAGCAGAGAGAATAGGGCCAGATTACCAAAAGGTAAAGCCTTAGCTGGCACAGCAGAGTATGATGGACCCCAAGTATAAGAAACACCCCAGCCACCATAGGGTGCCACGGACACTCCCGGGAACTGGCTGAGCAGGCCTCCCCAAGGACCCCAAGGGTTAGCCAGGTTAAAGCCCCAAGCCTGGGAATTATTAAAAGTTGCAGGCTGGCTATTGGCAACTGGTCCGAAGGTGGCAGACTGCCCCCATGGCCCGCAGGGCCAAGCTGTGGTAGTGTGTTGTGCAAACTCACCCCTGCCCAACTGCAAACTCTGCGAAGCATCCGCATCGGGCACCTCCGCTGGAAGAGGCAACACACCCTCTGTTTTGTCCGTAGAAGACCTGCTTTCAAGGGAAGACAAACGATTAAGGATTTCTTCCTGGAAGCGCTTCTTAGCAGCACGCTTGTATGCCTTGGAAGCCAGGCCCATTACACCCAATATGACTGGCTGCCTACTACTCGACCCTTCCAGAGCGGCTATTCTGGCTAACACAGACTGCTCGAAAGTGCCATCCTCCTCATCAGATGATGAAGGCAAAGGTGCTGACCCCTTAGGAACAGGCCGCTGAGGTCTCGGTGCAGGGCACTTGCCCTTGGATTTGCCCTGTCCCTTAGGCATGATAATGTGCCCAATAGCAATGACAAGCCCGTCTAATCCCCTCACTAATGTGGCCCTCGCCCTACCAGAGGGAGGTGATGAACGTTAAAGCTATCCTTGAAATGGCCGTCCCAAGCTATCCACAAAATGGCCACTCTTTTCCCTGGCAACAGGGAGGAAGAATCCCAATAAAAAGGCTATCCTTAGGAGAGTCAGTTTGGTGTAGTGGTTAAGTGTGCGGACCCTTATCTGGGAGAACCGGGTTTGATTCTTCGCTCCTCCACTTGCACCTGCTAGCATGGCCTTGGGTCAGCCATAGCTCTGACAGAGGTTGTCCTTGAAAGGGCAGCTGCTGTGAGAGCCTCTCCAGCTCCACCCACCCCACAGGGTGTCTGTTGTGGGGGAGGAAGGTAAAGGAGATTGTGAGCCGCTCTGAGACTCTTTGGAGTGGAGGGCGGAATATAAATCCAATATCTTCTTCTTCTTCTTCTTATCCTCGAAATTGCCACCCCAAGCTATTCACAAAATGGCCACTCTTCTCCCCGGCAAAAGGGAGGAAGAATAAAAAGGCTGTCCTTGAAACAGCTGCCTCGAGCTATCCACAAAATGGCCACTCTTCTGCCCAGCAACAGGGAGGAAGAATCAAACAGCTCCAAATAAAATGGCTACCCAATTAAACCCACGATTAGCTAAGGCCTCCTTCCAAACTGCACTGTCTGGAAGAACAGTCCCACACACACTGTGAAGTAACCATGCAGTCCCCCAGAAGATTATATAAATGGGGGTGGGGGGGGAGTTGGTTCCTCAGCTGGCTTAACAGAGATGAGCAAGGGGGGAGAGGGAAAAAGGGGGGGGGCAGAACAGCACCCTCAAAAAAGGAGAGGCACCACAAGATACCCTAAAACAAAAAGGGGAAGCACAAAAACGCCAGCCGTGCGAAAACACCACAGCCAGCGACAAACCACCACGTCAAAGACGCTCCTGAAGATGCTCCTGATGCAATGAGACTCCTCCTGAAGACCACCACGGCTCACTACAAGCAGCCACGGCAAAGTCCGACATGCCAACCACCATGGCCTGAAAAGTCACGGTGACTGGCAACAGGTCTTGTGCAGAGAAAGAGCACACAAGCTGCGCTCTGCCTTCCCCGAGCACGAGGCGAAGAATGATAGGAGGGTGCGGAGCCCGCCTCTAGGGCGTGCCTGCTCCGCCCACACCTCTGATGATGCCCTGCCAACTCCTCCTCCTTGCGAGGAGGCAAAACGGCTCCCAGACGCAAGGCTGTGCAGTCTGCCTCTGGATGGGAGCCGCAATGCCAGTGAGGAATCACTCTGATTGGTCATCATGGGAAGTGCAGTGCCTTTGAAGTCTAGCGATGCTGGAAATATCAATCATATATGACAGCATCCTTTGAACCAGAACCTTCCCCAGCAAGGATGAAGTCTCTTTATCCCACACCATCTATAAGAAATACAAGTGGTAATGAAGCAAAAAGGGACACAACCAGGCAGGATAGTGTCCTTAGCAGTCCTCAGATTCAGTGGGAGCTCACAGGAGCACAGTCCTTAGCAGGCCTCAGATTCAGTGGGAGCTCACAGGAGCACAGTTCCTGCATCTTTCTGTGAGTTCCACCTTCTTCTTCTGAGAGTTCCGCCTCCTTTTCATTGAATAGTATGTGCAGCTGCATAACAATCCTTGGATGAACTCCACCACCTATTTCTCTACAAAATGACCACTGGTCCTTAGACACTGGTGTGATGATACATGTAATGATACATGGTGCATCTACAGTGCTGGGCATTACCTCCCTGCCTTCAGTAAGCACCACAATGTGTGGAGATATTAGCAAGGCCTCCATCTATCCTTGGTTCTTCTTAAACATTGATTCATTCTAATTAAACTATAGACATTCTCTATATTAATTTGCTTTTTGAACTGGATATTTGGGATTATTAGGAAAAACAGAAATTATTTCAGATTGTTCCCTTTTAAACCAATTTGCAAGACTTTTCTATCATCAAATGCACAGGCCCACTGATTGTTAGAAATTAACACAAGTTGTAGATGGTCTGAAATTTTGCCACTCAGTTTCAATGAGGAAACTTAGACTTTTCTCCCATAAACAGTTGAGTGCCTAGCCAAATTTGTTATGGTTTCCCACACTCTGGTTTGATGCTGAGATGTAGTAGAAACAATGTCTCTGAATATGATGTTTTATGAAAGGCACTCCATTCCATTTAAGAGAATTTGTTTATTATATGTGATAGATGTTAGGAAGATCCTAATTCAATGAATATCTTGACTAAAGAATTTTGACAGAGGAAGTGTTTGGTTTCAGTACTTGGCCTTTCCTTTAATTAACAACGGGGGGGGGGGAGCCCTCCTAAGATTCTGTGTGTGTGTCCATGCAGTACAAAACAAAGATTTATCTAGGGGCTTTTTTTTAAAAAAATGTGTACTATCTAATCTTTATGTAAGCATTTCCTCTGTCTCTGTGGCTTCTCTTGACATGATGTTCCATCACTGCCTTGCTGTTCTGATTAGGAAGTTCTTCTGTATCTAATCTATGCTGACTCTTCTTTAATGCAGACTAATGTGTTTGTGTAGATAATACATTCCCTGGTCAAGCCTGAACTTCCTTTTCTATTGTTTCCTTTGTTCAATATTTTTACTGGCATTGACTTTCAGGAGTTTTTTTCCCCCTTCTTCCAGAAGCACAACCCTGGTTCCTTCTTCACCATTAAAGTGAAATCTTAGAGGAAGTTATAACTAACAATCACATCCATGAAAATATACTCATGATAAAAGTTTCTCTTCAGTTTGCAATAATGCAATGATAGATTTGGCATCTGCTACTAACTTTGGATAGGCACAAACACCATAAAAGAGATGCAAGGGTGTGCCTGGCCGTTCTGGGTCACCACATGTCAGAAGATGTATCCATCACTAGTGCAGAATTGAATTTTGCATCTCTTGGGTCATGAGAGAGCGTTGCAGAAGTTAACCTTAGGGCTTTCTAAACTGTTTTCAAAAAGTTCCCTTAACCATTCTTTTTCTTTTCTCCAACTCTTTATACATTGGTTGGTTTCCTTATCTACTGTTATATAAGGTCAGAGTATATGTTCCACCTACCACATGTATATCCCTAGAAGGTATATCATATGGTTTGAATTCAGCAACTCCTCCTGGGGGTGGAATTGAGTGATTTTCTTCACATCACTATAAGTGCTCACCCCAAAGCTCCACTCCATGAAGCCAAACCTTTATAATAATGTTGATAAAACTGATTAAATTAGTAAGTCACCGTATGTTATTAGCTCACTGTATAGCAACAACTGCAGCATGAAGCCTTCATGCAGTGGCCATAGTGAGTACACAATCCTGGAATTCTTGTGCATGAGGGGACATTGATCTTAGTAACCACTTTCATTCTGCAGCCTGAAAAAGTCACTATCTCTCAGGTTCTGCTCTTCTTCTTGGGACTGTGACAACACACAGCTACACTACCATTCATCCTGTGGACCTGTTGTGCACAGAAGGTATTTTATTGCTAATATGTATGGCAGTACATGAAAAGCCTTGTTTGGAAGTTTGATTTAGCGTATACTGAACAGTGAGTACCAGTAAAGGAATGGGATTGTGTATGCTTGCCTACCTCATTTATCTACACATTCAGTAGAAGATCCGACCAGAGGCTGATGGACAAACAAACACATGCACAAAAAATCAAACAGGCACTCTCCTTTTCACCACAACTATTGCTCATGGGACTCCATTTGGAGCTTTTTCTGAGGACACTGAGTAGGATCAGCAAGCCCCATTTTTCTCCCCTCTACCTGTGCTCAGTGTCTGTGTGATTAAACAGGTGTACACTTGTATGAGAGAGGCACTGTAAAGTAGATTTTAGAACGAAAGAACTGTGAGCCTGAAATCGTATAGACATACTGTAGTATGTAGACATGTAGTAGAAAGAATGTAACAAGTCATTTCCCATTCTGTGTTCACAGTTTGTGTTTATGCATGTGAAAGCTTATACCCAGAATTAATTGGTCTTAAAGGTGCCACTGGACTCAAGCTTTGTTCTGTTGCCTCAGACCAACACAGCTACCCACCTGAGCCTTAATCTGTAATAACCAAATTTTGCAGTTAGTGGTCTGACTTATCTTAGAAATCAGAAAAATGTTAAATTCCAAAAAATGGAATAGCTGAGGAGCAGGGAGTGAAGAAGGGAGTAATCTGTTGCTTCTTGCCTCCTCTCTCTCTCTCTCTCTCTCTCTCTCTCTCTCTCACACACACACACACATAAACACAGAGTTTCCAAAGAGCAGTGCCTAAATATTAATTTTCTAACCAGCTGAGACACTGTTACTGAATGGGACATTTTAGCTTAATCCCTGCATGTTTAATGCTATGAAGTAATGTACCATTAAAAATAAAAATAAAAGTTATATCATGGCATAATCTCAATTGTGCACTGTAGTTTTAAAGAAGATGGCATTAAATTCAGTCTTTTGGCAGTTCTTGAGTTAATGGGAAACAGTTTTAAGTTACTTATTCTTCTCTGTCTTCTCCCTTCCAGGAATGCAATTTACAGTTATGTATATAAGGAAACCTGTTAGGCTTAAATCAGCCTGGTTGGTGTTTAAGCTGTCTGGAGAGACAAGTAAGCAGCCCACACCCTCCACAGTGGGAGTGATTGGAAGGCTGGACAGAGCACAGCTTCCTGAATCAAACTGCCTACAAAACCGTTCTGCTGGTCCTAAGAGAAACAGCGCGATCCAGGCACACCACACAAAGATTCCCTATCAACTTGGAGGAACTATCAACTTTGTTTTTTCACCTCGTAACTTCAGCAAAAGTAGTTCAAGGGGGAAAATGGAGGAAAAGGTAGGAGATGTGCATACTTGCAGCTGGTATCTTGTCTTTATCTTCAAAGTGTGGAAGCAGACTATCAGATTGCTGCCTTCTTTTCCTGCAACTATGATTCTTCATTCCTAAAATGGCTTATTGTGTTTTATAAATATCTCCAGACAATTTATGGGAGTCATGCACAGCCCCAGCTGTGAGGGGAAGGCATTCTAGCTGACACTTTATGTGCTTCTAATTAGGCTGCACATTTCTTTCCCAAAGGCACACAACAAACTTCCCTATCTTTGAGACGTTAAGAGATACAATCTGAAATGCAGAGGGAGGGGGATGAGAATAAGGTGTCAAAGTTCAAAGCAAGAGCACTGCTTAGGAAATGCTTTTCACATTTGCAGCACGGTTTAGTTTGGCAGTCTAAGGGGGCTTTCATTCGCTGTAAAGGAGAGAAAAATATTGAATCATATTTCAGGAGCCTGCTCTGTATTGAGCAGTATATTTAATTTTTAAAAAGTAAAATGGTAAAATAAATACAGAAAAAGTTTGTTGCAGGTATTTATAAATCTTCAGGATATGTGGTTGTGATGTAGCAAAATTTGTAAATGAAAAGACACTTTATTTTCATTTTGAACCCCCTTCCTGGAACACCAAGTGGCATATGGAACATATGTCCAAACAGGTGCAGAATACATTTTTTGTTTGTTTCAATAATTGCAAAGTTTTTTCTTTCTAAAATTACGTATCTTTCGAAACAAGTTATGCAATTACTTCCTTGTGATCCCATAGAGGAGGAAAATAATTATTGTGATGTATATTGAAAAATATGTTAATGTTTCTTTTTAAAATACGACTTGATCGCTGAAATCAATTATAATGGGGCTGTTGCACATTGTTAAGACTGTATGACTGGGTGCCTAGTACATAGAAGTTCTGAAGCAAAACGATATTTTTGTGGTTTGGGGGGAACAATAATTACCTGGTAACAGTGTTAATATTATTTCTTTACTCTTTTGTTATAATACAGATATATATTTCTGCAATGTAGAATGATTTCATACTTTATCTTATAGAAAAGATTGGGCAAAGTTTGATTTGTAACACAAGTGTCTTAGAAAATTAATGTAATTATAACTGGCTGCTGTTGGTATTCAGAATGCAATTTTCATTCATTTTATAGTCAATATGGTGTAGTTATTAGAATGCTGAATAGGACCTCAAAAATTCAATTCCTGTGAAGCATAGAGCTTGCTAAATAACCTTGGGTCAGTCACTTTGTCCTGGCCCAATGTACTTCACAGGCCAAAATTGTGGTGGGGTGTGTGTGTGAGAATCATGTACTCCCATTTGAGCTTCTTGAAGAAAGAATGGAATAAAAATTGAAAGACAACAATGTAAGTGAATGTTATGTTAGTAATGGAGAAAGATGATTACAAAGCTCAAGATTTACTATTGGATTCAGTAGTATATTTCTTATTGTAATTGTTTTATGTTTATAAAATGCCATTAGTCATAATGCGATCACTGCTTAATTTCCTGCATTGTGCAGGGGGTTGGACTAGATGACCCTGAAGATCCCTTCCAGCTCTATGATTCTATGTTAATGACAGTTGTCTTTCCTTTAAAAAAAATCTATAAACAAAGAACTAAAAATAAAAAGCTGCCAAATGCAAATGCAACTATTCCCCTCAGGCTGGTTTTCCACTTAATTTATAATGTGCTGCTTCTGCAAGATTACTGGTATAAAATGTTGGAAAATCATGTCTTATTACACAGACCTGAAGTTTGCTTGTCATTATACAGCAGGGGTTCATTCCATGACTAAAAGTTGTCCTGAGTGACCAAAGTGACCTCTCCAAATCTTGAGATTCTTGGCTTTCATTTGCAGGTAGCAAAAGTCTCCAGTGGGAAGAACATTCTAAAAGCATGTTTGCTTGGACAGGCATACTTTTGAAAATCTGACTCCTCTAGAACAGGGTGCTGTCACTGTTTCTCATTATAGGTATTGTGGATGCTGTGACCCTTAGTGAATGGAACTCCAGTATGTGACTGCATGTGACTGTCAGGAGGTGTGACTTAAGGGAAATAGCACTAAGGAAGTTTTATCTATTGTCAGTGTCTCTGTAAACTCTGAGGCTAAACCTAAAACTAAAGAAGTCATGGTGGATAGACAATTTTATGTGACCAACAGAAAATGGGTATCTATAGATGCTGAAAAGCAAGATTGAGGCCTAGCTGGAAGTGGTAGAGAGGCAATGGTATATCACACAGGTGAGAAGAGCACCAGTGGGCATGTAAAGAGTTGTTGTGCCTTGTATTTTGAGACATACATTGAAGTACTTTAAAACAAAGTGGGAGTCCAGTGGCACCTTTAAGACCAACAAAGTTTTATTGAAAGTGTGACCTTTTGTGTGCATGTACACTTCCTCAGACAAAGCTCATGCTTTGAATAAAACTTTGTTGGTCTTAAAGGTGCCACTGAACTCCCATTTTGTTTTACTGGTTCAGACCAACACGACTGCCCATCTGGTTCTACTGAAAGACTTTGGCTGTCTAATTGCATCCATGAGACATTTTGGGGTGTGAGGCCCAAGATGTTTTTTTTTTTTCATATTTATGCATTCAGTCATCTCTGGATGCACTTTTGGAGATTATGCTGTTGTTGTACAATGCTTGACAAACATTTGGCCACTAGGTGTCTTTAGTGGGCTAGAAATTACCCTGTTTGCAAAAAGGAGGACAATTCTTCAAGACCAGTAACTCTTCCAGCAGGTAGATTCAAGTGGGTAGTTGTGTTGCTCTGAAGCAGTAGAACAAAGATGTCTCTGGACTGGACTTTTTTCTTCCAGCAGCTGTTTCATTTGATATTTATGTGACAACAAATGTGGATTTTTTTTTGGAGTGTGAATCTTTAAATTTAACAACATTGAATGTATCTCCTCTTTGCTCATTTAAACTGCAAAATTTCCTCTCTGCATATATTTTTTTTCCAGTGGGAAAGACATAAGCTTCCACAATGTGTTGCACTGCATGTGTGCAGAGTTGGTAAGAATTATCTTCACTTCCTCTTTCACAGCCTCTTCTAATGTTCAAAAGCTCCCTTCAAATTCCAGATGAAATTCTTTGATTTAGTGTTCCATAAGAAGAACCTATATGGTTTTTGCTATATGAAAATCTGCTACTTGTGAGCATGTGACATCTCCTTAGATGTCCTCCTTATTCCATAAATGAATATTTTTGAACAAGAAATGTCTGTCAAAATTTATAGAGATATAGGGATGCCAGATCCCCCTGGCTGCTAGTGGAGGGGGCAGGGGTTGCCTGCTCCAGATTTTGGGGGTGGAGCCTGAGGAGGACAGTGAACTCAGTGGATACAATGCCACAAAGTCCACCGTCCAAAGCATCCATTTTCTCCAGCGGAACTGATCTCAGTAGTCTGGAATTGAGCTGTAATTCTGGGGCATCCCCAGGTCCTACCTGGAGACTGACATCCCTATGAGATGTCACTGTAATTGCTGTATTGTGTCGATAGGGAGGGACGGTGGGTCAGTGGTAGAGCATCTGCTTGGGAAGCAGAAGGTCCCAGGTTCAATCCCTGGCATCTCCAAAAAGGGTCCAGGCAAATAGATGTGAAAAACCTCAGCTTGAGACCCTGGAGAGCTGCTGGCAGTCTGAGTAGACAATACTTACTTTGATGGACTGAGGGTCTGATTCAGTATAAGGCAGCTTCATATGTTCATATGATCCTTCATCAATCACTAATGTATAATATTTGGGAATAACTGATATACAGCTTTGAATGTCATTATGTCCATACTATTTTGCCTGAATAAACTGTTAGAAAGGTTGACTGAAAACTCATATCACAGCTTGCTCTGTATCAGAAAATATTTAAGTCTGGAAGTAGTTGTTTTTTTTCATTTTGGAAGAAGCAACTAGCACAACTAATAAATGTATTATGGGAAAGCAATGCCTCATGCAGAAACTGCATTTAATCGTGTACAGCTTGTCCATAGTATTCATTAATATTGTTTTAAAAATGAGATTTACCAAAATGCTACAGGTTGATATTTCAGTCCTTCTACCTTGTGGTAATGTCTGGTGGAAAACTGTAAGCTGCTCCTATAAATCAATCAGTTCTGTGATTTCAGTGCTAATTTCACAAAATCCAAGAGAGGGATATAGTTGAAAGCAGTGTTCAGCTTGCAAAAGAATCTTACAGAGCCAGGTGAGTTCACTGTGTCCTAACAGGTCTCCTGGTGCTCACAGATGCTCTTGTGGCATTATCCAAATTGTTGCCACACAAGAAAGAGCTGAAGGCAAAGATCACTTTGATTTGACAGACTGAGTTTTAACATGTGACTAGGCTGGAATTTTTGTATTTGTGCCAGGCTGTGAAACTTCTAAATTATTTGCAGCTATTGCTCTTCTAGGGGATTTGGTTATTTGCTCCACAGTTGCTCAGCTTCTTTTATTCTGGCATTGCTAGTGCTTTATTTGTTTAAGCCTTTTCATCATTTGTCAGCTGTCTGCATTTCAGAGGAGTAATATAGCTGTGTATCTATCATGCTTTTCCTGTTTTAAATAAAAGGTGATCAGAGAAAATGTGCTTTATATTACTCCTACAGTTTTACTCTTTCAGGTCCTGGTTAACAGCCAGTCTTGACAGTGGTCCACTCTGAGAAGGCTGGAGAGAGGTAATCACTGTAGTCAGATCTCACATCTCTTTTGCTTCATTGTTGACAATATACTTCTACATGACATTCTTCAGGGTCCAAAACCGAGCTGAAGCCTCCAGATGCTGATCACTAATCTAAATTCTGGGGAAAATCTTTTTTTTAAAAATAGAAAACTCTAAAACAGCTGTCTGTAATTGGTAGCTTGTGAAATCACCAGCTGTTGCAGACTGGTTTGTGCATCTCCTAGAAAACCCAGATAAAAAGCAAGCATTTATTTTATATAGTCCCCCCACTCCCGGAAGCTGCCTGATAGTTTCATTTTGATGCTCCTTGGTCCATGTTCTATTTCTAGAACAGAACAAAACTTGGTAAAATGCCAGAGAGGGAGGAAGTAGCTTGCAATAATTTTCCTTCCTCAGGGTTAGCTCTCATTAAAGGAAAAGATGATGACCCCTGCCCTAGAATGTACAGTACCATGTACTATCACAGTGGATTGCCTGTTCCATCACTCTGTATTCTAAGTCAACTTTAGAAGTACATTTCAGGATTACTAAGTGTGACTTGTTTACTCTTTTAAGCAGCATATTGTGCTTAGAAACAGGTTAGTTAAAGGGTTGGGAAAGCATATATTTCTCTCTCTCAGGTTTCAATGGAGAATTATCGACAAAGAAATATCTCATTACTAGGTATCCATAGGAAGCCTAGGTTCAGGGGTTGCCAGCCTGCAGGTGATGGCTGGAGGTCTCTCAGAATTACAACTGGTCACCAGGTTACAAAGTCCACAATCCAAAACAGTCATTATCTGCAGGGGAACAGATCTCTGTAATTCTGGGGAGATGTCCAGGTCCCACCTGGATGATGGCAACCCAAAGCCTGGAAGCAAGCAACCTCTTGGTGACTCAATACTACCTGATATGCATGACTCAACTAGGCCTGGCTTGTTCCCAGAGGAACTAGGGTTTCCAACCTCCAGATGAGGGCTGGAGATATCCCAGAATTTCAGCTGCTCTCCAGAAGACCAAGATCAGTTTCCCTGGTGAAAATGGCTGCTTTGGAGGTGAGCTGTATAGGTTCAGGTGAACTCACCACAGACTTCACTTACATGCAATGCAGCTTGCAAAAGCTATTGAAAGGGATGATTCCTTTAAATGGCTTTTGCAAGGCATGCCACAGCAGTTTCTGCTGGGCTCTGCTGAGCAGCCTAGTTCAAACCAAACTACACAACAGAGCCTGTAAAGGAGCCAATCCTGAGGGAAGAACTCTCCCTACAGCCTTGGCAGGACTCTACTAGGCAGCCTGGTTCAAACTGGACTGCTCAACAGAGCCCACAAAGATGATACAGCCAGGAGAAAGGGGGGAATTGCTTAAGAAGGGTTAAATAGCTATGAACTATTAAAGCCTCTTTTCCACTTCCACCTGTTAGGCTGAAAAAGATGCAAGCCATTTCAGCTATCCCTTTTACTTCCAAGTGCGTGTGGGGGTGGGGGGATGAAAAGGATCTCTAAATTGACTTTCATTCATTTCCACCTAATAACGGGGTTAGCACACCTATCAGCTGTTAGGTAGAAATGAATGCAAAACAAACATTTTAGCAATCCCTTTTGGTGCCTCCCACAACTTGATGTGGGGGAGGATGGAGTGAGAGGGATCACTGAAATGGTTTGCATCTATTCTGTTATTAAGCCCCACAAGCATCTCATAAACCATGTGGAGGATCATGGGAAAGGTCATGGATAGGGATGGGCATAAACATCAGTTTGGTTAACCACAACTCAGGTGAAATTTGTCATGAATTTAGGGTTGTGGGGGTTCATGCCCATCTCTAGTTACAGCCTTCTACGTACACTGAAGTCAGTGGGATTAGACAGGTATATCTGTTTAGTATTGCTCGGCTAATTAGGGACTTTCCATTACTAAAGTCAGGGCTTTTTTGGTTTAAAAAGCCCAGCAGGAACTCATTTGCATATTAGGCCACACCCTCTGACACCACCATTGGTTTGCACAGGCCTTTTTTGTAGGAAAAGCCCAGCAGGAGCTCATATGCATATTAGGCTACATCCCCTGTCTTCAAGCCAGCCGGAACTGCATTCCTGTGAGTTCCTGCTTTTAAAAAGCCCTGACTAAAGTAATTAATAATCTCTCACCGAATAGTTGTACAGCTTAGAAAAGAATGTTTGAAACAATATTTATCAAGTAGACTATTAAATTCTGCTCCCAGGGGATACCTTATATAATTGATTTCAACTTCTGCTGCTTATTGTTTGATAATAATTACATTTTACTTGTAACATAGCATTCCACCCCTGATCGTTTGTTATCGATATCTGCCACCACTCTATGTTTTTGAGTAGTCAGACACATTATGGTGAGCAAAATATATCACATCCTCATATAATCCTCAGGGCCAGTTCAAGTATGGTTGTAGCAGAGGAGGGGCTGACAATGAAAATAGATTTAACAGAGTAATAGTTCCAACTGTATATCGTTTTGCCCAGTATCTTCACCCTGTGTGCATCAGCTTATTGTGTATGAATACAATCACTGGCCCTTGAACCACTGATAGTGGGTCAGGTCAAATTGCCAGCAGCTAATGAAATTGCAAACTCGTTCTGACCATGTGCCTGTCCAGAGTTTTTGAGTTCTATTGCAGTAAATTGTACCCATCAAAATATCCCTTTGGATGCCCTGATAGTTATGTCTCTATTATGAGAATCTCAAGTGAGAAAACAAGTATTGCAATGGTTTCCTGTGCCATCCTGGGTCGCAGCAAGCTCTTTTGGGGCAGCATAATTGAGATTTAGCATGGATTTCAGAGTTAATAATATTCCTATAATATAATAATAATAAGTTTGGTGTAGTGGTTAAGTGTGCGGACTCTTATCTGGGAGAACCGGGTTTGATTCTCCACTCCTCCACTTGCACCTGCTGAGATGGCCTTGGGTCAGCCATAGCTTTCATAGAAGCTGTCCTTGAAAAAGCAGCTGCTGTAAAAACACTCTCAGCTCCACGTACCTCACAGGATGTTTTTTGTGGGGGGGGGGGGAAGGTAGAGGAGATTGAGACCGCTCTGAGATTCAGAGTATAGGGCGGGATATAAATCCAAAATCATCACCTTCTTCTTCCTTTGCTGTAGAATAAAATAGGTGGTGAGATTTGGTAGGTCAGGATTGGAGGACATGAACTCGAAGAAAATGCTATTTGAACAACACACATAATTGCACTAATACATGAAAATATCTCCCAACTTAGAAATGGTTGCTGAATAAGGCAGAGTATTTCAGTTGTCCTGGAATGGAATTTCTAGATGATGCTTTAAGTTCCGCTAAATTTTTGGCAGCTATGGAGATAATGAAAATACTCTTATCCCAATCTTTGGTTATACCAGCAGTCATTGGTTGCTACTGTTTTATTTATTTATTTATTTCAATTTATATCCTGCCCTACTCCACCGAAGCAGGCTCAGGGTGGCTGCAAGGTCTTGGGCTGCTGGCGGGGGTTGAGGGTATGCTTCCTGCTTGGGAAAAGTTGAGCAATAAATCATAATTTTTTTCACTATCCCTTGATATTAAAGAATACCGATCAGATAGAAATTTTCTGTTGCCCACTGACATGAAACTAGACTGAAATACCACTGACATTTGACTTAGGAGGTTATTTTCTTATGATGTGCTGCCATATTATGTCCATGAGAACAGTGGCTAAATTGTGAACCTCTGTTTTCTCTTATTTTCTTAAGAACTATTTTTCTACATTATGTAAATCTATGGCATTTGACTGTCATATGTGATGTGGTTATTAAATAAACTGTTTGGCTGGGAGTAGAATAGTTCTCACAGCAATATCCATGGACAGACATAGAATGAAGTGGAAAGAAGTTGGCTGAGTGTGATATTTTTACATAAGCTAAGGTAGCCTTGTGACTATCCATTTACTAATATTTATTGGCCACTAAAAATCCATGCCCAATTAGAAAATGATAAAATCAAGATAATAGATTTTGATGCAGGGCTCTTGCTCTTTGATTTTCCTTGCCTTTTAGGTATGGCTACCGAGCCCAATATCTAGCCTGCAAAAAATGGGGGGGGTGGGGGTGGCTCTAAGCAGAGACTAACAAAAAATGGCTGCCTCCCTGTCTAGCAACAGGGAAGTAATAAGCAGAAAAAATGGCCGCCGCCCTGCCCAGCAACAGGGAAGTAATAAGCAGAGAAAATGGCCGCCGCCCTGCCCAGCAACAGGGAAGTAATAAGCAGCAAAAATGGCCGCCGCCTCGCCCAGCAACAGGGGAGTAATAAGCATGGAAAATGGCCACCGCCCTGCCCAGCAACAGTGCAGACCACCCCAACAATAGGACGGGGGGAATGAAGAGGGCCCCAAAACTAGACCTGATATTCCCAGCTACAGAGGGGGAACAACCCCTGGGAAAAGGCAGAGAAAAAATGCTGGCTGAGCTAAAAAACCCAGCCAACAGCAAACTGCCACGCCAAAAAGCGCTCCCACCACCTCCACGCGGCCGAAAACCGGGTGATGGCCGTCCCTCGATGCTCAAAAGTGGCTGTGGCCACCAGGAAACCACCGCCACTGAGCTACAGCCCCTTCCTCTGAAGCTCAGCCAAGGGACCGCTGCCGCTGCTTGCTGAAGCACAAAAACCAACATGCCGAAAGGTCCCATGCTGGGCAGGACAGGAGGAGCTCATCCAAAGTCTCTGCTTCCCAAGCACGAGGCGAAGACTGGGAGGCAGAAGCGGAGACAGCCGTTAAGGTGTGCCTGCTCCACCCTCACCTCCCATAATGCCCTGCCCGCTCCTCCTCTTTACGAAGAGGCAAAACGGCCCCTGGAGACAAGGCTGTGCAGCCTGCCTCCGGTTGGGAGCCGCATTCTGCTTCAAAGTGATAGAGATATGGAACAGTCAAGAAACATGTAGTCTCCAGTTTAAAGGGTGCAAGTTGACAGGTTTACTCCAATTAATCTGAAGAATAGAAAAAACATGGGAGATACCCAAGAACTTAGTTTTGATCTGATACATAATTAATTTATTTTTAACTTTAAACCACAAAGGAGCCAGGTTGTAACACATAATTTTTAAAATAGATGCCTTACTTATTAAAGCAAATTGAAAATCTATTTTCTAAATAAAATAAATACTTAAAAGTGTGGCAGAGTAGTTCAATGTAGCAAATGTGCCTATGTTACTGATAAGCATATAATATTTACTGCCCTGTCCTGGATAACCCAGGCAAGCCTGATCTCATCAGAAGCTAAGTAGGGTTGACTGTGGTCAGTATTTGGATGGGAGACTGTCCTTGAAATACCAAGTCAGAAGGCGGGGGCAGACTTATTCAGCCATCTCCCTGAATATCCTCCAGGCCCCCAGCAGGGGTCAGACACCAGAGGTTGACATGACTTCCAGGTGCAGACATACACACACACACACACACACAAAATATAAAAGTACTTAAAATATAATATTTATTAAAATGTAGAATATAATTTTATATTCTTATTAGTGCTGCACTGGGTAAACAACCAAACATGTGAGTGGATCTAAATCTTCTAGAAAAGAAGCAAGTTTATAAAGGAATTTTTGCCACTTTTACATTTTACTGTTTCAGAATCTGTTTTGAAAAACAGATTTCAGAAAGTAGGAATTAAAAATACAGAAAAACTGGGACAGCAAACAATTGCTAACAAAGCGGTGTGGAAATGGGGTGATGGTGGGGACCAGTAACAAAGGGAAATGAAACTAAAACATTAAGGCTGTCTGGAAGATACCTTTGTTTTTCAAGAGGATGCTGACATAAGGACTCAGATGTTTCTGGTTCAAGAGCAATTTGATTTTGGAAACAAAATAAAACTATGCTAATGTTGAAATGCAAGTCCAAAGTAACAAAGCAAAACATACATTATTAAATAGTCTGTGTGAGACTAGATACAGCAAGGCAAAATATGTATGCAACATAAATTATGGCACTGTTGAAACAAGAAGCTTTCTATGACAGTTTTGTCTGTAATGCACAAGAAAATATTTTCCTGAGTGTACAATAATATATTAAATTTGTTGTTGGTTTAGGACTTGATATGATCAACAAATCATACTCCATACCCTGTGGTCATACCACAGCACTGAGTCATTTATTACTGTGGCTTGTGGGGGCTGTCCTCTTTGTAATATAGCCATTGGCTATATTTCCTTTCAAGGCCAATAGCTATGGCTCTGCATGATTTAAAATAAAAAATTAGTCAGTAAGCCAAGAATAGGAGTAAACAAAAATTGCATAGAACCATGAAAACAGAAAAGAGTTCGATTTTCTATTTCCATTGTCTCTCAGTTGTGAGTCAGCATTTAAAAGCTAATGTGGAACTCATCTTCTGAATAAGTTGGGAATAGGGTTGTCTGGTCGATTCAGGAAATATATGGGGTCTTTGGAGGTGGAGCCGGGAATAAGGCTGTGGCAAGCACAAATGAACTCCAAAGGGAGTTCTGGCCATCACATTTAAAGGAACAGCACTCCTTTTAAATGCCTTCCCTTAACTGGAAATAATGGAGGATGGATGGGAGCACAGAATTGAACCACCTGGTCCAATTTTTTTGAAACATGATGTTTGTTTTGTTTAAGGAGATGCTATGTTGAAGATTTGGTGCCTTAACCAGAAAAAAGCCCCCTTCCAAGCTTCAGATACCCATGGATCAATTCTACATTATATCCTATGGGGACCAGTCTCCATAGGGTATAGTGGAGTACCTAGTGGACATTCAACACCCCCCCCCCCGCTGCACACACACACACTTCCTGAGAGCCTCCAAACCAGGGGATCCCCTGCTGCCAACTGGATAACATATGTTATTTTATAAATCTACAATTTCAACAACTATTCTCTTTTTTTTAAAGTTTAACTGAAGTTCTGCACCAAAAAACATTTTGTTTAAAATTAAGTCAAAGCATGCTATTTAAATGACCATAATTACAGACAACTGTATTTCCATATGTCTGCTCAAAAGCATCTTTTAATGTTTCGCCTAAAGACAAATTCTTTTTGGTGCTTGGACAAGTTGAAGTCCAAATAAAGTTTGTTTGGAAGATGACATCTTATAAAGCATAGTATATTATATTAATATGCTTAGATCAGAACCATATCTCTAGTTCATAGCATGTTTATATTAAAGACAAAAATAAATCAATTTAATAAAAAGCACACACAAAATCTTGTATAGAAATCTGCAAATGGAATTTATAAGGACCTGCCTATCTGAGAGACCGTCTTTCCCCATACGAGCCCCAGAGAGCACTGAGGTCAGCAGGGAAGAACAAGCTGACTATCCCCGGGCCAAAGGAGGCGAAATTGCAGAACACCCGCACACGGGCCTTCTCCATTGCAGCTCCATGCCTATGGAACCAGCTCCCGGAAGAGGTCCGGGCCCTGCGGAGTCTTGACCAATTTTGCAGGGCCTGCAAGACCATCCTTTTTAGGTTGGCCTTTGCGGACTGCTGATTAAGGATCACTGAACTGATGGATCTGCCTAAGTGACTTCTGCCTCAGTGATCTTCGCCATTATGCTGACAGAATAGCACCAGGAATACCACTGTCACTGTTAAATTATGTTAAATGTGAATTAGAATGGTTTTAAGATAATTGTTGGGTCTTCGGTACCCCTCCTGGTCTCCCGGCGTCGCCGTTGCCCCTCCCAGGCACTCTGGGGCGTTCCCCGAAGGTCTCAGAAACAGGGGGGTGGGCGCTGGGTTACTTCACCGCAGGCCCCCATTCCCCTCCTGGCTGTGCTGCGGCTCCTGTCCCTCTCTCGCGCGAGGCAGCCTCTTTGAGCATCAGCCAGCTTCCTCCGCGACCTCCTCCCTCCCTCCTTTTATGCTTCCCGACCCAACCTTCCCCCTTCCCGGGTCCTGCCCCTCTCTGGCTCCTCCCCCCTTCAAAGCCCCAGACGCCCGGGAGAGGTGAGCCAGGGCTGGGCTGACTGGGTGTGCCTCGGGCGTCCTAGCCCTCGGCTGTGTGCTGCGATGGGGCGTCTCGCGCTGCGACGAGACGAACGGCTCTCCTCCTCCTGGCCTGGTGCTGGGCTCAGCTTCTCCCTCTTGCTCCCCGGCGTCTTGCCCTGGCCAGACTTCGCAGACTCGGAGCCGGGCTCGTCGTCTGGGAGGCGTCGCTCGGGTGGCTACTGGCACCCCGTCAGTCGAGGTGAGGGGTGGGGCCGCCACGGGGGCTTGGAGAGGTGGGGAAGGCTCTTGGGGTGACGACGAGGGCTTGGAACAGCTGGCAGGCGCCGGGGGGTCTCCTCCGCGCAGTCCCCGCCCGGGCTGGGCGGGACAATAATGTTGGTTTTAAAAGTTTTGTATAACTATTGTATGAATATGTTGTTAGCCGCCCTGAGCAAAATCAGCAAAGGGGGGGGGAAGGGAAGGGAAAGAGTGAATTGGGGATAGGAAAGCTTGAGCCCTACTGGAAGGGGTGGGAAGAAGCAGCAGTCGAAAGCAACAAATCAGGGAGGGAGGGAAGCGCCGTGTACTGGCAGGCTCTAGCTAGGAGTCCCTACTCAAGATTGCGCTGGCAGAAAGCCTCAGCGCCATCTTGAGTAGGGACTCCTAGCTAGTGCTCAGCAGCAAACAAAAAGTTATGTGGAAAATGCCTAATTTGGCACCCCCGCAGGGCTGGCCTAGTGGAAGAGCCGGCCCTGGGCGTAGGGTGCCGGCAGGGTGGGGGCACTGAATTCCCTCCCTTCCCTCTACTCCTCAGTCTCCTCCTCCCTCCCCCACCCAAGATCTATTTCAGAAGGGTGATCAAGCCCCTCCCGGGCTATCTAAAGGCTCCCCCCTTCCCATCCAGGAAGTGGGGAGGAGGCAGTAGCGGGGGCGCCCTTTCAAGACATGGGTCCTTTATGCTGCTGCTGGCCTACTCCTGTGTTGAGTGAGTGGCATGGGAGGGAGGCTTGGGGGCACTGTGGAGGGGGGGTGGCAGGCCATGAGTTTGCCTAGAGACGCCATGTGCTCTCCCGCTGGTGTTCCCCACCTGTCCCTCAGGGAGCACTCAATTTGGCGCCCTCCCCCAGGTGGCGCCCGGGGCAAGTCACCCCTTCTGCCCCCCTCTAGATCCGGCCCTGCTGACCTGAAGTGCCTTCCACCTGATTTTGTTCCCCACATGCCCTATTTCCTTAACCAACCTGACCATCCCTGGCTTCCCTCAAGGTCTGCACCTTTTGTCTTTCTCCTCCCCACCCCCCCATGTGACTGCCACAGGTCAGCCCTGCCAGAGCAGCACTCCAGTGTGCTCTGGCTCAAAAAATAAAGACCTGAGCCTTAGGAGTGCTAGCTGCTATAGTAGGTTCTTTATCATTCATAATCAACCTGTAATCTCTAGGTATAATGTTTAAAATTGTCCAAGCCCAATTAAATGTAGTACATGCTCCCTGGTAACTACTTTTGATCTACTAATCCATTTATTAAGTAGCTTGTCCAGTCTGTAGGCTATAAGTCTCTTCAGGTTTCTTTTTAAAAGCTCTGAAGACTTTTTTCTGTATTATTGAGTATGTCTAAATCTTTTTCTGAACCTTTCTTCAAACAATTTTGTCTTGTTTAGCATCCCTTATACTCATCTCAACATATATTTCTGACAGAGTACCATAATTTGGAAATACAGATATAACATCCTCTTTTTCCCTGGAAATTTTACAATTTACACATGCCCTTTCAAAGCTGATGAAAAGTTCTTTGACATTATCCCCTTTATGGTACATTATGTCCCTCTGAAGTGACAGAAGGGAGTTACATGTAAGAGCACCTGGGTCAGGCAAAGTTCAGTTTAACTGAATTTCTTCAAGCCTTGTTCTCTGTAACTGCATCTTGTGTCTCCTTTGTGCTGGTTTTACTCTAAATCTAGGCATGCCACCCAGTGGACTTTGGTCCCTTAGTTTGGATTCCCAGGTTCCATTCTCTTCTTTAAAAAGAAAAAAGAAGGGCTCTAGATCTTGCCTCAAACTGGCTAAAAAATGCACAGACATTATTTAGTGGAACTTGCACACACTTGCACAAAGGAAATGCAAGCAAGTAGGGATTTAAAAAAGGATTTTGAGGACCATAGCATCAAAAGCATCAAGACCAACAAGAAAGAATTCTTCAAATATATCAGGAACCACAAACCAACAAGGGAAGCAGTCACTTGTTTTCTAGGAAAGCTTCTAATTTCCTTTCTTTTTATGGTTCTCAATGGAGATCTAATCTTGAATGTACTCCCTATATTGGGACTGTCCCATGTATTTTTGTTGTCTGTTAGTCACCAAGCTGCTTAGGGTTGCCAAGTCCCTGCTGGCAACCAGTGGGGGAGGGGAGACTTGCCAGAAGCAGCAGGGAGGCCCATCTGATGTACAGCAATGTGTTTACGTCATTATCATTGCCCACATGACCAGGAAGGGAGTTCATAACATCTGGGACATAGGGGAGATGCTCTGGTATTTTGGTAAAAACTCTATGGTAAATTTGGCTTCTACCATAGAATTTTTGCCCAATTATCAGAGCGTTACCATGTCATCCAGATGTGATGAAATCACTTTTGGGATATGTTGGCAGTGATGTAGATATGTTGCTGCATGTTGGATGGATATCCCTCTTTTGGGGGGGGCGTAAGTCCCCCCGCCCCTCCAGCCAGATTTGGCCTATCATCAGGAAACTGCCTCTTCCACTGGGGGTCTGGCAGCCCTAAGGATGCTGAACTGTTGCTGGATGGAGCATTGGAGACCTTAGAATGCCAGTTAGGGCTAATAGCATATATTCTGCTTTTTGGGGGGGGAATTTTGATTTAAGAATATAAGAACATAAGAGAAGCCATGTTGGATCAGGCCAGTGGCCCATCCAGTCCAAAACTGTGTCACACACTGGCCAAAAAATAATATATATAAACTTTTTTGGCCAGTGTGTGACACAGAGTTTTGGACTGGATGGGCCATTGGCCTGATCCAACATGGCTTCTCTTATGTGTGTGTGTGTGTGTGTGTGTGTGTATATATATATATATATATATATATATATATATATATATATATATATATATATATATATATATATATATATATATATACACACATACACACACACACACACACACACACATACACGTAAGAGAAGCCATGTTGGATCAGGCCAATGGCCCATCCAGTATACACACACACACACACACTGTAGCTAATAGACACTGATGGACCTCTGCTCCATATTTTTATCTAACCCCCTCTTGAAGCTGTCTATGCTTGTAGCCACCGCCACCTCCTGTGGCAGTGAATTCCGCATGTTAATCACCCTTTGGGTGAAGAAGTACTTCCTTTTATCCATTTTAACCTGACTGCTCAGAAATTTCATTGAATGCCCATGAGTTCTTATATTGTGAGAAAGGGAGAAAAGTACTTCTTTCTCTGCTTTCTCCATCCCATGCATTATCTTATAAACCTCTATCATGTCACCCCACAGTCGACGTTTCTCCAAGTTAAAGAGCCCCAAGTGTTTTAACCTTTTTTCATAGGGAAAGTGTTGCAACACTTTAATCATTCTAGTTGCCCTTTTCTGGACTTTTTCCAATGCTATAATATCCTTTTTGAGATGCAGTGACCAGAATTGCACACAGTATTCCAAATGAGACCACAGCATTGATTTATACAGGGGCATTATGATACTGGCTGATTTGTTTTCAATTCCCTTCCTAATAATTCCCAGCATGGCGTTGGCCTTTTTTAATTGCAATCGCACACTGTCTTGACATTTTCAGTGAGTTATCTACCACGACCCCAAGATCTCTCTCTTGGTCAGTCTCTGCCAGTTCACACCCCATCAACTTGTATTTGTAGCTGGGATTCTTGGCCCCAATGTGCATTACTTTGCACTTGGCCACATTGAACCGCATCTGCCACGTTGATGCCCACTCACCCAACCTCAACAGATCCTTTTGGAGTGCCTCACAATCCTCTCTGGTTTTCACCATCGTGAACAATTTAGTGTCATCTGCAAACTTGGCCACTTCACTGCTCACTCCCAACTCCAAATCATTTATGAACAAGTTAAAGAGCATGGGACCCAGTACTGAGCCCTACGGCACCCCACTGCTTACCGTCCTCCACTGCGAAGACTGCCCATTTATACTCACTCTCTGCTTCCTATTAATTAGCCAATTTTTGATCCACAAGAGGACCTGTCCTTTTACTCCATGACTCTCGAGCTTTCTAAGGAGCCTTTGATGAGGAACTTTATTAAAAGCTTTCTGGAAGTCAAGGTAAACAACATCTATTGGGTCCCCTTTGTCCACATGTTTGTTCACCCCCTCAAAGAACTGTAACAGGTTAGTGAGGCAAGATCTTCCCTTACAGAACTCATGCTGAGTCTTCCTCAATAACCCGTGTTCATCAATGTGCCTACTCATTCTGTCCTTGATAATGGTTTCTACCAACTTTCTCGGTATTGAAGTCAGACTGACTGGCCTGTAATTTCCCGGATCTCCTCTGGAACCCTTTTTAAAGATGGGGATGACATTTACTACCTTCCAGTCCTCAGGAACGGAGGGAGATTTCAATGCAAGATTACATATTTTTGTCAGGAGATCCACAAGTTCAACTTTGAGTTCTTTCAGAACTCCTGGATGTATGCCATCCGGACCTGGTGACATTAGTTTTTAATTTGTCTATCAGTTTTAGGACCTCCTCTCTTGTCACCTCAATCTGACTCAGGTCTTTCAACACCCCTTCCAAAATTAATGGTTCTTGAGCAGGCAAACACTTCTCATCTTCCACAGTGAAGACGGAGGGAAAAAATGCATTCAGCTTCTCAGCCATTTCCCTATCCTCCTTCAGTAATCCTTTTACCCCTTGGTCATCCAAGGGCCCCACTGCCTCCCTGGCTGGTTTCCAACTTCTAATATATTTGAAGAATTTTTTTAATTTATCCTCCCTACACCATCGTCTCATCCACACATTGAGACTTCTAATTTGTGCCTGTCTCTCCTGCCCTGCACGTGGAACAGGTAGCACTTCTGAGAAGACTACCTTGGAGGTCCTGGCCTTAAGTCTCCCGCCTAGCAGCCTAAATTTTTCCTCTAGGACCTCACGACTGCATTTCCCCACATCGTTGGTGCCAACATGCACCACAACCACTGGCTCCTCCCCAGCACTGTCTATCAGCCTATCTACTACACGCATAATGTCTGCTACCTTCGCACCAGGCAGGCAAGTCACCATACGGTCAGTACGCGGTTTTGCCATCCAGCTGTCTACTTGCCTAAGGATCGCATCACCAACTACCAAGACTCCGCCTCTCTCCCTGCCCAGGGATGGTTCCTCGGCGTGAAAGGATACCCGCTCACCAACTGAACAAGAGGTCGCTTCTGAGGGCACATTCCCGTTATCCTCAGCACGGTGCCCTGTTCCCCCTCGACCCTCATGCTCCCTGGCAGTGCCGGGGCTGCCACGTTCAGAGCAGGGCTCATCTAACACATCCCTGAGAGTCTTCTCCGAGTACCTAACTGACTGTCTCTGCTTCTCCAGGTCAGTCACCTCAGCCTCAAGGGTACGAACTCGTTCCCTGAGGACCAGTAGCTCCTTGCATCGAGCACACACCCAAGACTTCTGTCCTGTGGGCAGATAGTCATACATGTGACACTCAATGCAAAACACTGGAAAGCCCCCACCCCCCCTGCTTGCATTCTACCTTCATGATAGCTTTTTAAAAATATACAGTCCCCCTTTAAATCCTGTTTGTTTATGTTGCTCCTCGCCTAGAGAGTCTACTTACCTTATTGGGAACACAAGGAATCTGGGTTCCTGGTCCTTACAGAGCCCCCAGGCTAAGAGCCACAGGCCAAGAGCCCTTTAGCTCTCTGGCAAGGCGTAGCTTAACAATGCAGAGAGGGTGGGGAACACAGCCACTCCTAATCAATCAGCAACAATCACCTTCAATCACCTTCACCTTCAGCCCACTCAACCAAACAAACAGCAGTTCCCCAGCAACCACAAACTCAGAATTTTCAGCAGTCACACAAACTCAGAAATTCTCAGCGACTTCTCCAGCTGCTCACCCTTATATCAGTTATTCTCTCTCTCAGAGCTTCTCTGCTCTCTCTCAGAGCTCTCTGAGAGCTCTTCTGCTGTTCCATCTTACTCTTATCTCTTGACCATTCCTAAATGATGGAGGGCTTTTCTCTTGACGAGGTTAAATGCTTTCCCCTCTGTTTTGCTGAGTAGATTAAAAGGAGTAAGCTGCTTGGACAGATTGTGCTTTTGTGGATCTGGCACAACTGAAACTTTATTTTACATCCTTCTTGATTTTCTGCTGAGACACCTCTGGATTTGGCTAGTAATAGCTTCTGGTGCGTCCTCTCCCCTTTCTGGCTCTTACAAATTGATCTCCAGGCAACAAAGATCAATTCACCTGGAGAAAATGACTACTTAGGAAGGTAGATTCTATAGCATTGAAGTCTCTCCACTACCCAAACCTGCCCCCTCAGGCTCCACTCCCAATATCTCCAGGTATTTCCCCAACCCAGAGCTTGCAAGTTGCAACCCTTTATTATATTTGGTGTAAAATTTGGCTGTAATGGCTGCTATATAATGAGGGTGGAAATAGAAGTAGGGTTGCCAATCTCCAGGTGGGGGCAGGGAATCTCCCAGTTTGCAGGCCCTCCCCCCACTTCAGGGTCATCAGAAAGCAGGGGGGAGGGAAATGTCTGCTGGGCACTCCATTATTCCCTATGGAGACCAGTTCCCATAGGGACTAATGGAGAATTGACCTGCAGGTTTCTGAGGCTCTGGGGGAGTGTTTTTTGAGGTAGAGGTACCAAATTTGCAGCATAGCATCCAGTGTCTCTCCTCAAAAGACTCCCCAAGTTTCAAAAAGATTGGACCATGGGGTCCAATTCTATGAGCCCCAAAAGAAGGTGCCCCTATCCTTCATTATTTCCTATGGAGGGAAGACATTTAAAAGGTGTGCAGTCCCTTTAAATGTGAAGGCCAGAACTCCCTTTGGAGTTCAGTTATGCTTGTCACAACCTTTCTCCTGGCTCTACCCCCAATTTGTCCTGGCTCCACCCCCAATGTCCCCAGATATTTCTGGAATTGGACGTGGCAACCCTAAATAGAAGGTCGTATTAGTGATTTGTGTTGTCCAAAACTGTGGGATAATAAGATTGCAATTTCAAATAAAAAAAAAGATTAAAGAGAAATGAAAGAAGGGTGGTGTTTTTTTTTGGGGGGGGGGGGACTGATTGAGGAAGCATTGTTAAATGTTTTATAGATACAGCCCTTCCCTCTTTTTACAGAAAGATAATATTCCACATATAATGGATTTGGGTATTTGAAATCGGCTCTAGCTGTTACTAGCAGCAATACATGGATTGCGCTACTGCAAACAGTTTGGTGTGTGTGGGGGATCCATTTTACTCTTGGAGACACATTGAAATTTGACTTGTGGTGGTGAATACACCCTATTTTCAATTTGTGTAATTTTTTGTTTTGTTTTGTTATGTAAGCAAATGCAGTTTTGACCTAATAAAAATGTGTGATTATGGATTCAAAACACAGCTGAGCGAATGTTCATTAACATCTTTCTCATAATTTTGGGCAGATTTCAAAGAGTACCTTAAAAAAATGCTGAATATGCCAGTCACACAGTCTTCTGTGGAAAATAAAGTGCAGTGATCTCATTCTGTTAAGACTGCCAAAAATGTAGGGCATGGAATATCTTGCAGATGCTATCTTTCTTTCCTTTTTCTGTATGCAAACTTTGAGTTTTCACTCATAATGTTTTGATAGTGTTAAAAGCCTATTCCCCACCCCATACCTATCACAGCATTTTCATGCCAGATTTGCAGTGGAATGTTGTAAAGTTATATCGTTTTAGTCTGTAAATTTTTGGATTCATTCCAACAGACTCTTTTTTACATGGGCTGGATACTTTTTTTTTTTTTTTAATGAAAAAAGAATTTGGGTACTTTGAAAGATTTAGTCAGTTTGCTTCATTATAATGAAAAGCTGGCTTTTAATACAAGTCTGCTAACATAATTTGGCCTCTTTTCAGAATAAACGAGATTGAGCACGCTGTTCCTGACCTCTGTTATGCAAGTTTGCTGAAAAATAGATGCAGCTCATATGCTAGGGTTGCCCATTCTGGGATGGGAAATTCCTGGAAATTTGGGGGTGGAGCTTGGGAAAGGTCATGTATGGGCACCACAAGTAAGCTTCTGTGCAAGCTCCAGTGAAATGAACTGGGAACTGAGTACAAAAGCATAGTCAATGGAGCTCCAGCATGGTACTCAACCACCCAGTTTTTCCTTAATTATATTGCACCTATTTGCTTCCTTGTCAATGAAGAAATGTATGGCTTTTTAAGATAACTATGGATTAAAGTAAAAGTGCTGTCATTTTACATCAGACTCTCAAAACCCAAATTGCCTGAGCAGTGTAGCATTTGTGTGTTGGAGGTGTGAAATATTAACCAGGATGGAATTTGTTGGCTCTTAGTTCTCTTATGGCATGAATGTTCATCCTAAGTCACAAATTTATTAGTGATTTTTTTCACATTACCAGGGCTTTTTTTTTTTTTGTAGCAGGAACTCCTTTGCATATGAAGCCACATACCGCTGATGTAGCCAATTACAGGGCTCTTAGTACAAGACCTACTGTAAACTCCAGGAGGATTGGCTACATCAGGGGAGTGTGCAAAAGGAGCTCCTGCTACAAAAAAGCCCTGCATTTTACTGTTTTTACTAGGGAAATATTAATTAAGATCTTGTTCCTAAACTGGATGGACATTTCATGAAAAATGAAATAATTTAACTAGTGGGTTTTTTTTTTCATGTTTCACATGCACTTGAAAACAAGAGGCTTGAAAGACTGAGTTGTGAGCCATTAAAGATCTTCACCAATTGCTTTGTGTTTGCCTAAATGCTTATGTCACATAAGGGGTTTTCATCTTTTTCCACAAGTGAGAGTCCAGAAATGCAAGAGAAAATGTTATGGAAGGAGTTTTGTGCTTTGTCCTGCATGTTTGATACATTCTTTGATGGTGGAGTGCCATCCAAGTTTCCCATAATTTGCTTTGGTGGAGGTGAAAATACTTTTATCTTTAACAGTACATTTGCATCAAACCTTATAGAGTAGCAGCAGCGGCATCGGCATGATATTATTCCACAATAACCCAGCTGCAATAGGAAGGCTGTATATGCTGTGCTGACAGTCACCACTTTTTAATTACACAGGAATGATGTGTGTTGCACTGAACGGGAGAGGGTCACATAGAATCTAAACCACTAAATTAAGGACTGACAACACAGGGAGAAGGTCCTAGAAAACTCAGCTATCCCTTTTGGCTCTTGACATATAGCTCTGGATTAAAGCCCCAAACTCAGGTCGCATTAGTGTATCAGAACTAGAAGAAACTTTGGGGACTTTGGTGCCTGTTAGATTGCTGTCTTTCCCTTGCTTTGATCTGGACAACAACATTGGTGTTCAAGACACTTGGGTAGAAAATAATTCACAATACCTGCTCCCAGTTGTACTTATACTCTGAACTCCGCTCCCACATTTGCAGCATCCCAAGAGGCAGTTCTTTCCTAAGGGAACTGGCATTCCCAGTGACATGCTGATACCATCCAGGGTGGGGTAATATAGGAAAGGAAATTTCACTTTCTTGGCTGACAGCTGTTGTTTGTTTTTTTGTTGCTCCCCCCCCCCCTTTTAAGTAAGAGACATTTTTGTAGCCCAGGAATCAACGGCTGCTTTGCCTGCTGCCTGGCTGAAAGTTCATGACTTTGGAAACAAAACCATTTTGACCATCTCAGAGGTTTTGTAACAACTTTTTTTTTATTAAAATCTATAACTCAAATTGTGGAAGGATCTAGAAATTAACAGGTGCAAATGGATGGATGAGTGGGAAGAATAAAAAATTGGTACAATGATGCAACAGTTGCTTATGGTTAAAATAGTTAAACTGATCTGGTATTTTTTCCTTGCAGGGCTGCCAGGTCCTCCCTGCCCACCAGCAGGGGATGAGAGATAGGGTTGCCAGACCAAGGTTAGTGTTGTACAAATCTGCACATCTGAATGTCCTTAGCCAATAAAAGCCATACAGCTGGAGTCCACGTGAAAGTGAAAGGGGAAATATATTTATTGCAATAACTAGAGAGCAGAGCCAGGCCAAGCCCACTTACTAAGCTGCTCTGAAAACATTCAAAATGATAACAATCTTATATTCCCTTAATGACACACTGGCACATGTTATCATATACACGTACCAATTGGCTGCAACCTCTTGCCTAATTTCATCATGAGAGCCGGGTACAAACTACTGATACACTTTGCTAGCCTTGCTTTAGTCCACTGGATGCAAGCAGTGGCACAGCAAGAAATTCAATATGCATGTGTCTGCGGTAACCAGATCAATCCAGTTTGGAGCTCTATGAGCACCCTACTCCCACTGTTGACTAGGAACACAGTAAAATACAATGTTATAGATAAGACTGGTATGTTGGTAACTCTTCTGCCTATTTCCTCTTCTCAGTCAGGCCTAGTTGTGTATTAACCCTTAAAGACGATACTTAAACATGCTTGTGGCCTTTCTAATTAAAGCAGTATCCCACATTGGGAAACTCCTGGAGATTTGGGGAAGGAGCCTGGGGAGGTCAGGGATCTCAGTGGGGTACAATGCTAGAGGGTCCACCCTCCAAAGCATCCATTTTCTTCAGGGGAACTGATCTCTGTAGTCTGGAGAGGCGCTGTAATTCTGGGAGATCTCCTGATCCCACCTAGAGGCTGGCATCCTTATTTGTAGTGGATATTTAACCCTATATATTTAGCCCTATATTCAGTGTCAAACAAGACTAAAGTCTTGTCTATGTAGCAGAAAAATAACGAGGTCTGCACAGAATTCTGGTTTGAAGCGAGGTTTACTTCTGTGGACTTCTGGTACCAAAAATAGGACCCAGTCGGGCTTGCCGGCCCCAAATACTGAGTTCCAGTCATTCTGCATACCGACAGCTTTATTCACACAGAAGCAAGCAGGCAGGCACATAAGCTTATCTGATTTCAAGATCCCTCCTTCACAGAGTCCTCCCCAGTAATATTCCATGACATCATTCCCTTACTTATCTATTATAGCAAGATGCCTCTAAGAGGCCGTTCCTCTTATCTCAGCTGGCCAGCTTGGGCCTGCACCCACTGTGTGGTGGTCCGCATTTCAACGGAAAAGTTACATCAGACATTTTAATTTGGGGGGGGGGGCAAAGCATGCTCTTTTCATTATTATAGGGGTATTAATTATTCAGGGACTCTCCTTCATTCCCCCCTTTCAGTCTCTGAAAGCTTATTTAGTCTGAAGGAGACTGACCATCTTCAGACAAATTAATAAAGTACTGTTTCCTTTCCTCTGGAGACATATACATGACATTAACATTTTCCCCTAAGGGAGTGAGTGCCTTCATGGCATTATTAACACTATACCTCATAATAGGAATTAAACATGGCAATAGCATCAACCTCCTAAAGAAATGCCAATTAAAAATAGAAAACATTTCCAATCTCCCATAATTTGCCCAAACTATGATACATCCAAATTCTTCCATGTCTGCACTGGTATATGAGCAATTTTATGAATTTCAGAGGCTATATTCTGTACAGCTTCTCCACAATCATCAATATTTAGACAACAATTTGAAAGATTAAACTTCCCACAGACACCACCATCTTCAGCTAATAGGTAGTCCAGAGCAAAGCGGTTCAGATATATGGCTGCACGCATCTGGGTCTGCTGTCTAGCTAACAACTCTAGGGCCATGGCTGTTTGATTTGTTATAATTTCTACCACAGCTTGCAATCTAATAATACGGTTTAGCATGTACACAGGTGTACGGTAGCCCCAAGACCCATCCTGTGCCCATGTGGCTGGGCCATAGTATTCAATGATCCATTGTGGGGGCCAATCGTTTCCCCACTGAGTACCTCCTATATCCAGAGGACGCTTTGATCTAACATAGTCATAAAATACTGGGGTTCCCAAGGCAGAACCAACATTTAAAGGCAAAAGAAAGAAGCTGGGACGTATTGTTCCAATAATGCAAGCCCCGTGCCATCTCCTGGGCAGGAGAATAAAAGCCATTTTACCACAGATCCAATATAACCTTTCAGGAACTATCCATTGATCAGAGGACTCTGAAGCGGCATTAGAATATTTATTTATGCTGCTAACATTTCCCCATGGCTGAAAATCTATAACAGTGCCATCTGCCTCTACCCATTTCGGCTTCTCCTTAGTGGAGCTTAGCAGGGGTCGATGGCACAAAGAGTGCCTAACATACTTTCCATTTGTCCACAACACAGCTCGAGAAATACACAATTCTCCATTCACAACTGCCTGTAATTCTCAGATCTTCCTCTCTTCTGACTTTGACTCCGATCTAGGTTTATTCCATCGAACCAAGTCTGAAGGCAAAACCTCCATGCCAACCCAAGGCCACCTTTCACTCATCAGCAGACCTCCACACACCAAACAGTTTGAAATATTTAGGGAGGCAACTATCTGTTCAGCCAGGGCTATAAAAAGATTTCTCCCAGGTTCTGGAATAACAAATTTTTCATCCTGAGCATCATCAAACACAACCTTATACAAAATTTTCTTAGTCTCCTGGACAGATAGCTTAAGCTTTGGCTTTTTTATCTTGTGAGACTTTAAATTAACTAGCCAGCTTACCTACTGTAAAGTCGGGCAGTGGTACATCCCTCTATAGGGTATTATTCCTCCTGAACCGGGATACTCAATTTTTGCCTGATAATAAGACACTCCACGTTCTACACAAACTATTTTTGTATTATGTTCTATACAAGCTCCATACACTTTCCTATATTGAACACGTGGCATGTGTTGTGAACTTTCTCCTTCCGAACATTTAGTACATCTCACAATTTGAGTACAGCATCTTGGCAACACGCAAAAATACAGCATAAAAGCATAGCAATATAAGCACTTGAAGCATGCATGATTTTTTTTTTTGGTCTTGCATCCAAAAACTTACAATGAAATAGCACCTTTTTCAATTACACACTAAATACTATAAATGATGAAGGAGGCTCAAAAGGGTTCAGAGTAACTAATACAAAGAAATATCTAACTCTATGTGGCTCCAGAAGGCTTCCTCAAAGCTTCGGCCATGCGTAGACCAGCCAGCCTTCGAGTGTGGCTGGAGCAAGGCTGCTGATGAAACTTAGGAGCGCTGGACCTGCTTTCAAGCAAGTCCCACCAGCTACAAGCTGCTGGCTTTTAACAGTCTTTACTGGATGGCTTAAGACTAGATAGAATCTTTGGTAAATTTCAGAATCAATAACTTTCCTGAAACTGGCTGTGCTTTCCAGTGATCTGCAGATCTCTTTAAATGAGACCAATGAATCCACGCTGCCACTCCTTGGACCTTGACAGCAGTAGGGGAACTTAAAAGAATAGTAAAGGGGCCTCTTCAACTTGGGCTGTAAGGTCTTTGCCCTCCAGCTTTTAACCCACACACTGTCTCCTGGCTGGTAAGCATGTACAGGAGAATAAATTTGATATGGCAAAGTTTCAAACACATACCTATTCACATCTTTTTCAGCTTTGCCCAAGGCTTGCAATTCCTCATAAGTTATAGGGCTCTCTAACTGAGAGAGGTCACCCTGAACTCCCTGAACTATAGGGGGTGGTCTTCCATAAACAATCTCGAACGGCGACAGCTTAAGACATTTGTGGGGCAGGCAGTGCAACCGGAACAATGCAATTGGCAACATTGTAATCCACGGCAAATGGATTTCTTGACAGAGTTTAGACAGGGCATTCTTCAAAGGCCCTCTCGACTTTTGCTGAACTCTGTGAGCGGTAAGCGGCATGCAATTTCCAAGTAATGGCAAGCAACTTAGATACCCCTTGTACAGTTTTCTCAATGAACGATACCCCATTATCACTTCCTATGATTACAGGTAAACCAAATTTTGGTACAATGTCTTTTAATAAAGCTTTTACAACTTCATTAGCTTTCTCAGTGCAGGTCGGGTAAGCTTCAATCCACCTAGCCATCGTGCAAACGAATACAAGCATGTAATGGTAATGTCCAGCTTTGGGCATCTCAATGAAATCTACAACTAGGGAGAAGAAAGGTGTTGCTCCCACTGGCTGACTTCGACGAAGTTGAGTGGGGCCCGACCTTGGATTGTTCTTTGCACATGTAACACACTGTGCAAAGGCTTGGGCTGTCAGTGAACTCACACAGTTGATGTATGCCCATCGACTCACAGAGCATTCAAGAGCTGTCTTCCCATAGTGTGTTCCCTCATGTAGGTTCTAAATTAATGCCCATGCTACAGCTTCTGGAATATAAATTCTGCCATCAAGAAGAATGTACCAGCCATCTCTTCATTTTGTTACTTCCCCCTGAGTTTGAACCCACTGCTCCTCAGCTAGTGAATACTGAGGGCTCATTCAGTTAAGGAAACTTGAAAAACAGGCAGAATTTCTGCGCTTCCCTGATAAGGCTTAAGGGCTGCTTCCTTTGCCATTAAATCTGCCTTGCGATTGCCTCTTGATACCAGACTTAGGGGCTTTTGGTGGCTGTGGCAATGGATAACAGCTATGTGCCGGGGGGCCCAAACAGCTTCTAATACTTCTAGAATTTCCTTCCCATTTTTAATTCCTTTGCCACTGGCAGTTATTAAGCCTCTTTCTTTATTTAAGGCTCCATGGGCATGCAATATCATGAAAGCATATTTGGAATCAGTATATATATTGGCTTTTAGGCCTTCTGCTAACTGAAGTGCTCTGATAAGGGCAATTAACTCTGCTTTCTGGGGTGAAGTGGAGACTGGCAGAGCGTCAGCCTCGATTACTGCTTCTAGAGTAATGACTGCATATCCTGCTCTCCGCTTCCCATCCTGGACAAAGCTGCTCCCATCAGTAAAATACTCAGTATCTGGATCTGAAAATGGGGCATCTTTTAGATCGGGCCAGCTGGAATAGACTTCTTCCATAACTTCTAGGCAGTCATGTTCTAATTCTACACCAGGAGTTGGCAACCGGGAAGCTGGGTTCAGGGTTGACACAGTCACTATTATCACACGGGGATTTTCACACATAAGAGCTTGGTATCTGACCATGCAGGCAGGTGTAAACTCCTCTTTCCATGATAGCTTTAAGGACTCTAGTCTGTGGAGAATAACAGAATGATGCTAACCTTCTGGATCAAGTATTCTCATGGTTAGTTAGAAAGAAACAGCAAGTAACTCTGCTTTGCACTGTTTGGGTGACAGTTAAAAGTGGGGAACAGAGAGCGAAGCTTGCCCTTTCATCCAAGAACTGTTGCCCTCATAAAACAGGACTACTGAAAAGCAGTGGGTGGGAGAAGCTTCTTTATTTTATTTTATCTGTATTTCTTCCGGAAGTGAAGGAATATGAACATGGTTTGATCCTTATCATAGTTCACAGCCCCCTAGTGATAACAGAGCTGAAGAACAGGAAATACTACCATCTTTACTGTAGTGAAAAGGCCAGTACTCATTTGTGTTTACTAATTCATAGAGACGCTTCAAACTGGCCAGAGATCAGGGTTGAATTAGAAACTGGCTCCTGTGACTCCTGCTTTTCCAGGTATGCAGACATTCTTTCCCTCCCCTCCCCCCCCAACCCCCCTCCCCCCCAGGATCTCAATAATATTGTCTTGCTGGTGTTTAAATCATTGAAACATCCCAAGCCACTAATCAGTATGCTTGGGGAAGTTTTAATTTTTAAAAAGCAATGAAATCATTCATTAGAACAGCTGGGCCTACTGATAGGGAAGACAGAAGAAAAGAGGTAACATCTGTCCTTTAGGAATGTTGTTTATAAATGTGAAGTGTCTTTGTGGTTCACTTTAGTCTGAAGCACACGCATTATTCATTCAGTGACCTTTTCGTTATCAGGACACCTTCACCAGTTGCTGCTTAATAAAAGAACAATGAAGGCACTTTGTGAATTTTAGGACCCAGGTGAAAATGATTCAGTTCTCCTAAGAATTTGTGATAGCCTACCTTTAATTATTATAGCCCGCTGTTGCCTTAATCATTGTGGCATCTTGGTAGCTACTGCTTTTTGGGTACCCTACCATGAACATTTAATAATTGCTGTTGTTGCACTTGTTTTATTGTACATTTTTAATATTCTGGCTGAAACATTAAAAATGAGGCCCTGTTCACACAGCATGTTGAGTCCGTGTTAAACTGACCCGGTTCTGTTCCAAATATCTTTGTTCCAGATATTATCGATCAGACTGCCATACTGCAATTCGAATCACTCCGTGGTGAAACGGACTTCTGCCGTCCACACGACAGCACCATGCAGTTCTTTTTACCTCCACTTTTATGCGCATTAGGCGCATACACGCATTATGTGCATATGAGCCTGCTTTGGCGGGGAGGGCGGGATATAAATAAAATGATGATGATATGTGCATGTGCACATGTGAAAACATGTGGTTATGCAGTTATGCACATATTGCTAAGTAGTAAAAAGTTGGCGACTGTAAACCAGATGTCTGAGGCTCCTTTTGCTCTGGGACAGCCATCAGACTTCTGGAAGTTGGTCAAGAACTATCCAGACGGGGAAACTATGAGCTGAAACTGGAGAACTCAAAAAACACCCCAACGGAGCAGGTAACAAAATACTCCGGTTCTGAGAAGGATTGGAGGGGGGGGGCTACTACGAGTTAATACCGGGAGGCAAATGTTGCTGTCTGATCAGCCACTTTTAATCCAGTATGAAACAGCAGCGACAACTGATTATACTGTGCATCTGAACAGCTCCTGAATGTATCAAATTAAATATTAATATCAGTGGCTAGAGTTGCTAGATTGGACTCCTAGACCTGGGTGTCCTTCAGTGTCCTTTGTAGGCTTATGTAGGACCTATTGGGCTAGGAGGGGGTTAAACTCACCTTCCATTCTCTTTTTCCCATGCCCTCCCAAGCCTAGCAGAGAGAAATTGGCACATTGGCCTCATGCTGACTGTCCTTTGCAAGGAATCACTGGAGCCTCACTCATCCAGCAAATCTCATGGAATTCCTGTGGAAGTCAGTAATCCTACAAGACTTCATATCCTCAGCCTTATTCTGGACCTGCTGGCAACAAGCCCAGCAATTAGGCATAACTTCTTAAAGGGGGTATGTGGCTGGCTTTCCTGCCATTGCTATCATTTTAGTCTCTGTTGCTGTCTTACAGCTAACCAACTTCTCCCTGAGGTACAGTGGGGCAAAACAATACAACTGGACCTATTGGAAAGCAGGGATGTGCCCCCTCCTTCTCCAAATTCAGTAAGTACAGGGGTGGGTCCCCTGACCCCTGGAAATAAATGGTTTAAAAGTTGATCTGGAAGTTCACAGTGCTGTGGCCCATTGTTTTCCCTTAAATGCTTCCTCAGGGTTTACAGGAGCAGTGCTTCGCATGGGAGGCTATAGCGGAAGGGAGAATTGGTGAAAACAGTACTTTTCTTTACAATTGGAAATGTCCCACTACCACTGGATATCACCCCAGAATCTAAACTCTGGCAAAGTTCAGGGTTTTTTTAAAGCAGCAATTAATCCAAATCAGGATTACCATTCCCTGGTTAGGAATTCTAAAAAACAACTGTGTCAAAAATACAAAATACAATTTACAAATTTTACAAAAAATCTATATAATATATTGTGCAATAGGATCCAAAAATCATTCCAAAAACATGAATCACATAGAGAGCATAAAGTCCCAAACACAAATACAATTCTCAAGGATAACTCCAGAAAATTCCAAAAAGTCTATAGAGAGTATTACTACTCAGAAGTAAATTCCAAATGGAGTCATTCCACTGATGTTGGCTTCCGAAGGAGAAAATCTTGCCTTCACTCAATCACTGGCTTAAAATGCATTCCGCTGCATTTGCAGCTTCTTCACAAGTCAACCTGAGTCTCTGCATGCTTAGATGCTTCCTTGGTCAGATGCTTCCTTGGTCAGTCACTCTTCCACCTGGTTAGTAGTAGCTTTGTCTCTTTGTGTGAAGATGATGAAGATACACCCTGTATTTCCTTGTGGCCTCTGACCTACTAATTAGTAGATTTTCTCCTTCGGAAGCCAACATCAGTGGAAGGACTCCACTCCATTTGGAATTTACTTCTGAGTAGTAATACTCCCTATAGACTTTTTGGAATTTTCTGGAGTCATCCTTGAGAATTGTATTTGTGTTTGGGACTTTATGTTCTCTATGTGATTCATGTTTTAGGAATGATTTTTGGATGCTATTGCACAATATATTATATAAATTTTTGTAAAATTTGTAAATTGAATTTTGCATTTTTGACACAGTTGTTTTTTAGAATTCTGGATATACTGTGTTGCCATTGTTTATTTTGTTTGGTTGCATTCCCTGGTTAGGGGCTGGGGATCCTCCCCTCGCCGCTTCAGGGTTATCAGAAAGGGGGGTGGAGTTGAATGTCCACTGGGCACTCCATTTTAACCTATGGAGACCAGTCCCACAGGGGATAATAGAGAATCAATCCATGGGTGTCTGGGGCTCTGGGGTGCTGTGTTTTGAGGTAGAGCCACCAAGTTTTCAGCATAGCATCTGGTGCCTCTCCTCAACACCCCCTCTCCATATAAAATGATTGGTCTGAGGGGCCCAATTCTATGAGCCCCCCAAAAGGTGACCCATCCTCCATTATTTCCAATGAAGGGAAGGCATTTAAAAGGAGTATGACCCCTTTAAATATGATGGCCAGAACTCCTTTTGGAGTTCAGTCTTGCTTGTCACAACCTTACTCCTGGCTCCACCCTCAAAGTCTCTTGGCTCCACCCTCAAAGTCCCCAGGTGTTTCCTGAGTCAGACCTGGCAACCTTATGACTAGACATGGTTTCCACTAATAATTTTTTGTGCTGCAGACAAACCATGGTATATGGTCCCATCAGAATTTTTTTGCCTGATAAAATGTACAATTTCCTTTAAACTTGCCCCAGAAAAGTTGAAGCAGTTTGGCAAGATCACCTTTCAGCGGGGAAAAGGGATGAAACAAAAGACTTAAATCTTTTTCCCACTCTGTTCCCTCCCATAAAAATCCCAGCTTCAACTCTTTTCTAAAAAGTTTGTGTGAAAAAAAATTACAGAACTTCACATAATGGATAGTTCTGTCCTGAATATAATCCTTGTAACCATCCTGTTATGCAACAAAATTCTTCTTTCCTTGTAGGATTTTTCTTCTTATCAGCCTCATCCTGCCCTTGAAAATTTGGGGGGGAAATGAGGAACCATTTGTTCAGAAATAGCATTTGATTCCTTTTCCAGAAACGTGCTATTTACCCAGATTGTATTAATCAAATGCAACACCAGTTACTAGATAGAAAATAGTGGTGACTGTTTTTGTAGCGAAGTTGGAAGAGACTGCCATCTGTTGTCAGCTTGTAAGAGATAATGTCCCTTCAGCCTTAGCCTTGTCACAAAGTAATTGATTCCTGCTGATGCATAAATGCTGAGATGTGAATGGAAAATAAATGTCAATATGAAGCTAGATGTGTATCAAAGTAGCATTATGGATCATCTTTTCTTTTAAAGGTAGCCTAAAATGAAGAAAAAATAAAATCATGTGTAAGAACAATAAAATATTTAGCTAATACTATGAAAACAAAAATCCATGCAAAACTCTTTTAACACCAACCAGGGTGCAAGATCTTTTGAATACTCTAAAACTCTTCTCCAGGAAGGGTATGTTAAAAAGGGGTGTGTGAACATCTCAGACTATTATCCTGAGGCTATTCATTTGATCCTGTATGGCAAGTCATGCAGACTTAAGAAGTGCTGGAGTCAAGGTGGAGCTGGTTGTGTGTTCCATTTAGTTTTTGGACATTTAATTAACTATGGGATTTTATGTTCACGGTGAAGGGTTTCATTATTCACACTATTTTCTTTGTGCAGATCCAAGGGTACCTGATAACAGTTTTGCCTGCACTCTGGTCCCTCATAAGCAGGGCTTTTTTTGAGCAGGAATACACAGGAATCCAGTTCTGGCTGGCTTGGTGACAGAGGGTGTGGCCTAATATGCAAATGAGTTATTGCGGGCCTTTTTCTACAAAAAACCCTGTGTGGAACAATGGTGATGTCAGGGGTAGTGGCCTAATATGCAAATAAATTCCTGCTGGGGTTTTTCTACAAAAAAAAGGCCTGCTCATAAGTCATCATAATTCTCTGTACAGGAGCAGGAACTTAACCTCAAAATCATGGCCAAAAACAACCTTTTATTCCCTTCTCTTCCATTTTTAACTTTCAGCCTGATGAAGAATTCTGGAGAACTCAAAAGCTTGAACATTATTTTTTTTTTTCATTTTGGTTTGTCTTAATGAAGAGCATTATATAATTTTGGTTGTTGGGAAGACTTTCTTTGGACCGATGTGGTTACCTGGAATGTCTACATATTGAAAAATAGCCTTAAGATGATAGTGACAGAGCATCTAGACCAGAGAATATTTATTGTAATATTCCCACTGTATTTTTCCAGTGTGCCAGAAAAAAACCCATTTGTATACCATTTTACTGAGAGGAGTTCACAGTGGTGATGCCTTTGTTACTTTTGAATGAATTGTTCCAATCAAAGTTTTCCTTTTTCTCCCCACATCTCTCCCACTGAGACAAAATGGCTTACCATTAAAGATTCAAAACAGTTTCCTATAGCATTTTTTAAAATCTTGATGTGGGGTGGCACATGTTTTTAAGGAAAGGGCTTCTTAATTGACAAAGGACAGCTGGTTTCTTGGAAGATTTTGCTTCCAGACTATATTATATTTTCACCAATAATGTTCCATATTCCATTACAAATGTTACAAAAACTTCCATTTCTTTGATCTTAATGTGACTAAAACACATATGGAAAGCTTTATGCTGCATTTGAGGTTTTGCACCTGTTTATGGAGGGGAAAATACAGATGTGTTTGAAAATTTTTGGTAGAACATTGTTCTTGATACAAGTGTTTTGATAAAGGCTGAGATACCTTAATTCTCCTTTCATTTCCAAAATTCTGAAACATCAATAAGATTTTGGGTGCTTCCAGCACATTTTTCAGATCAGAAACCCTTCTTGGGGTCATACGTAGGTTCAGACAACTATTCCAAAGCAGTGTTCAACCTTCTATGAAGAAGCAGTATTGGATTGTGATAAGAATATACAATGGAATTTTCTTTGTCCCTGTATTAGTATTTGCTCCAGAGATCAGGATACTTGAATGAATGTACCTGTGCCAATATAAATGTTCTATGAATTGTCATTGAAATTTTGGGATGAGATTTTAAATATAACATATTTGAAAACATGTTGTTCTTTTGCTGTTCCATGGAACGGGAATGTTAACATGATAGTATTATACAACTTGTTACATGACTGTCTTTTCTATGTGGAAAACTAGATGCTTTCCACTATGTGCATATCACGTACAATGCATGGTCATACAGTGTGAAAACCCATCATTAATGCTCTTTTGCATAACAGATAGTTTGTTCTAGTCTGCCCTGATGCCCCTACGTATAACCACCACAACAGCATATGGAAGGGTATGTGTGGCACTGGGGCAACTTTGCCAAAGTGTGGTTCATGAGGACGAGTGCTTCCACACTTGGACTGTGTGTGCAGCCCTTTTAATGTCCTTAGAAAATGAATAAAGGTACTAAATGGAGATAGTTTAATGGCTAATGACCCCAGAATATAATTTACCACTTCAAGCAGATCAACCTTTCATTTGGTACTTATACTCAGGAAAAACTTGGATTGACTGTTATAATTCAGTCCTGCTAATGAGGGCGCCCCATAAATCATCCTTACCGGTACAAGTAGCCTTGCATGGATGAACGAGTTATTCCAAAAGTCTCCCAAACTGGAAGAAGGCAAGAGCAAAAGACTTCCAAACTGGAAGAAGGATCCACCATTACCAGAACAGAATTAGAGAATCCAATACTTTTATTTATTAGAAAATGCAAGTAACTTAAAGCCTTCCATAAGCTTTATGTGGCATGCCACACAGGGTTGCCAGGTCCAGTTCAGAGAATATCTGGGGACATTGGACATGGTGGGGCCAAGAGGCTTTGGTAGTGGAGCCAGGAGCCTGCTTCAGCAGGAAGGGCAGGATATAAAACTAAAACTAAACTAAGGTTATGACAAGCACAATTGAACTCTGAAGGGAGTTCTGGCCATCACATTTAAAGGAACTGTGCTTCTTTTAAATGCCTTCCCTTCATTGGAAATAATGGAGGATGGGAGAACAGAATTGGATCCCCTGGTCCAATCTTTTTAAACTTGGGAGGGGGTTTGAGGAGAGGCACCAGATGCTATTCTGAAAATCTGGTGCATCTACCTCTCAAAACAGCCCCTCAGAGCCTCAGATCCCCAGAGATCAATTCTCCATTATACCCTCTTCCTGCTTTCTGAAAATCCTGAAGTGGGGGAAGGGCACCAAACCAGGGAATCCCCTGCCCCCAACTGGAAATCAGTAGCCCTAACACACTTTCATTTACTACAGTGCTGTTTGTGTACATACTGAGGGAGTAATATTATTTCAAACTGAATAAGAGTTATGAGGAATCCACTATCTCCATGCATCTTTGTAGAATATCAGACAATTATATTCTTACTCATGTGCAGCACATATATATTCTTAAGTACATATTTAAGAATATTATGATACATGTATAAAATGTATGATATATGAACTTCTATGCCTATGTCTGACCAATTTCACACTAGGCCTATTCCAGTCTTGGAGCCCTTCCCCCCCGCCCCGGCACTTCTGTCCAGTTTTGCACAAGCTGCTGCGGGGCTGCGACTTTCCTGCAGCAAACAGAAACCGGTTTTCAGGGGATCTTACTTGCAGTGGGAAAAAGGACAGAAGCATAGGAAAATCACGGAAAAATCAGACAGAAGTGCCAGGGGAGGGGGAGGAAGGGCTTCAAGACCAGAACAAGCCTAGTGAGAAATTGATCTCTGTTTGTGGATCTAGTATAACCTATGGATTTGGCTGGCCATTTCTAAAAGGTAGAATGCAGATTAAGTACATCCGAATTCCCAAGTTCTTTTGTAGAGGAATGAATGCTTCTGTTTTTCTTTTCAAATTTGTCAACAGTACTGAAGAGGTAAGCAAGGAACTATTAAATCATACTATGTTGCAATCTGGCTACCTGTTCAGGAAAAATTGGACAGTGATCCATTTTACATTAATTCTCTTACAAAAATTCAATGTATAAGGATCTTTTGTTGTTCTAAGTATTTACCTGTGATAGTCTTCCCTCTTGGTCATCCAACGACCTATCATATTCAGCTCGCCCTGAGTATATGTTCTTCTTTTTCCCATAGTTGTTGAGGTTATATTATTATTTAAATTGTTACACCTTATACTTTGCCTTGGATCATATCTTAACACCAGCTGTGGTACATCAACGACAATTTTTGACATGTATTGATACACAATGCTTACCGTTGAAATTGTATCTTCCTTTTGTTTGTATGATCCTGTCTATTTCAATAAAAACATTGAAACTTAAAAAAAAAATCATACTGATATTCATCCTTGTGACACATTGCAAGTTGAAGAAACAATTCTTTGGCTTTAAAGAAGTATTACAGTTTTATTTTTAAAAAATCTGTAGAGAAACCGTAAATGGCTTAAGAAACGCAAAACAAATTATCTATATAAGAGAGATAAATGAAGTGAGTTTCATAAGATCCATATACAGCTAATTAACTCTGCAATGTACAGAAATGATTAAGATGTCACAAAAATGCATTTTCTCAGTCTGCATTTGGAAATCAGACTGTAAGGAATTTCTGCTTCCCATTCCTAGGGTTGTCCAGAATGAAAAGGAATTTTGAAAGGAAGGAAGGAAAAAAGGAAGAAAGAATGAAGTCACAAATATATATATGTTATATAACCACACATATTATTAATCAAACAACTTAGGGTGGTTGAGGCTGCAAGATTAAAATAATTACACCTTTGGGATAATAAGAGACACATGGGGGGATTTTGTTATGTACTATCATTCCTCCCCCCCCCCCCAACATCTCCAGCAATCATGTCATTCTGAAGCACTGCAGTTTAATATTATGCTGTTTCCTCAGCCAGAATTTCACTCCAAGACTCTGTTTATTAATTTTCATTTGCTCAGTATGTATAAGAAACCTACTGTTTTTTAGAAATGTGTATGTATGCACATTATAGAGAGAGACCTATTAAACATATGGAACAGACTAATGTGATAAGGTTCTTAGGCTGTGATCTGTACTGCTTCAACTGGCAGTCTGGAGATACCACTTGAATGCTAACATCCTGTTTGTTAAAAAAAAAGAAGTATTACCCAACCTTCTTGTTGTTTTACTGATTTGCTTTTGGCCTGGAGTTTTCCACAGAAGGATTATTTAAGATTGTTAAAAATGCCATCCGTTATCTACCTAGTTTTAAATGGTACCGTACCATCCATTTTGTTTCCTCATTCTGTTGCCTATGCAGAGTGTGCTTCAGACAGAGCAAGGCTAAGTAACCTTAGGCACGTGGGCCAAATTTGCTCAGCACAGCAGCTCTATCAGGGATGTAGGCTGAGATGGACCACAATGCAGGCCTTTAACCCATGGTTAAACCCTGGTTTGGAATTCTTTTTTGGGGAAGTGGGGAAGAAACACTGATTTGCTAAGATATTAAATGCATATATCAGAACAAACTAGAGTCAGACTAAAGACTTGTGAAGGCTGGCAGTCTTCAACATGCCTCCTAGGGTTGCCAAGTCCAATTCAAGAAATATCTGGGGACTTTGGGGGTGGAGCCAGGAGACTTTGGGGGTGGGGTCAGGAGACATGGGGCGGAGCCAGGAGCAAGGGTGTGACAAGCATAATTGAACTCCAAGGGAGTTCTGGCCATCACATTTAAAGGGACAGCACACCTTTTAAAATGCCTTTCTTCCATAGGAAATAATGAAGGATAGGGGCACCTTCTTTTGGGGCTCATAGAATTGGACCCCCTGGTCCAATCCTTTTGAAACTTGGGAGGTATTTTGGGGAGAGGCACTAGATGCTATACTGAAGATTTTGCGCCTCTACCTCAAAAAACAGCCCCCCCCCAGAGCTCCCAATACCTGCAGATCAATTCCCATCATTCCCTATGGGAATCGTTCATGGAGGCACATAATGGCTGTGGGGGTGGGGCTTCCCCCGCTGGCCAGTTGGCTGGGGGAGGGGGGAAGCCTGTAAAAATGGGGGATCCCCTGCTGGGACCTGGGGATTGGGAAGCCTAATGCCTCCACATGTACAGGGAAATAGGAGGGAGAGCACAAGTTTTGAGGATTTCTCACTTCAGAAACCAACTGTGATTTGCTTATGATGTCTGAAGAAGGGTTGCCAGCCCCCAGGTGGGACATGGAGACTTCCCACTTTTACAACTGGTCTCTGGCTGGCGGAGAGCAGCCCCCCTGGAGAAAATAGCTGCTTTGAAGGGTGGACTTTATGGCACTGTACCATGCTGAGACCCCTCCCCTCCCCAAACCCCACCCTCTTCCAGATCTACCCCAAATTATACAGGTATTTTCCAACACAGACCTGGCAACCCTATCTGAATGTCAGTGTCTAGGCCTGCTAGATAAAAACAATAGAAACAAAATTTTCCATCTCAATTAACTAGAAAGAAATCAATTTCAGATTACTTTTAATGGCTTTAGACTATTTATGAGAAGGAGATGATGTTCCATGCTTTGAAGAGAGATGCAATTAAATGGAGGTGGGAAAATTGTCCTCAGCAAATTCAGAGAAACTCCTTGTGTTGTAATTTGCATGTCAGACTATTCAGATATTAAATAAAATATTTTGATGTGATTCATAGAATAATATGAGAGAAAAAATAAATTAATCTAGTACTATTAGATTCCCAGTGATATAATATATATTTACATAGCTCATTGAATCCCATCATTATCCTGCAACTGCCACACATTTCATTGTATCAACATGGTTAGATTACTTTGTTTTTCAAGTGAATGTAGAATTTTGATTAGGAGTGGGTTCCATTCCTATCTGAGGTAAAAAGAAGTTGCTATTTTGTTGAGCAAAATTAGATTTATTTTTTCTCCTTAGGATGAAAAACATTTGAAATAAATATTTCAGGCCATTAACTTATAATAGATATTGGTGCCTTAAGGTAGCTGAAGTATTAGAGGCAGGAGAATTAATTTTAGAGCTGAATTTCTTTTTGTAGCTACCAAAAGCTGAGATTATCCTTCATTCCCTGGTGTAATACCTATTAATTGTATTAGGAATTTGCACACATACATTAAGGGAGTGAATGTCACAATATTTTCTTTCTTGGGAAAGCACACAGGGAGTGCTTGTTCCAAGAATGTAGTTCACATTTATGATAGCTAGAATAGTATGACTGACCACAATAGCTGCAAAGGAACACTTACACTTTATTACTTCAATAATCCTACTGAAAAATGCAGTTGTTTATTACACTCCATTGAACAATTAATATGGGTCAGTTCAAAATTTGAAACATTGGCATAGACATCTGAGCTCTTTGGGCCTGCGGTGTTTTGCTCTGGCTAGGAATCTGAATGTGACTTGTGTAGTTTCCACAGTTGCTTGGCCAGATGCTGCACTTTTATTGTATACAGCATATAACTTAATTGTGTAGATTGGCTAGGTTTCTATTAATTTAATAATTTATACCATATGAAGATCTGGATTGTTGCAAATGTTCATTCGATCATATATACCATGTTTAATTTTTTTAAAACCTATGTCAGTAATTCAGTTTACATGATTACATATATTTTTAGGCTATGTACTCATTTTTTTTAAAAAAAAATTAACATTGTAAACAGGAAAATGATAGGTTTGAAACAAAAAGGTTTGAATTAAAAATTGTTTTTCTACCCAGTCATTCAGACTGAAGCAGGTGTTTGTTTTTAAGCATCCGCATAATGACAGTTAATTGTCTCAGTGAAGATCCTTCCCCCCTCCCTTTCTGTCCCTTTCACAAACCCTGGTCCCCTTGAAAATAGATGCATAAATCAGTTTGGGAGCAGAATGTTTCCCATTGTTATGAAGACTCACTTTCATTCAACTATCTTGGGAGACACTGCATTGTTCTCTCTGATGCATATTTCCCATTCCTGTTAAAAATTAGGGGGACAAAAGCAGGGTATTTATTTATTTAGAAAATGTGTATGCCACCTCTGCAGACCTGCTTGAGGCGGCTTTCATGGTATTGCCCTTCAAATAACAAATAACAGGAATCTGCATAACAACAGTCTTAGATCCAAATAGGCACCCGTATTGGTCTGAAGTAGTAGAACAAAATAGGAGTCAATCGCACATTTAAGACCAGCTTCGTTTTATTCAAAACATAAGCTTTCGTGTACCTCATTCCTTGTCTGAAGAAGTGTGCATCCACACGAAAGCTTACGTTCGGAATAAAACTAAGTTGGACTTAAAGGTGCAATTGACTCCTATTGTATTCTAGTATCTTGTCCTTGAAAGGAAGATTACATTGTCCTATATTATTTTATAGTCTCTTATTTGTAAATGGGTTGTTGAACTGGTTTTCAAACTTCGAAAATAGGCTCATGCTCTGAACTCTGGAACTGCATTTCATTTTGATAACCATCTATGGATACTCCACTATGTCCATTGTATACACCACAGAGGTGTCGCACTCATTTGCTAGGATCTGACACAAATAGGTCTTTGTGGGGCTGGGCCATGTGCATCATAAAATGTAATGTGAGGTAGCAGAGATATAACCTTTATAAAGGACACAAACACAATGAAAGATATTAATTTTTAACTTAGAATATAAACATGCTTCAAACTCTTGCAATATTTTGTTTCAAACGGAAAGGTGGGGAACTAGTGGGATTTGGCAATGCAATTTTAAAAGTAAAGCAAAAAAAGCACAAGGATCACAGCTGAAACTAAAAATATAAAAATGCTCTGAGCCTGGGAAAACAATGAAAGCTTCTCTTCCCCTCTCAAACCCAAGTTTGACAATGGCTCTCCAGTATAATATTTCCCTTTGTCTGTAGGAACCCAGATTTGAGTACTCACTAAGTCAGGTCCATTGAGCAGAGACAAGCTGGTTCAAAGCATCTACCCTTTATTTGCAAGGACACAACTCCATGAAGCCTGAGCTTCAGCTGTCTGTATAGCAGGGGTCATTTTATAGAAAAAGAGGTACCAGAGCTCATTAGCATGGCTCATTTGCATAATTCATTTGCATATGCCAAACACTCCTGATATCACCAGATGAAAACTGAAAGATCAGGAAACTGAAAGAGCAGGAACTTTGTCAACCTCAGAGCTTCAAACAGTGAGGACAGGAGGGGGGAGGGGCATAAAAGAGTCCCAGGGGCCTGATTAAAGCCTTGGGTGGGCCAGTTCTGGCCCATGGGCTGGACATTTGACACCCCTAGTATGCAGTTCTGAAATTATTCCCCTGGACACTAATAGGGTTGCCAGGTCCAATTCAAGAAATATCTGGAAACTTTGGTGGTGGATCCAGGAGACTTTGTGGGTGGAGCCAGGAATAAGATTGTGACAAGCATCATTGAATACCAAAGGGAGTTCTGGCAATCACATTTAAAAGGACCACACACCTTTTAAATGCCTTCCCTCCTTTGGGAATAATGAAGGATAAGGTCACCTTATTTTGGCACTCATAGAATTGGACCCCCTGGTCCAATCTTTTTGAAACTTGGAGAGTGTTTTGAGGAGAGGCACCTGATGCTATGCTGCAGATTTGGTGCCTCTATCTCAGATACCCATGGATCAATTCTCCACTATACCCTATGGAAATAGGTCTCCATAGGGAATGATGGAGTGCCCAGCAGACATTTCCCTCTCCACTCCCCCAATTTCTGATTACCATGAAGTGGGGGAAGGGCCTCCAAACCAGGGGATCCCCTGCCCCTACCTGGGGATTGGCAACCCATACTCTATGTTCTTTTGAAAATTTTCCAGAATCTTCCTCCACCTCCTTCTCTCATTTACAAAGAAGTCTATTAATTTCAGAACTGGCTTAAAATCAGACTAACTGTCTTGAACTCTTTTTTTTTATGTTTTGCTAGACTAAACATATTCATCATTGCTTTTGCAACACATATTTAACGGCCTCTACTAGCTGTAGGGTGCTATGCACATCAAGTGCTTCAGGCCCAGCAGAGGTTAGAAATGACAACACTACCTTCAGGGCTATCTCCTTTATCACTAGCATTGGTTGCAAACAAATATGAAAATAATGCTTATGTGTTTTCCAACTACAGTGTTAGCCTAAAGGCTGTGCAGTCACATTGCATGTGTATTGTCCCCATGACATTTAAGTGAAGAGCAGAAACTTCACTTTGAAAAATTGTTTGTATACCAAAGCCCTGACAAGTAGGAAACAGCCTGGACATGGTTAGATTTTAATTGTCAGAGACCCTGCCTGTGCATGCATGAGTCATGGAACCATGAATTTCCACAGGGTCACTTTCTATCTTCTCTAAATGCTAATTTCCCCCCTTCCCTGGTATTTTATTCAGATATCTAAAATTGCCCATATTAAAAAACAGAGTTAATGTTTGTAAATGATTGCATCTTATTTTTGTTATTACTTAAACTAGTAATCCTGTAAACTAAAATTTATTTTAAAGATAATTGAATATGTGTACCTGTTTAAGAATGCTGTCTCAAAATGCCTGCAAAGTGTGTATGGATGGTTCCTCCAGCCCCCTCATGCCCGTGATGTTTCGATGATTTATGGCTTCATTCTTTCTTGACAACCATATAAGCAATGAGCATATGTTACCTTTGACACAGCAACTGCTGCATCACCATAATGAAAATAACTGTAATGTTATGCAAGTAGGGATGCTTGTGGAAATGTTTAGATGCCCCTTTGATTCCACAGTCTATTGAGCCACTGCAATCTTCCTTGGAACCAGAAGATAACCCTTAACTTCTATGACATTACTTAATAACCATCTTCCTTTGGTAATCCACTTGCTTTCCTAGGCTCACTACTGAGTGTAGAGATGGTATATTTGGAGATGACTGGCTGCAGGGTAGGGCTTGCCACCTTCCTATGGTCTGCTATATAAAAGTGTTTCTAATACCACCCTGTTTGCCTTCTCAGCTTTTAAGATAAATAGTTGTACTCCAGGCGCTTTTCATGTTTTTACTCTTCTGGTTGGGGAATGTAGTTTGATTTAGTAAATTCTGATAATGTGCCAGCATGATGAATGCCATTAACTGTGCACATACAAAGCCAGCTTATATACTAAGTTAGTAGTTAGTTTAAAATGATTCATTAACTGTCTGTGATGGACTTTGAGATGAACATAATCCAAGAAAGCAATACATTGTGATCATGTGTCAACAGATACTCCCCATTTAGCCACCATATCAAAACACTGCCCACTGTGTAGATTCAAAATTACTCAAATTACTGCTCATCTTAAATAGCAAACAAATTATATGAGGTACTTTATTTGAGAGAAATTGTGGGGGTTTAATTCCTAATAGCTGAGTTGCCAGGTCTGTGTTGGAAAATACCTGGAGACTTTGGGAATGGATCTGGTAGAGGGTGGGATTTGGAGAGAGGAGGGTCCTCAGCATGGTGCGATGCCACAGAGTCCACCCTTCAAAGCAGTCATTTTCTCCAGAGGAGCTGATCTCTGCCAGCTGGAGATCAGTTGTAAGAGCAGGAGATTTCCAGGCCCCACCTGGAAGCTGGCAACCCTACAAGAGCCATGAAGACCTTTATTTTCTTGAGACCCTGGTGATAGTTGCTGCCTGTCAGAGTAGACAACACTGAGCTAGATGGATCAATGATCTGATTTGATATAAGGCAGTCTCATGTATTCTCAGGTCTTTATTAGAAATGACGTGCCTGCACATTTTAAGCTGCAGGTTGTTATGACTTTCCATGTATTTTGTCTAGCATCATTATGAGGGATTTTCCTTTCAGGCCTATCATTTATATCACAAGTAATAGAAGTTACATTATTTTTTCTGTGTAAATTTGGCACGACATTGTCACCATCATCTTAATTAGCAGCTACACTCCTTCTAGATAGCTATCAGCTACATTGCTTCTAGATACTTTTTTTTAAAATAATCTACAAAACTGTCTATAGATAAATAACAAACACTGAAGTAATTTCTAAAAGCATTAACAATAAAGTTTAGTCAATAGTTGAATAAGAGGAAGGTCAGAATAGCATAATAATAATATAAGGTATATCCACCATTGGCAGGAGACATAAAATTAATTATGCTGATAGTGTTGTAAAGATTTCATAAGCTAAGAAATAATATGTAATTGGAATAGATGTTTCTGAGGCATTTTCTTAGAGCACAAAATCTTAAAAAGAGTGAACCAGCACTCAATAAAAACAGATCGATAGAGAGGATTTTCTATAAGCTAAAGTTGATCTGAAATCTTATGCATCACAAAGTAGTCGCATAATTTCCTGTACCATTCTGCAATTGTTTTTTTGAGTGGATGGCCAGAAGCATAGGTTTGGTTATTTGCTAAGCTCCTTGTGTCAAGGTGCTTGTATATAGGGTTATCATCTTTTGAAAAGCAAAAAAGAGGACTACTTCAAACAAGTGATTACTATGAAAATCTCATTTTTAAATACCCCTATTATTTAAGCTCTCATAATTTCCACTAACTAGAAATATTCCTAACCTTCCAAAAAGAAGACATTTTTATTCATTTTTTAAGAGCAGAAAAGAGAACAGATAACTAAACTAGAGGACATCTGGTAATCCTGTTGTGTCAAGTGTGCTATAAACATGTTCTACATAGTTTAATGGTAAATAAATTAAGTCAAATTGAAGTGATGAGAGATGAATTTCTAGGACTATGAGGGAAATTTTTAAAAATACATCTGTAGGCCTGGTTGGCATACACTCTAAGGTTCTTAAAGAAACCAAATTTGAAAGTGTTGTTCTACTAACCTGAGTATGTAACTTTGGGCTAAAAATGACCTAGTTACTGAAGAACTGTATCATGAGCCCTGACGAGGAGGAGCTGGAAGGTTAACAGACCTGGAAGAGCTTTCAGCCAGTTCCTCAGCTGAACAAACAGTAACTGACCCATCAATCACTCTCCAGGCACCAGTGTCAACTGTTGATGATCAATCTCCTCCAAGCTCTCCTCCTCCCATCTCAAAAGTTCAAAGCAGCCTCCGGAAAGAACTTTCAGAGTGAAGACATGAGGCACACCAATGCTTCAGATCTCTCAGCCCTGAGTTCTAGCAGAGTCACTGCCACCCAGGGAGCAGGCTGATTGAGACTCCCATATAGCTCCCACCCAGGACCTGGTAACCTTGTGGAAGCAACAAGTCTGTTCTCTGGCTTGCACCTTGGACTGGCTTTGGACTCCTGCCTGCACCCTGAGAACGTGAAAGATTGCTTCCACCCACACACTCACTTCACAAGATGGATGAGGAGGCAAGCAGAGGCTCTGGGCAGCTAGCAGCCTTGCTCACTCAGGTACAGCACCTCTCTCAAATGTTGGCTCACTTGCAACAGAAGCAGCAAGCCGCTGTCACTGCCCCACCTAAGTGCCCGGTGCTTCCCCCAGAGAAGTTCGCTGGGAAGGTGGAGCAGTTTCCTGCATTCCTGGCACAGTGCAAACTGTATATTGAACTACATGCCAGAGACTTCCCCAATGACAAGACCAAGGTATGCTTCATTGTCAGCCTCTTAAAGGGGCAGGCAGCTAAATGGGTTACCCCCTAGCTTCTAGCACCATCGCCCCTGCTGACTGACTACCAGGGCTTTCTGGATCATATGTTGGTAGTTTTTGCTAACCCCCAGCAAGCAGCCACTGCCAATCAGAAGATCCGGACCCTGAAGCAGGGTAGAGACTCAGTTTCCCAGTACTCCACTGAGTTCAAGCTTCTGGTCCAAGACCTAGCCTGGAATGAGGCTGCCCTCATAAACCAGTATATGGAGGGGCTGGCTGATGAAGTCGTTGATGAGCTGGCATGAATAGACCAACCGGCCATGTTGCAAGGCCTAATCACTGTCTCCGCATTGATGGCCGCCTGGAAAGCCGTGGCCAAGCGCGAAGAGCGCCCGTCCCTCTCAGCTGTCCTGCCGCCTAGTGACAGTGACAACCCTGATGCACACCAGTACCCAAGACTGATGACCCCGAGCCCATGCAACTCAGAGCTGCACGGCTGTGGATCACCCCTGAGGAAAAAGCACAGCACTGCCCACAGAATCTCTGCCCATATTGTGGAGGGGCAGGGCATTTCTCCTCCGGCTGCCCCACCAAGCGCACCCAGCCCAGTACCCTGCCACCGCCACCAGTAAAAGACCAGCTCCAAGTCTGAGTGCACCCTCCAACTTGAGGCACCAAGCCGGATCCCCTGAACCATACGTTACCGGCCAGGGCCGGTTCCTCATACCGGTCACACTCGGCTTGCCAGATGGGCATTGGCTGTTCATCTATGGCATGGTCGACTCCGGGGCCGCCCGCTGCTTCGTCGATGTGGCCTTTGTGAAGCAACACTGGATCCCGGTGCAGGACAAAGACACCCTGACCCTGGTCAAAGCCATCGACAGGTGCCTTCTCCGCTCCGCTCCAGTGGCCCAGGAGACTCACCCAATCATGCTGCAGATCCAACACCATCACAAGCAAGTACAATTCAATGTTGCTCACATGCCTTGCTTTCCCCTCATTCTGGAACTCTCCTGGTTCGTAAAGCACAACCCCCTCGTGGACTGGGCACAGGGAAAGCTGAGCTTCAAGGACTCTTGTCCTTACTAGGTCCGGTTAGCCACCCTGGCTGCCGCTGCCCTGGCTGCTGGTCCTCTACTTCCTCTGGCCTACACAGACTTTGCCAATGTCTTTGAGGAAAAGGGGGCCGACCAGATCTGGAAGAGTTGCCAGCCAGTTCCTCAGCTGAACAAACAGCCACTGACCCATCAATCACTCTCCAGGCACCAGTGTCAGCTGTTGACTATCAATCTCCTCCAAGCTCTCCTCCTCTCATGTCAAGAGTTCGAAGCAGCCTCCGGAAAGAACTTTCAGAGTGAAGACATGAGGCATGCCGATGCTTCAGGTCTCTCAGCCCTGAGTTCTAGCAGAGTCACTGCCACCCAGAAAGCAGGCTGATTGAGACTCCCATATAGCTCCCACCCAGGACCTGGTAACCTTGTGGAAGCAACTATTCTCTGGCTTGCATCCATACTCCTTCCTGATCCTGACCTGCTTGATTTCCTTGGCACCCTGACCTTTTGGCTTTTGGACATTAACTTCTGATTCCGGTTTGTGATTCTGCATTGGTGGCTTGGCTCATGCTTGACTTCCTGGACTTTGACCTTGGACTGGCTTTGGACTCCTGCCTGCCTGCACCCTGAGAACATGACAGACTGGAGAGTAACAAATGTTACACTGATTTTTTTTCTAGAAATGGTCCAGAGGGGAACCAGGAAATCATCTGTTCCAGACCTGACCTGGATAGGCCAGGGGAACCCAGTCTTGTTAGATCTCGGAAGCTAAGCAGGGTTGACGTTGGGATTCACTTGGATTGGAGACCTCTTTGGAATACTAGAAGTTAGGAGGTGGGACCAGGCTTTATTCAGCCACCTCCTTGAATATCCTCCTCCAGGCCCCAAGTAGGGGTTGGTTACCAAAGGTCAACATGACTTCCTGGTCCGCACACTCACACCCACCCACCCACATATAAGTACAAAAATACCCCCCAAAGTCTAACATCAGTCCCAGGTCAGGTTGGCAACACATGCTTGGGAAATTCCTGAAGATTTGGGGGTAGAGCCTGGGAAGGAGAGGGAGCTCAGCAGGTTATGATGCCAGAATCCACCCTCCAAATCTGGCAATTTCTGCAGGGCAACTGATCCGTCATTGGGAGATCAGTTGTGATTTGGGTCAATCTCCAGGTCCTACCTGGTTGCTGGCAACTCAGATAAATTAGTAGAAACTTTACTAAAAATAGACAAACTAGAACCATGTACACAGAAGAAAGAAATAAACCTGCTTGAGACAAAATTGGTAAGGCTTCTGCAAAGGGAAGTTCTGCCTCTATAAATATTTGCAGAAAACAAACATGTAGATAATGATGATCCAGTAGATACTATATACTTGGACTTCCAAAAGGTTTTGGACAGTGTATTTCAGCAAAGACCTAAGCTTATTAGTCATGGGAAAAGAAAACAGGTCCTCTTATGGATTAAAAATTATTTAAATGAAATGGAAAGAATAAAAAGATAATTTTTGCAATGGAGGAAAGTGAGCAGTGAGGTTCAGTGCTGTTTAATTTGTGGTCAGTTTTGCTGGTTATTTAGGATGGAGAAAACCAAGGCTGCTTGTGAAGAGTTCCAGCAAGATCTCACTAAACTGGGAGAGTGGACAACAGTTTGGCAAATGAAGCCAATAAGGTTCATCTCATACATTCTTCAAATACATCAAGTATAGGAAGAATGTTTAAATTGAACTCCTCTTCAACTCTTTAGGTGTGGGAACTGCAGCAACACATTATTTATGGGGGAGGGGGCAGAATCCCTATCCACTTCCCCCTTCGTTTTACATAAGTGGCTTCTTTAGATCAAAGCTGAAGAGTAACTTTGTGAATCATGAAATCAGCCCCAAATAATCGGTGGTTCTGGATTTAGTTATAGGTGTGAAATTAGTAACCAGGGGGAAATGGAAATTGATTGGTGGGCAGGTGGCTAAATGAAACCCATATAGTCAGCAACAAAATGAGCCATGTGCCTGCCTCCCATTTGGCACCCGCCCAAGGTTGACTTAATTTTACACGTTGTAAAATTGGTCTCATGAGTCCCCTTTTGTTGGACTGATTTTTGATGCATGAAAGTACACTTTGTGGCAGGATGGTCTCATTACCTTCACAATGGGAAAATACAGAGTCAGGCATAATTGCTTGCTTTGAAGGGGTCTCTAACGTATCCTGAAAGGAAAAAATGGAACTGGAGAAGTGACCTTCAGAAACAACCATAGAGAAGATTAGTGTCTGAAGGTCCTTTCATTTTTTTTGTCTTGACTTGGTTACTCTTTATTTTAGTGGACACTGTCTTACTTCAGAATATTAGAGATCTATAAATTTATAGATTATTTAAAATAATAATATAGTTGACATTCCTCTGTATTCAGTTATATGTGCAAGGTATCATTAGACCAATGATGTAAAGGATCATCATACTACAGAGAATAGCTGCAGTAAAACCAATTTTAACATTTAACTAGTATTTTGTATCTTGTGAAGCTTTTGTTCTGGGCACAATGCAAGAAGCTTTTACACTCAAAAACTTCAAAGGTATTTGCAGAGCAATGTGGAAGAACACTCTGATACACAGAAACAGTCTGAAAGGCTTGTAGATAGGGTGATAATTCACCAAAGAGCTGTGTTTAAATCCAATTGATTTCCATGAGAAATAATAATTAATTTTTCACTAAAATCAACTCATATAGAAAAATAAGTAGGTTTTATGCTCACGTGTTAAGTTTGGTATCCAAATATTATTTTGGGTGGAATGTAAAAAATATATGAAAGGCCCAAAGTAATCGACTTTTGAATCTCAAAGAGTCCAGAAAAGTTAGAATATAATCATATTTCACTGATATAGGTTAAACAATTTATGAACTCTTTTTGCAGAACAGAAGCAGCAGTTTGTTCAGAGTATATGCAGTCTGATATTCTATTTTATTGCAGATTCATGTCACACATTTGTACCTGAAATGCACAACTTACATTTCACAGGCACACAAAAGGCTTTGATGATTTTTTAAAAATTATGATTTTATAAAAAGCATACAGAGGTGTGTGTGCAGAATAACAGGCATTTCTCCATAAGGCCATGGGAATTAGATATTGCTATATAACATTCACTGATGATTTTAGTGATTTTACATACACTTTCAAGGTAAGCAGCATCAGCTTTAAATCTTCCTCTTTTACAAACACCATGAAAGACTTGCATCAAAGTCGTCCTTTGTGCATCCTAATTTTTAGACAGCTGTCTGTGAAGTTTATCTGCTGCTTCTTCAGCACTCATCACTGTGAGGTTTTCAAAGGTGTGTGATATGTATCAAATAGATGTCATTGAACCATTGACAAATTGTAGCTAATTTTGAATAGTGGAGGCTTGGGCCTCTCTTTCAACTTTGCAAGTACTATAGGGTGATTCTGTTCTCCAGGAAGAGGAATACATCCTGCTGTGTTCCCAAAGCAGTTTAGCACACATCTTTGAATGCTGTTGTTAGCACTAAAATTGGTTGTAAAATGTCATGATTGCAGTAATAGTCACACAGCAGTCACATAGAGAATGAATGGGGATTTTAAACATCTTCAAATAACATTTTTTTAAAAAAAATCAGTTCCAATTCAGCCTTGTTAAGTTGCAGTCTGAATGGATAAGAGGAGACTCTTTAAATGTTAAAAGTGGTGATCCTAGGCTCAATTTTTTACCATTAGACAATACATCTTGTGTCAAAGATTAATAGACTGATCTGCTCAAACAGGGAAAAGATTATGGAGGTATACTTCCGCCAACACCAGTAACCAGAGGAAAAAATAGATTAAAAAAAAATATTATAAGAAACAGACACTCCCTGTGATTTGTAGCTGTGTGAAAGAAGTTTGGAAGAAATCTGAAGATAGATCAGTGCTGATGTTTGCTGAGAAAGAATATGGGATTTTGAAATTCTGTGCATGCTTTTCCTCTCATGATGAAAATCCCCTGAAAATGGTCCAAGGCACCAAAAGGTATTCATAAACAGTTTGCAAAGTTTATCTTCCTTATTGTGTTATTGCATTTGCTGTAATGATTGAAGGGTGTTTGGCACTGTGCATGTATAAACAACAAAACTTGCCACATTGTTAGCTGTTGACCCATGGACTTGCACTGATTCCTGAGCACAGGGCAAGTACTGGCAAATGGATCAAAGGGGAACTGGCAGCTCCTTTGTAAACTACGTCTAGGTTGAGATGAGTAGAACATTAAAAATCTGGGAAACATGCAGGAGATTTAAAATTCAAATAAACATTAGCTGATTATAAAAATGTAAATCCACACAGGGCCACCTTAAAACAAATACTTCTTGTATATACTACTGCTAGCATATTTCCATCCAAGTAGATTTCCCTTACTCAAAAGTGTGTGTTTCATCCAGGGAATTAACCAATCCAAACTACAAGAATGTCTCATGTAACTTACATAGAGAGCAGATACTTTTGTTTTAGGTCATCAAGTCCCTGAAATGTAACATTTCCCACATACCCTCAAAGCACCAGAGATTTCAGCCTATCCTCCTTCCTCATCTAGCCCCATAGCTGACAAGTCAGTGGTTCCAGCTATTTATTTTCACACTCCTGCTTTGGATTTCAGAATGGATACTTCTGGGCATGGAGGATACTCATATGGATGTGCATCTGTCACATCTGAATTAGCTGTTCATCTATTTGGCCAGGCAAACATGTATTGTGTATATGCACCAGGGAGTTATATAGTTAGTCCCAGCGGAATAGGTCATTGTAGCAGCATACATGTTTAAATCCATATTGAATATCCTGGCTCCAGCTGCTACTTGGTGACCCTGCTAGGCATCAAAACAGATGCACATTTAATAAAATATTGACAGAGTCTTTTCTCAGCCAGTCAGACTTACAGACTTAATTGGACTGTTACCCATTCATTTATCCATACTTGAATCAGGCAAACAGACTTGCCAGTTTTGCAAATATCATATTATACTTCCCAAATCAGACCAGGACCACCAGCTATGGTAGATCTCTTGAGCTTAATGAAGTTTTCTCTATGTCTAGGGTCTCTAGATCCAGGGTGGCCAAACTGCAGCTCATGAGCCACATATGGCTCTTTCACACATATTGTGTTGCTCTCAAAGCCCCCACCGCTCCATCAGCTGGCTTGGAGAAGGTATTTCTTTAAATCACTTCTCCAAGCCAAGCCAGTTGGCAGCTTGGAGAATGCATTTAAATTTAAAGTTCCTTTCTTCCCACCTCCCTCTTCCCACCCCCCATCTATTTGCCTCCCTCCCTCCCTTCCTGACCTGTGGCTCTCAAACATCTGTTCATGTCTTGCAGCTTTCAAACATCTGAAGTTTATTCTATGTGGCTCTTATGTTAAGCAACTTTGGCCACCCCTGCTCTAGATGAATATGTGAAGTGTTCCTTTTTGGAAAGAATCAGTCTCCATTGTAATTGGTGGTGGAGGAGGAGGAAAATTGACTTTTGGTGACCCTCTAGAATTTTCATGGCAAGAGACATTCAGAGGTGGTTTTGCCATTGCCTGCCTCCATGTTACAACCCTAGTATTCCTTGGGAGGTCTCCCAAATGCTGTCCAGGACTGACTCCACTTAGCTTTCAAAATCTGATGAGATCAGGCTAGCCTGGGCTATCCAGCTCAGGATATCGTAATTTTTATTTTTTTACATTAGACTTTTATCCCGCCCTCTCCGCAAGCGGACTCAGGGCGGCTTACAACAGTTGTTTACACAATTTAAAACAATAAGTCAATAAAATCTATAAAACATTAATACAATTAAAATTTAAAAACTATTCCACGGTGCTGTGTCATTACTATGTTGGCGGATCTGCTTTTCATACGGTTGGTCACCGGAAACTCTAGCTGATGTCAGGTGGCAGCTCTCTCTCAGTTTAAACATCGAAGGCTTGTCAAAACAATTCAGTCTTACAGGCCCTGCAGAATGTAAGAAGGTCCTGCAGGGCCCTTGTGGCCTCCGGGAGAGCATTCCATAACTCTGGTGCTGCCACCGAGAAGGCCCTGGCTCATGTCAGACGCAACCTGGCCTCCTTTTTGCTTCTATCTTAATATCTAATCTTCAGATTTTAGGACCACAGTGCCTATTGATATATATTAGGAAAAGAGGAGAAATACTTAATCTTGCAATGATATGGAACTCCCTGGGAGTCACCTAATAATATGGTTTGCCATATGTGTGCCAGTATCACATGTTTATATTGCATTCTTTCTCATTCCACCCTTTGCTTCAAAACTATTTATTTGACAATTACCCTGCTGCTTTGCCTTTCATGTCCTGATGAAAGGCAGAGAGCAAATTTCTGAATCAGAGTCAACACCAGCAATTGGCTGATTTGGGAACCTGAGCTTATTAGAAGTGAAGGACAAGAAGAGAGAAGCAAGGCTGCCTTCCAAAGTGAGATGGTAGGGAAGGTGAAAAAAGGAGAGTAAGTTCAGAAGGAAAAGTTTGGTGGTGGTATACTGCTAGTATGTTTGTTCATTTGTCTTGAAATATCTGTGGATTGAGTTTTCACCTTATCCCTTCCCTAAGAATGGTCATATTTAAAAGCTACCATAATCAAACAAGATACAAAGAGTAGACCCAGTGCACAACAAATATCTGAGTGAATCAAAACATTTTACTGGAATCTGAGAAGAAGAAGAAGAGGAGGAGGAAGAGGAGGAGGAGGAGGAGATTGGATTTATACCCTGCCCGTTACTACCCAAAAGAGTTTCAGAGTGGATTACAATCTTCTTTCCTGTCCTCTCCCCACAACAGACAGCCTGTGGGCAGAGCTGAGAGGGCTCTCCCAGAACAGCACTGTGAGAACTTGTGACCTAAAAGAGAGCAGGTGCTTAGTGAAGGTACAAATCGCATTCCACTCTCCCTCCCCAAAAGATCAAGCTTGCAGTAGGTATCCACTTTTCTTCCAATGGTGGGAAGAATTTGTAGCAGGATTTTAGTATAAGATCTCAATCGTTCTCCTAGTCCATTTAATAGAATCCATCTTTTAATATAAGAAACCTCAACTGGTAGTCATTGAAGTCCTCTTGATTTATAGTTGAGTATAGATCTCATCAAAAGCCCATATAGTCAAAGCTATGGTATTCCCAGTAGTAATGTATGGCTATGAAAGTTGGACCATAAGGAAGGCCAAGCGGAGAAGAATAGATGCTTTTGAGATGTGGTGCTGGAGAAGAATCTTGAGAGTGCCTTGGATGCAAGAAGATCAAATCAGTCAGTCCTCAGTGAAATCAACCCAGACTGTTCCCTGGAAGGTCAGATGCTGAAGCTCAAATACTTTGGCCACCAAATGAGAAGGGAGCACTCACTGGAGAAGACCCTGATGCCGGGAAAGACAGAAGGCAAAAGAAGAAGGGGACGGCAAAAGATGAGATGGCTGGACAGCGTTACTGATGTAATAAACACGAATTTGAGCAGGCTTCGGAGGATGGTGGAAGACAGGAGGGCCTGGCGTGACTTTGTCCATGGGGTCACAAAGAGTCGGACTTGACTGTGCAACTGAACAACAACAATAAATCTCATCCACCCCTGTTAAATAAGTTCCAATGTTTTCAACCAGCTAAAGTTTCCAATCTCTTCTGTATGAATATCCTCTGTGTATAGTATCATCAAGCCTTCATCCTGGCCTATTCTTTCTGGTAGAGCCATGGCTTTTGAGTCATATCAGTTCTTACTGCCACAACTGTAAATGTCAATTCCAGGCTGGCAAAGCATCATTGTTCTTCACTGAAGAGTTAGTGGAATGCTAACATTTGTAATTTCTTCAGTGAAAGCTGAAACTGGAAAACAGTTTAGTTTAGAGATATCAGAGTAGAATTAGACACAGAAAAGTGAATTCCAGCTTGTTTAAAAATAGTAAAATGCCAGGATTTTATGCAGAGGAACAAGCCATTTCAAAATGCATTCTTTTAGTAAAACTAACATTGATGTTTCAGCTGTGTCAAAGCATAACAAATACAATTGGATTAGGAAAATCAGTAAACAATGGCTAGAACCTTTGGGGCTATCCCAGATTTGTGTTTTTAAAATCAAAATTGTAGCATGTTTGCATTACTTGCAGAGCAAAATGAAAAATTCAAAATATCATTAAATGATAAAAAGAGCAAAGTAAAACAACTGCTGAAAAGTGTATAATATGACCAACATATGTTATACTTTTGTGTGGTGTTAAATAGGGGTAGAAGAGCCCCGTGGCACAGAGTGGTAAAGCTGCAGTACTGCAGTCGGAGCCCTCTGCTCACGACCTGAGTTCAATCCCAGCAGAAGCTGGTTCAGGTAGCCAGCTCCAGGTTGACTCAGCCTTCCATCTTTCCGAGATCAATAAAATGAGTACCCAGCTTGCTAGGGGGAAAGTGTAGATGACTGGGAAGGCAATGGCAAACCACCCTGTAAAAAGTCTGCGGTGAAAACGTTGTGAAAGCAACGTCACCCCAGAGTCAAAAATGACTGGTGCTTGCACAGGGGACTTCCTTTTTCTTTTTAAAATGGGGATAAACACAAAGTGGAACAATTTTCCCAAATCACCAAATAGTAATAGTGCAATGCAGATTAAAAACTTCAAACCTGGATGTGTGAGATGTTGTAAAATCAAATCTAGTTTGACCTCTTCACAATTAACTTTTGTTCCCTTTCTGATACAGTGAGAGCTGAAATTCCTATATTGAATCTCTGACAATGTAAGTTTTCTTTTCTTTTTTTTTAACCTCCCTACTTAGAATGACAAATCTTTGGCTAGTCATACAGCCTTTCACAGTCTGGGTCCAAAAGAATGCTTCCTCCATACAAGCTGCAGTCATCTTGATCCCTATTCTGTATTGCCCTATTATGGGAAAGGAAATAATCAGCAGTCAGAGAAGGCTACAATCAGCCCTGAGTTTAGATATCTCTCAAGTGAGGCCAGAAGAAACTGCTGGCTTGGAAACTACCTCTGAGATGCCTTCAAACATGAACTGTTATTCTGATTAACAAATCCAGTACAGGCTGAAGCCCTGTTATTCTTGGCTGCCTTGGCTGCTCAGTCTTTTGCCTCCATTTGGGAAAGAGCAACCTTGAGTTTTCCACAGCTGGATATGGAGCAAAGGGCAGAAGGTAGCTGCAATGGTAGCAAGGTACAGAAGTAAAGCAATGAAGGGGGCTGCAAGGTTTTGTTTGGTTCACTCATGTATGCAGCTGTTCAGGTTTGAAGGCAGGCCCAGATCCTACTCTCTTCCTAATGTTCATTGTGTCCACATATGGCAAGGGCTCACAGAAGGATTCTGCCCATAAATTATGAATTGGGGAAACTCACTTGCCAACTGCAGATTTCTCAGCTAAATCCCAGTGGTCCCTACTGTTCAAATAACACAATGAATCCCATTCTTCCATCTAAATACAATTCAAGTATATCTCAGCATATGCATACATATGTGTCTGCCTGTATTTCCAAAACAATATTTTTCTTCAACTTTATAACTTTGTTTAGATCTACACTTTTTGAAACAAAATAACTATGTGACTGGCTATTACTTCTGCATATAAAGGTCTTACAATTGTGGAGTGATATCCAGATTTGAATCCCATGTGAAGGCTCTTGTGCCAAAATGTATGTCAGCCATACAATTATGCAACAGTTGGTGGGGAAGCATGTCTGACAGTTATGGGGAAACTGTGGTTGTATTTGTATAACATTTCTCTGGAGAATATTAGGGAATTTAACATATTTAAATTCCAGTATCAGATGGACAAAGACCAGCACTTTTCATTATTTTTCATGGTGCTCATACATGTTACCTGCAGGGTAAAAAATGGTACTGTCACTATATCTAATATTAAAGTGGATGGTCTGTGCTGATTTTAAAAAGGCAGCTTCCCAAAGAAAGGGAGAACTCAGGAGTTTCCTAGAGCCTTTCTTGATGCTTCCAGCTGACCTCATCATGGATACTCCCACCCAAGAATGAGTCTCAGACCAGAAGGAGGTTGATCTGTAATGTATAATTTTCCACTTGTCCATGCTGTCTTAACCCGGTCACCCAGAATCCCCTGAAGGAACTATTCTCAGCATAGTCCTGTTCTGGTTTAAAGTGCTTCCCTTCCCTGCTACATCCCTGTATTTTACTACTGCCAGATCCAGGTTGAGAAACTCCTGGAGATTTGAGGATGGAGACTGGGAACCTCAGTGGGTACAATGCCTTAGAGTTCACTCTCTTTTCCCCCTCCAAAGCATCAATTTTCCTCAGGGGGAACTAATCTCTGTAGTCAGGAGATGAGCTGTAATTTGGGGGGATCCTGTGGTCCCCTCTAGAGGCCAGCATCCCTACTACCGTTGCAATTACCTTTTGCTCCCTCCTCCATATCCAGCTGTGGCAATCTCAGGGTTACTCCTTATCTTGATAGTTTTCTCCCCCGCCCCTTCTTTACAGATTCATCCAGGAAGGCACTGTTATTGCCAGAATAATTGGTGTCATCAGAAGCATTTCTGAAATGCCCCAGAACACTGCTCCGGCTGGCTTGACTAAGGCTGTGGCTCAAAAAAAGGCAGCGAGAAGGCACTTAGGCAGCCACAGACTCCCAGACTGGCACGGTTGTGAAGTAAGGGAAATAAACTACTCACTTTTCAAGCCCAGGAAGGCAGGGCTTGTTGCGGGATAACATAGGGCGGTGGGTTCAGTGCAGCACTGCCATTGCTGGTCCTGCTGCCATTGTTCTACAATGTGGTCCCTGGTCGGATTGGTGTGTGGCTGGCGAAGGAGGCTGTTTTGTAGCTGGTAGTGTGGCTTTTCTCACCAGGGGATGGAACCCAGAATGCTGCTGCAAGATGCCAGCACCTCTGGCGAGTGGGGGCATGATGTGGTGCCAAGGAGGATGCTCCTGAGTGGCAGTAGGAAGGCAGAGAAAAAGAGCACTGAGGTGGAGCAATGCTGATGAGATGGCAACCTGAGGCTGCTGCCAGTGCATCGCTGTGTGAGGGAAGCGAGAGGCAGGGAAGGGCCCAGATCCATCCCTGGTGAGGAAAAATGCCAGGGAGTGGGGATAGAAAGAGAACAGGCATGTGGGGAAGGAGCCATGTCAGCTTGGCAGGCTAGGCTAGCCAAGTGAGGCTTGGGCAGGTGGGCAGGTGGAGTGGCGTCTTCGCTCTGGCTCAGCAGCCAATAATGCCAGGTTGCCCATGCACTATCCTATGCAGGTGCTGCTTGAAGCCACTTCACTGGTTGTCCCAATGAGGCTACCTGACATTTGTATTTCATCCAGGAGAGGAAGGGAAGCAGGGTGGCCATAGCTTTTTGCACCCCTTCCTCATTTGCTGGGGGGGGGCGGGATTTGAGAGCCACCAAAGTTTGCCCTACAGGGAGCAAAAGTACTGTCTTAAGAATATTAGATCCCTGCTAAATCAGACCAGTGATCCATCTAGTCCAGCATCTTGTCTCACTTAGTGGTCAACTAGTTCCTCTGGAGGTCAAACAACAGGGCATAGAGGCCTTCCCTTGACGTTGCCTCCTGGCAATGGCAGTCAGAGGTTACTGCCTCTGAACATGGAGTCCCCCCCTCCCCATTGTCAGTTATATGGCCTGGCCAGAGATAGTAATGGTGAGCCATTTCTTAGGAGAGTGCGCTCCAGGAAAAAATGGCTTAGATGTGCCTTCTTGTTTTGCCATCCCATGTAGCAGAGTGTGCACTTTGTGCAGAGAATGAACCCTAATTCCTGACTTGTATGTATGGAAAGTCTCTGAATAACATTTCTGTGAGAGAAATTCTATGAGATGGGTGAAGCTGGATGACTGCACTTCTAGTGATGTCAGGGGATATGGCCTAATATGCTAATATGTTTCTGCTGTGCTTTTTCTACCAAAAAAAAAAAAAGCCCTAGGTGTCATTACTTTTAACCCCTGCTTCACAGATGTCTCCTGAATCCTACTTTGAGTGCTATTTCTTGTTGAAGCTTCAGTTTTATGTTTTGTGTCTTCCTGGTTTTCTTGGTTTCTGGTCATAGTGCTGTCTGCAGATCCCTTCTGGGCAGATAGGTTTTGAGTTGGATAGCGTATGGGGCTGGCCCCTGAACAACTGAAAATAATATTGTTATTTTGCTTAGCCTGTTCTCCCTCAGAATGGCAGCAACACTAGGATTTGTACCATAGGACTAAGGCACTGTTTGGTTTCAGGGGATCCATCCTAACAAAGGCCAGACATTTGGCACTGTTTTATGAGTGGTAACCTTCAGGGGAGACAATGACATTGGGTTGCCAGGTGTGTGTTGGAAAATACCTGGTAACTTTTGGGGGTGGATCCGGGAGAGGTTGGGGTTTGGAGAGTGGAGGGGCCTCAACATGGTACAATGCAATATAATAAATCCTTCAAAGCAGCCATTTTTTCCAGGTGAGTTCATCTCTCAGTTGTAAAAGCAGGAGATTTGCAGCCTGACCTGGAGATTCAAAACAAGAGAGACCATGGCAGACAAACTAATCATAATAAATGTAATTAAGGAAATTAACAGAAGTCAGTACAAAATTTACAACAATGTTGCACTAGAATATAATAGAAACAATGCATTGGTAGTCCTCCAGTCAATATAACAAAGACATATATAATCCAATAGTCAAAAATCTTCCACAGTGTCCATTCCAAACCCTCAGAGGTAGTTCATCAAAAACAGGTCTTTATAAAGTCCTAGGTACTCACTACAATCTTCTTACAGTATTTCTTTAAGGTTCCCCAGATCTACAATAGACCAGGAAACTTATATATCCAAAAGGGCCAGAGGAAGGACCATAAGCCCAACGATCATTACAATCCCACGGTATCTCTTGTTTTGCTACTGCAATTTTAAAGACTGTGGTTTCTCTTTAGTGTTTATCTCTTAGCCTACCTGGAGAATGACACCAGAAAAAATTATCATAATATGGCTGAAAGAGTGGTAATAGTTGGAGATAGTGTTGCTTGAAATTTTGCTAAGCCTATGAAAATCACTGTTTTACTCCCTGTACAGAACCAATATTTTAGCTATGTTAAGAACTGAATTTTAATAATCCTGACTATTTAATTTATTGTTTTTGTAATTATAATTCCACTTAGTATGTTGGCAGTCACATTAAAATCATAAACTTAAAATAGTTTGAAATGGTTACATAAACTATTTTAAAATGTTATAACAGGCTCCCTAACTCATTCCAAAAATAGTTTCAAAATCTGTTCATGTAAAGAAATTGGAGGAAGACTCTTTAACTGAAAAAAACCTGTTCACTGCTTTTCTACTTCCATCTAGTCAACTCTCAAGTGTAACCCCTCAGACAATAACCTACTGTACTTCAGTGTCCATCTTCATTAAGTCTCACAATGTCTCAGTGTCTTGGTCATGTATTTTCACATGCACATTTCTAAAGTGTACTCAAAAAAGTGTTGGATTTTTTTTTACTTTATAATTTTTCCACCTATAGATATTAACAAAATAAATCAAAGAATATTTTTGAATGCTTAGATTGACGTGGCAAAATGAAGCATTTGGTGTAGAATTTAGAATCCCGTAAATGTTGTTATTTCTGAAAAGAATACATTCTATTTAAAAGTGTTGATAACACATGTGCATGGACTGAAAAAGATACAGCATCTGATGATTTCCATTTGAACTTGCCAGTTCTTTGCAAGGTGGATTAGTGCAGTGCTGTTAGAGTGGCTCTATTTCTCTGTATCTTTTGAGTTTTCTTTTCCTTTGGATTATCTCATTGTGAACCAACTTCCAGAGCATGTATGTTAAGATACCTCTCTCACTTATTTCAATTCACCCTTTCCATGAAGCCTTTGGCAGAACCCCTTACTCCTTTTCCCTAGCAAATTAAGCCTTTGTAACTGGAATGAATGCATATTCTATTTATGCCTATATCATCTATTTATGTCCTTCCACTTCTTTCATTATCTCTCTTGTATCAGTCCTAGTTGCCTGTAGCTGCTAGGAATGGTGGCATAAGTATTTTTTTTTAATGATAACTTAGCTACAAGCCCAGAAGTGACATAGGGTAACTCTAGGAATCACCAGAAACTAGAGTTTCTGCCAGTTCTAGAGCTCAACCTTTTTTTTGCCATCTTCTGGACTTGGAGCGGGGGTCACTGGGTGTGTGTGTAGGAGGGAGGTACTTGTGAACTTCCTGAATTGTGCAGGGGGTTGGACTAGATGATCCTGGAGGTCCCTTCCAACTCTATGAATCTGTGGCCCTGTTTAAGATTTTAAGCTCTTTGGGGTAGTAGCTTATCCTATTCATGGCACCATGAACAACAATAAATGCAGTTTTTTTGTTTTGTTTTTTGATAGGTTGAGATAGCAAAGAAGATGCCCCAGTTCAGGACATGGTCTCTGGATAAACTCTTGAATGACAAGTGTACCAACCTCCAATCTTTTCAGTACACATGGTAGAAAATGATTTTGTGTCATTATTAACAGAATACACAAATTTGTCATGTTTTAGAATAACCAAACCATCTTTTTCCTTACAAGCATTTTGCTGTTCTGTATTTGTGACTACTTAGTTGTAAAAGTTTATTAATCCGTTGCCAAGATAGGCAATATTCATGTGTGGACAAATATTCAGGACCAATGAGACAGCATGAGAAACAAATTTGGCACCTACAAATTCAAAAGTTAATGTGCACGTTCATTCATTTTTCTCCCACTCCTCTGACTCTTGGGTATGAATGTGACCTCATCACTCAAGGAGAATGACCTCTGTCAATATGTCTGAAATGCTCTGAACAAAGTTCCAGAGTGGAAGTCTTAGCTTAAGTCTTTAAACAAACCAGCTTTTAATAAAAGAGAGGGTCAAAAATCACTTTCAACTTACTGTTTTTTCCAGGAACACATCTAATACTTTCATTGTAGTTGTTTAAATAAAATGCATATTGGAAAATATTTTAAGACTACATTTGTGAGAACTCTAGTCTTTCATTTCTCTGAGGAATGGTAGGAAAGAATATTGTAATGTTTTTGTATGGTAGCTACACAAGTTGACGACTTCACTGCTACAAGATGGAGTATCATGTTTTTGTTCTTTGTGGCTGAATGATGGTAAGATGGATATTTCAACTGTACAAACTTTAAGTTTCTCAGCCTCCAAAGACTGATGTGGCCTAGCTGAAGGGCCTTTTCAGCTTTCTTTGTAATGCATCTGAATGGGCCTTCACAATATATCTGAATGTTAATTCCACCGACACCCTCCACAAAATGCTATTGAGAAAGGGCTTTAATTGTGCATACTTTCCCCTTCTACTATCTCACTATTTGTAGAAAGGAATACCTGACCTAGGGCAGGGTTAGAGTTTATGGATCGATTAGATTGAAGGGTGCTCTTCAGGTGGCATAATGGAACAGCATTTCTACCAATCCCTCTCCCTCTGTAGACCATAACTCTCTCCCCTACCAATTGTGATCATGCCTGAGTACCAGAAACAAAATTTCAGTGATTTCAATGGCTGCAGCAGGAAGGGAATTTGGAAAAATTACATTCTATAAAGATTGCTTAGTTGGTGTTAGTTTAACTCCATCTACCAAGTGACTACTTTCACAATACTTTATTTGATATTCAGGTCCCATGCAATTTAATGCTTGATAAATAAGACTTGGAATTGTGCCTAGAAACAGATGGGAAGAGAGGATAGAGCTTTCAGTACAGTAGTAACATGCACAGGAGCCCTGTATACAGCCACTAACAATAACCTGCCTGCCACATTCAGGACCAACTGAAGTTTAGCCTCATGTAGGGTACTTTATAGTAATCTGACATAGGTTTTATGATAATGCACCCTCACTTATGTTCTGTAGCATTTACTTTGAGTTTTCCTCCACTTATGCTCCAGCCACCTGATCACCTAAGCTGCTTGGTAAAATAAGGGTATTCTAGGCTCCATAGCTAGGAAGAGGGTACTCTGGAGCAAACATATCTAATGCCTAGGTTAACTGTATATTCCATGGGTCAACCAGGGCTATGTGAGGAGAGTTTGATCTACTGACTGGAAATGACCCAAGAGATATCACAAAACCCTCTGGATCCATCAGTCTTTCAGAGCAGCCCATCTTACTTTGCCCTTCCACCCTTGCTGAGGAAGGATCCAAGTGTTCACAAGTCTAACTTTATCAGATAATGGTTGATCCATGACAAAGCACAGTAGAAAATTCCATGTAAACAAACCATGCACTTTGCTCCCACAGAAAACCAAATCAAGGGATGTTGTTGTTGTTTAGTCGCACAGTCGAATCCAACTCTTTGCGACCCCGTGGGCAGAGTCACGCCAGGCCCTCCTGTCTTTCACCATCTTCCAAAGTCTGCTCAAATTCGTGTTTGTTACATCAGTAACGCTGTCCATCCATCTCATCTATTGCCGTCCCCTTCTTCTTTTGCCTTCTGTCTTTCCCAGCATCAGGGTCTTCTCCAGTGAGTGCTCCCGTCTCATTTGGTGGCCAAAGTATTTGAGCTTCAGCTTCAGCATCTGACCTTCCAGGGAACAGTCTGGGTTGATTTCCCCGAGGACTGACTGATTTGATCTTCTTGCATCCAAGGGACTCTCAAGATTCTTCTCCAGCACCACATCTCAAAAGCGTCTATTCTTCTGCACTTGGCCTTCCTTATGGTCCAGCTCTCACAGCCATACATTACTACTGGGAATACCATCACTTTGACTATACAGATTTTTGTTGGCAGGGTGATGTCTCTACTTTTTATTATGCTGCCCAGGTTCGCCATAGCTGTACTCCCAAGGAGCAAAAGTCTTTTAATTTCATGGCTACAGTCACTATCTGGATCCCAGAAATGTGAAGTCTGTCACTACTTCCATGTCCTCCCCTTCTATTTGCCAAGGTGTGATGGGGCAGGATGCCATGATCTTAGTTTTTTTGATGTTGAGTTTCAAGCCTACTTTTGTGCTCTGCTCTTTCACCCACAACAAGAGGTTCTTTAGGTCCTCCTCACTTTCTGCCATTGAAGTGGTATCATCTGCATATCTGAGGTTGTTGATGTTTTTCCCGGCAATCTTAATTCCTGCTTCTGTTTCATCCAGGCCAGCATTCCACATGATGTACTCTGCATATAAATTAAATAAGCAGGGTGACAATATACATTCTTGTTGAACTCTTTTTGATATTCTAAACAAATCAGTTGTTCCATTTCCCGTTCTGACAGTTGCTTCTTGACCCTTATACAGATTTCTCAGGAAACATGTGAGGTGGTCTGGTACTCCCATCTCTTTAAGGACTTGCCACAGTTTGTTGTGATCCACACAATCAAAGACTTTAGCATAGTCAATGAAACAGAAATAGATGTTTTTCTGATACTCCCGTGCTTTCTCCATAATCCAGCGAATGTTAGCAATTTGATCTCTAGTTCCTCAACCTTTCAGAAACCCAGCTTGAACTTCTGGTAGTTCCCGATCTACGTACTGCTGAAGCCTAGCTTGTAGGATCTTTAACATGACCTTGCTGGCATGTGAAATGAGTGCAAAGGTGCGATAGTTTGAACATTCCTTGGCATTACTCTTCTTTGGGATTGGAATATAAACAGACCTTTTCCAATCCCGTGGCCACTGTTGCGTTTTCCAAATTTGTGTGCATCACTTTAGCAGCAGCAACTTTTAGGACTTTGAATAGCTCAACTGGGATACTGTCATCTCCCGTTGCTTTGTTGTTAGTAATGCTTTCTAAGGCCCATTTGACGACACACTCCAGGATGTCTGGCTCAAGGTCATTGATTTCGCTGTCATGGTTGTCAAGGACATTGAGGTCCTTCTTGTACAGTTCTTCTGTGTATTCTTGCCACCTCTTCCTGATCTCTTCTGCTACTGTTAGGTCCCTACCGTTTTTATCCTTTATCATGGTCATCTTTGCACAAAACGTTCCCTTGATTTCTCCAATTTTCTTGAAGAGATTTCTTGTCCTTCCCATTCTATTATTTTCCTCTGTTGCTTTGCATTGTTCTTTCAGGAAGGCATCCTTATCTCTTCTTGTTGTTCTCTGAAAATCTGCATTCAGTTGGGTGAATTTTTCTTTTTCACCTTTGCCTTTCACTTTCCTTCTTTCCTCAGCTATTTGTAAAGCCTCATCAGACAGCCACTTTGCTTTCTTGCATTTTTTTTTCTTTGGGATGGTACTGATTGCTGCCTTCTATAAAATGTCACGAACCTCCGTCCATAGTTCTTCAGGCACTCTATCAACTCTAGTTCCTTAAACTATTCTTTACCTCCACTGTATATTCATAAGGGATGAGATCAAGGTCAAACCTGAATGGGCTGATGGCTTCCCCAGTTTTCTTCAGTTTAAGCTGAATTTTGCAATGAGTAGCTCATGATCTGAGCCGCAGTCAGCGCCAGGTCTTGTTTTTGCTGACTGTAAGGCGCTTCTCCAGCTTTGACTGCAGAGTATATAATCAGTCTGATTTCTGTATTGCCCATTAGGTGATGTCCATGTGTAGACTTGCCTTTTAGGTTGTTGGAAAAGGGTGTTCACTATGACCAGTTTGTTCTCTTGACAAAACTCTACTAGCCTTTGCCAGGCTTCATTTTGTTCTCCAAGGCCAAACTTGTCAGTTGTTCTGGTTACCTTTTGACTTCCCACTTTGGCATTCCAGTCCCCTTTGATGAGGAGGACATCTTTTTTTGGTGTTAATTCTAGAAGGTGTTGTAGATCTTCATAGAACTGGTCCACTTCAGCCTCTTCTGCATCAGTGGTTGGGGCATAGACTTGGATTACCGTGATATTGAATGGTTTGCCTTGAATATGAACTGAGATCATTCTATCATTTTTGAGATTGTATCCCATTACTACCTTCCTCACTCTCTTGTTAACTATGAAGGCCACACCATTTCTTCTACAGGACTCTTGCCCACAATAATAGATGTAGTGATCCTCTGAGTAAAATTCACCCATTCCCGTCCATTTTAGTTCACTGATTCCCAAGATGTTGATGTTCAGTCTTGCCATCTCTTGTTTGACTACATCCAGCTTAGCTTGATTCATAGATCTTACATTCCACATTTCGATGCAGTATTGTTCTTTGCAGCATCGGACTGTTCTTTCACCATCAGACACATCCACAACTGAGCGTCCTTTCAGCTTTGGCCCAGGTGCTTCACTCTTTCTGTGGTTACTTGGACTTCCCCAGTAGCATATTGGGCACCTTCAGACCTGAGAGGCTCATCCTCCAGCGCCATATCTTTTAACCTTTAGTTACTGTCCATGGGGTTTTCTTGGCAAGGATACTGGAATGGTTTGCCATTTCCTTCTCCAGTGGATCACATTTTGTCTGGGTTCTCAGCTGTGGCCTGTCCATCTTGGGTGGCCCTGCATGGCATAGCCCACAGCCTCATTGAACTGCACAAGCCTTCTCACCATGTCAAGGCAGCAGTTCATGAGAGGGAAGTCAAGGGTATCTCTCCCTATATTCATAGAGACCAGACAGGCCCATGGTTTCATGGCAGCAATGAAGTCTGGAGCTGCTTCCATTAGGCGGACTTCAGCATGGATGTTGAAGATTCCAAACTAGGGAAACCGTTGGTATTAGCAGGGCTTTTTTGGTAGAAAAAGCCCAGCAGGAACTCATTTGCATATTAGGCTACAACCCTTGATATCACCATTGTTTCCAGCGGGAACTCATTTGCATATCAGGCCATTCCCCCAACACCAAGCCAGCCAGAACTGCGTTCCTGATTAAAAAAAAAAAAGCCCTGAGTATTAGTATACAAACAGAACTTATGGTCTCAGAATGTAGAAGTTCTGATAAGTTTCAGCTGAAACCAATGGGAAAGTAAGAGACAAAAAAAACCAACCCAAACCACCTAGCATTACTAAAACAGAAGCTTATAATTTCTGTTGCCAGGATCAACACGTTCCTAAGGGAATCATTGCAAATAAAGTAGTGGAAGCAGCCTTTTTTTATCTTGACTGTGCAGCATCCCCACTTTTACTGTGGTCCCCAAATTACATTCTCACATTTCTGGAACTGGCCCATCTCCTGAGCCAGTTTGGTGTAGTGGTTAAGTGAACAGACTCTTATCTGAGAGAACTGGGTTTGATTCCCTACTCCTCCACTTGCAGATGCTGGAATGGCCTTGGGTTAGCCATAGCTATCACAGAGCTTGTCCTTGAAAGGGCATCTTCTGAGAGAGCTCTCTCAGTTCCACCCACAGGGTGTTTATTGTGGGGGAGGAAGATAAAGGCAATTGTGGGCCACTCTGAGACTTGGAGTGGATGGCAGAATGTAAATCCAATGTCATCGTCTTCTTTCTTTCGTTCACAGCATAATGAAGGCAATAATGTTGACTTATGCTAAATTTAAAGTGTTCAATTGAACCTTAAGTATTTCTGAGAAGACTGAAATTAATTGCCACAACAGTAAAATATGAATAGTGTAGCTGCTTTCCCTGAGATATATAAAATGTGCAGTAGTATTACTGTTCTGTTACATTATTAAAAAAATTCACAGCTTCTTATTCACAGCTTGTACCCTGCCATTGCTTTAACATCTTGATATAAAACTAATATTCTGAAAAAATGTTGCATTATTGCGCTCATGATCAAAGCAGCCATGTGGAGCCTATAATTTCAGTTGCCAGAATCAACAAGTTCCTAAGAGAATAGTATGACAAGGCTTTTGAAATATTCTGATACCTTAAGTTTTTAAAAAGTCTGAGCCACCTAGCAAAGGGTTTTTTCCCCATTAGCATTAAACTCCCTTGGCGACTGTATAAGTATTTAATAGAACCTACTAATGAAAAAATATGTTCATGCAGGTGTTGAGTGTACTGCTATAAAATTACAATGCCCAAGAGGTTATTTACTGTGCTCACTTACATATTCTGTAATACCTGAAGGTATTTATACTGAACTCAAATAAACTGGAAGCACATACTCATTCCTGTTTCAACAGCAGTGTTTGAGCAAATGCTTTTGCTTTTGTAATTGAAGAATTAGATCATAATTAACTAACATAACAGAAGTTGTCTAGAAAGACCATTCAAGATTTTGCAAAACAGGCTATAATGAACAAATACGTAAGCCAGGTCCTTCAACAAAATCATCTTTAGCATACTGAGTAATGGAACAATCTGATTGGCCCAGAGAGACCTGGTGAAGGCATTTGCTTGATATAATCACTAATAGTAACAGAAATTAATATGGGACAAACTGTTTCAACTCCAAAGTGTACAACAGAATTGTATTTCTGAGAATAGGTTCATTAAGGCTAGACAGTCCATTTAAGAAACTGCTCATGCAATTCAGCATCTAAGAGTCAAAGTAGACATTATTATTCACGAGTTCAGCACAGGGACTTGCAGCCATACTGATGGGCCTGATTCATATCATGAAAGTGGCACAGGGGAAGAGCTTCTGCCTACCCGACTGCACCATTTTTGTAGAATTATGTGACTGTTGGGAGGCAGCAAATACAATCTTTCAGTGCATGGGCAGTCTTCCAGTGGGCCAAATAATGTCTACTCCTGCAGCCATTTTGACTGCTGAAAATGGTGCAGGGGAAGAAGTTAGGAACTGCAAGTCCTATGCTGAACTCATGAGAAAAGTGACATATTTTGACTCTAAACTCTAGTGACATATTTTGGCTCTAAACTCTAGTGACTTTGATGGAACCAAAGGATGCACAGGGATAATGCTTTTTCGATCAACGTTGCCGGTGGGGGGTGATTTCCAATACTATATAGGGCACAACATTTTTGAGCTTCAATTGTTTCTTTTTCATTCTCAAAATGTTGTTAGAAGTACATGTCCATTCTTTCTTCCCTTTCAAAAGCATGTCTTTCTTATGAAATCAGCATTCATTACCATGAGTGAAACAATGCATATCCTGGGAACCAAAAATTTGTCTTGTTTCCTTTGAACTTTTGGCATATCACAAATAGCTTAGTGGAATTCCTTGTCCCTTAGCTTCGATATAGACTTGCTGTGCAGCATGTTGAGCTGCTATTCAACAAGCCCCAAGCCCTTGCATATATGAAACTAGCAGCATGGTTGTTTCCTTTTAGATGGTGAAGGAGACAACCTCCTATTGAGACACTGGGGAGGGGGGTTTCAAATGTTCTCCTAATCTTGGTATTTTTGCAGACAGAGGGAAGTATTGAGTAGCTTTTATCAGAAAGAGGCATTCACGGCTGTAACAGTTGTGGATTGATTTGCCCCAGTCTGGATTTAAATGAGGATCTGAGGGCAGATTGGTGGGCTAGAGAAGTATCCATCCAATGAGAAGGCAGATAGAGGGGATCCATTCCTAATTATTCCCACCTCACCTCATGCTACAGCTTTTGCTGCTTGCTGCCAATTATGATGAGAAGCTTCTAGTGGATCAGGGAAGGTAAGACAAGGAAACAAAAAAGTGCATAACTTGGGACTCTGTGAAAAGTATTTGAAAAAATGAAGGGTGATATTGTCACAGGAGACCTTGACCACTCTCTGTTGGAGGGAGTGACTCAGCATGCCTGGACAAGGGGGGGACACTGCTTTACTCTAAGTGTGTGTGGGTGTTATCTTCTTGAATGGAGATAACCTGGGAGCTGCCCTCTCATCTATCACTTTGTCCTCTCACTCTCATCACATAGCCTTCCATGGAGACTCATGTCTGTACAGGTCTTTCCTGTCAGTACAGTGCCTTCATACTCCCATAGGTATGATGCTGGATTAGCTGGCCATTTGTGATAGGGAAAGTACTCTTTATATTAGACTTCTTTCTTTCCTTCAGCTGCAACCCAAATATGAACTGGAACTGCTTGAATGTGAACTGGATCTGCTTACCCTTCTTAGGAGATTTATTTACTGCACTCAGCACCATGTTTCTATGACTGGACAAAATTCTACTGTATTAACCAAATATCACAATAGTCCCCCCACACTACCTTTTAGCTACCTGAGATGTCCTTCAGTGTTTCTCTCCCCCCAATTTCAGCAACTTATTCTGTTGCCTACAGGATTCTTGCAGCCAGCTCTGTCTGAATCCCAGCTCCATCACTAATTTGGAGTAATGCTAGTCTTGCCAATAGTTTACACAAGGAACATCTCAACTGACACCATGTTCCTGTGCAGGAAAATGCATTGACATAATCATTACTAAGCATAGCATAGTTTTACTTTTTATTTTTTTCATTATATTAGATTTATATCCTGCCCTCCCCGCAATTGTCTCAGGGTGGCTAACAACCAGTAAGAATACAACATCAGAACATAAAACTTAAAAAGAATCAACAAAATGCTATACAGTTAAAATTACATAGTCAATAGATACTAACACCACCAATACTATCCAAGGATCTTGTCAGGTAGGGCACTCATGATATTAATGCAGTAATGTTGGCCAAGATTGTCAGTTCTGTGGCAACTTGACAGCTGTCTCCCATATTTTTCACTAAATGCAAGGTGGAATAATTCAGTCTTGCAAGGCCTGCAGAACTGTGGGAGGTCCCACGGCTCTGATGTTATCTGTGAGCGCATTCCACCATGTAGGAGCTGCCATGGAGTAGGCCCTGTTACTGAGGGCAGATGGAAGTATACAAATAAATGATCAAAGATAAACAACTTAGGGAATATAGCTGATACAAAGCACAGAAAAATAAAACTGAGAAAATGTTATTGTCAACAGTTTATGACCACTGCACCAATGACTCTTAGGTATACCTTTAAAATTTATTGCAATACACAAAAGAAAAAGAAGTATGAATATTTAATTGGAGATCTGCAGAATTTCTAAATATGGGGAACAGTTCATGTATGAGGGCCAATTCACATATTACAAAATTCATGTGACAGGCACATAGGGACTCGGAGTCATGGTTTGGGAGATCTGGAAATATGTTGGAAATTTAATTCCCATAATACACATAGATTCAAGTTAGATCTAGACATAGGGAGAGGAGGATTAAGCCTTGACTGGTCCTGTGCTGTTTTCCCAACCCAATATGGGAGGCTTCTATTTAAGAACATGAGAACATAAGAGAAGCTATATTGGATCAGGCTCCATCAGGAGGTCCATCAGTGGGGTGAGGACATTAGAAGCCCTCCCACTGTGCCCTCCAAGCACCAAGAATACAGAGCATCACTGCCCCAAACAAAGAGTGCCAACAATACACTGTGGCTGATAGCCACTGATGGATCTCTGCTCCATATGTTTATCCAATCCCCTCTCGAAACTGTCTGTGCTTGCAGCCACCGCCACCTCCTGTGACAGTGAAGTATTTGCCTCATTGTGTAGATTTGTGTGTACTGAGGGCTACCCAAAAGTTTCCCCAACAGTGCAAGCAGTAACTTAAATACCTTCTCTCCATGCATCATCATCCCAGTCCAAATTGGACTCACCCGTGCCTTGGAATTCAGTTTACAGTATGTAACTGCCAGCACACATCTAGTTGATGGTCCGCATGTCTGCCACCTGAACTTTGTAACATGTGATTCAGCCTTTGCGTACTTTCACTTTCACCAGAAATATAAAGATAAATTGTGCAGTGACTTGCATCTACTTTTTCAGCTTCCAAAACAACACAGTATATTCTTCACTCCTAGCTTTCATATGAAGCAATAACAAGAATCAAAGGTTGTACAAAATTGAAAGGACAGGCATGAAAAGCTTGTAAATGTGGAATAAGGAATACATAACACAGCTAGGATTTGTGCCATTATTATTTGGGGAGAGGACAGATTTTTAAACTATGATCATATTTTAATCACTCATGAACTTAAAATGTGGTGTGCAATGAAATTAAAAAATGCTTTATTGGACTACTTATTATGCCTTTTACTATCCTGCATCATGGCACAGGCCTATGGTCCCTGTCCTAGTTCACAGAATACAAACTGATAGGTTTGCATTCCATTTTAAATATGATGGGCATCATTTAAGTCTCTATCTCTACCCACTAATGTGACTTTCACTGCAGAATATTACACAAATTTCTATTAGTTCATTTATTTGTAATTTCAATTTATATACCGCCCTTCCTTGATTTCACAGTGCTCAGGGTAGTTAACAACAACAGAAATACAGTATAAAACCAAATTTAAAACTGTCAAGTTAAAATTAAAGAGTATTAGATGGCTCAAAGAACTACGGTATGCATTACCATCCCACAAGCAAGAGAAAGCTTGGTGGGGTGGGGGTGGGGTGAGTGCCAGATAGGATGGTACTCATTGCTGTCCTCAGCCACTAATGTGACTTTCACTGCAGAATATTACACAAATTTCTATTAGTTCATTTATTTGTAATTTCAATTTATATACCGCCCTTCCTTGATTTCACAGTGCTCAGGGTAGTTAACAACAACAGAAATACAGTATAAAACCAAATTTAAAACTGTCAAGTTAAAATTAAAGAGTATTAGATGGCTCAAAGAACTACGGTATGCATTACCATCCCACAAGCAAGAGAAAGCTTGGTGGGGTGGGGGTGGGGTGAGTGCCAGATAGGATGGTACTCATTGCTGTCCTCAGCCAAAAGCCTGGCAGAACATGAGTGGGATATAAATCTAAGGAAATAAATAAATAATTATGGATGAATTGGAGTTTCCAGATCAATCTCAAGGGCAGGCCAGTATACAACAAGTTACAGTAATCCAATCTAGAGGTGACTGTTGGATGGATCACTGTGGCTAGCTCAAGATGAGACAGGAAAGGGGCCAGCTGCCTAGCCTGGTGCAGGTGGTAGAGTACCACCTTGGCAGCATTCATGATCTGGATTTTCATTGATGAGGTATCGAAGACCATGCCCAAACTCCTGACAGTTCGTGCCAGTATTAGAGGTGCACCATCAAGAGTGGGAATCTGGGACCTCAATCCTGTCTCTCCCATGCAGCCATAGAACCTCCATCTTAATTGAATTCAGTTTCAACTAGCTCTCCCTCAACCATCCAACCATGGTCTCCAATGTTGACAAGGTGGTGGGTCAACTGATCATGGTTGACCATTTTGAATGCTGCTATAAAATTTAACAATAACAGCAGTGCCTTCCTGCCTCAATCCTGCTGCCTACAGAGATTGTCTGTGAAGGTGACCAATGCTGCCCCCATCCATGGCCAGGGCAGAAACCAGACTGGAATGGGCCAAGTGCTGACAAAGAGGGGAGATTTTTTTGTAGTTTTATATTTTGATGGGTGAGTGGCGGGGTTGCTTCAGAGTTCCATTAAGAACAAGCTGTAACCACAAAGAAGAAGCCATAAACTTCAATCGTAGCATCTATTCTATTCCTAGCCATGGAGTTTATATGGACAACCAGATATCCTTGTGAATGTGCTGACTTGCTGCTTCCCATCATTTTATAATATTTTGGACAAGAGGCACCATTAATGCTATTTTTCCAATTGCTATGCACTTTTTCAAAGGGAAAGCATTAACCTTGAAGACACAATTTCTTTTTCTTAAAATATTGGGAAAAGATAATTGAAACATGGTTATGAAGGGTTGCTGGCATGCCAAGCATTCCTAACTTGCCTTAAGGTTTCATTTGATTACAGAATTGTAATTAGTATCTCACCTTTACCCTAGGGGAGGAAAAGGGGATTTTCCTCCCTCCAGCTTCTAGGCATAAAACAAAATTGGAACTAGATCAAAAACAAGTCTCCCTTAGAAAGTATAATTTACTGGGGAAAGAGAGGAGGTTGAAACAGTTTCAACAAACTGAAGAATCTGCAGCAATGTGAATTGCTATCAGCCATTGGGGGGAGCTATTTATTTTGCATGATCTAGAATGGTTAATGCACATTAGAGCTCTCAAACTACAGTGCTATCTGTAGAATGAAGTTTGAGTCCAGTGGCACCTTTAACACCAACAAAGTTTTATTCTGGGTATAAGCTTTCATGTGCACGTCAATGTTCCCTCTAAGCTGCAGAGTCTTTGTGAACTACTGGTCTTAAAGTTGTGAGCTACTGCATAAATTATTGTGTTCTGGGGTCATCTTTCCTGAGCTAAGACAAAAATGTGTGAGCTGCAGGCTAAAAATCTGTGAGCTAGCTCATACTAACGCCAGGAAGAGTCAATTAAAGTCAAGATGTGCAAGAAACTGAGCATGGATTAATCAGACTGGATTAAGGTGATTGGTAAGACCTATGAATAGCAGCAAATTAGCATATAGTGTAATAAAGAAATTTACATACAGATGTGAGAACTGAATGATGTTAGCATGTGTAATGAGATCAGAAACCAACGTCTCTGTTAAGCCCAGGAAGGGGGGGGGGGTCCATTGTTCTGAGTGTTGTAATAACTTGTAACTCATTCTAGTGTATCTGAAGAAATGAGCAGTGACTCAAGAAAGCTCATACCCTGCCACAAATTTTCTTAGTCTTTAAGGTACTCTTTTCTACTATACATGCTAATATCACTTAGTTCTAACATGTTTATTATGCTGTTTGCTGATTTGTTTCTATTCACAGGTCTTAACAATCACCCTAATCCAGTCTAAACTATATCTACTGCTCAGTTACTTATGCATCTTGACTCTAATTGTCTCTTGCAGCAACATCATCCTCATCTGCTACCTATATGTACAGATTGGTGACCTCTGTTTCAATGTATCTGAAGAAGAATGCCAGCACTCGAAAGCTCATACCCAAAATAAAATTTCGTTGGTCTTAAAGGTGTCACTTGGACTCAAACTTTGTTCTGCTGCTTCAGTTCAACACAGCTACCCACCTGAATCTAGTGTCACCTGTAGTTTATCTGGTATTCTAGGTCCCATTTCTCTCTCTCTCTCTCTCTCTCTCTCTCTCTCTCTCACTCTCAGCTTTGTCATTGGTTACATACTTCTAAAGACATTGGATTCCAGGCAGAGACAGAAGGGGAAAATTCAGGTTCTCTTTATGCCGCTTGTAAGGATGTGATAACACTTGAGCACTCAAGAGGCATACACTTCATTAGAAAACAGCCTTGTTGCTCTAACCTTTACCAACATCAAAAGGTTTCCTTGAAAGGAAGAATGTTTGCCTTGCTGCTACTTGGGGTTGTTTCCCAATGACAGCTGGGTAACCTTCCCTAAGATATAACCAAGGATTGCAGCCATGCCCACAGATTTGTAATGCTTTAAGGAAAATCCATTTAAAACTGATTTATTTAAACCATATGGAAACTTTTTAAAATGGACATGCTTGAAAAGAATTTACAACTGACACATTGATTTGTTCTGAGGGGAGGTATATCTGATGGAAACAGATACAGAAAATGTAGTGGGGGCAATCATGAAGCTAGAATTACAACACAGGGAAAAAGAGAAAACATCTGGGGGGGCAGGGAAGGAAGCACATTTACAGATGACCATTACAATCTGAGATTTGCCACAGCTATTTCTTTCTCTTTTTTACTGTGATTCTTGGAATCTGCTGTGTTGTAATTGTTTGGTGTGAAATAGAATCCATTCATTAAGTCAACAGGTTAATTGAAGCGTACTATATTCCAATGGATCACACAATTTCTCCTGTAACTCACAAAGTAGCTTTTCAACTGCATTGTGCATATGTGTGAAATATGTGAATAGCCTTATAAAATGTCTTGCGTTGGGGTGGTATTTACAAGTTAATTATGCTGCAATTCTCAGGTTTTGTTCAGCTCTGCTCAGCTCTGGCCTTATAGATTTATTTTTGCTGTCTTTCTGTAATATAACTTCATCTGACTACTAAAAAGCAGTTCTAGCCTTTCTCCTAGACCATTCTGTAATAACAGCAGACAACATTCACCACTGCAGAACAAATGGCATGGCAGGATCCATCTCCCTTTATTTAGTTGTTTCCTAACCCAACGCTACCCTAGTCTAGAATGAGCTGGATGAAGGAATTTCCTGCAGCTCACAATCCTTGCTTCTGAATTTAAGAGAGAGCAATCCTAAACTGGCCTACTGTGAAGCTCTGGAGGCCTATTTAGTTGGGGTTACTCCCAGAAAAGTGTTCTTAAGATTAAAGAGTAAGGATTGTTGTTGAAACCATGGTCCATCCCCCAGGCTGGCTATTACTTTTCCCTATCTAAATTCATGGTAAAAGAGCTGAGGAGGTTTATGGCTGTATATGGCTAAGAGTCCCACACAGCCATAAACCTCCTCAGCTCTTTTGCGTGGAGACTAGATAGTGTGACCCACTTCTGATGGTAGGGGAATCACCTTTCTGTACATGCTCACTTCTCCAGCAGGAATCTCACTTCTTATTCTCTGCGCCCCTAACCTTGACAGTGGGATAAATTCTGGATTAGGTTAACCTTAGTCTTTCTTCCCAGTACTGCTTTATTCATTGACCCTTTGTTCAAAAAACCTCTCAGAACACATTGACAATGTTGGTGTGCTTTATTTAGGTTCAAAGAGAGCATATTTCCCATAATGCTTCTTAAATGTAGTATAAGGCATAAAGGAGAAAGCACCAATGCATTCTAATCTTCCTCCCCTTTCTTACCGCTTTGCCACTTTATTGGATAATCGTGAGTTAAAGTAGCAGAGTAATTTTCTTGTCATGTGTATTCAACCACCAGTGTCTGATGAAGACTCTTAAGGGTCTGTATAAAGTTGCATGCTTTAATGGTATGCTGTTATTTAATTCTGAACCTAGACTTAGTTTCCACAAAGAGTTATTGTTAATGTGATGAATTTCATAGAATGTTATTGCAACTTACAGTTTATGCAATAAAGGAAACCTATATGTGATAGTACACCACAGTGCTCAAGAACTCATGTGGATGCTGGTCATATGTAAACCTACATTATTAGTGCTTATGAAGAAATGCATTATGTATAACAATAAATTAAATCCTAGTCACTATACTTCCATAAGCGATATGAAAAATAGTAACACAGGGCATAGTCTAGACTTTCCTGTAACCAAATTACCACATATAAATTCAGATGTCCACATAATAGGAAGGGATTAGTTGTAGTGAAGCTGGAAAGTGATGGAACCAATGGGATATGAGATAATTCCCACAAAACACTGAGATTTTTACATGAATTTTAATAAAAATAATAATATTTATCTGCCTACTTACCTATCAGTTAGAGTGAGAATCTGTGAGAAGTAGTTAGAGTATCTAACTATGTTCTGGGAGACTTTGGTTCAAGTTTCCATTCTGTTTTGATGCTCATTGGGTGACCTGAGTCCATTTGGAGCACGCTGGGCAGGAAAAGGGCGGTTCTTTCTGGGCTTTGAGAGATCAGAGGAGCTCCCCCAATCCCTTAAAGCCCAGAAAGAACACTTGGCACTTTCTCCTGCCCAGCGTGCTCCCTCAATGCCTTAAAGCGCAGAAAGAACACTCAGCACCTTCCCCTGCCCAGCAGATTGCTCCGAGTTCGGAGCACACTGGGCAGGAGGCCCCAGACACCCATAGATCAATTCTCCGTTATACCCTATGGCAGGGGTGTCAAACTCATTTTTTTATGAGGGCTGAATCTGACATAAATGAGACCTTGTCAGGCCGGGCCATGTTGGGCCGAGCCATGTGTGAACGTATTTAAGATTAAGTAGCAGAAATATAAACTATTTATAAAGGACATAGACAAACAGAATTAAAGCTTTTTTTTTAAAAAAAAACTTAAAATATGTTTAAAACCTTAACACTTGATCTTAAAGCAGCTTTCTTGGTATTTCTACCATGGGATTCAGGGAACTGGGCAAAAGAAGCTCTTGCTCTTTCCTTCCTTCCCCAGAGGACTAGGATAAGGCGGAGCCTCAGCCAATAAAAGGAAGAGAGGTTTGCTCTGCTGTGCAATTGAGAGAGCCTGGCAAGGCAAGCTCTGTCTCCACCCTTCTTCCCCAAGGGAGGAGTGTCAGCTAATGGAGAAAATAGAGATTTTGCTCTGTAGCTCCTGTTATGCAGAAGGAAGCAAGAGAGAGGGAAAAGGAAGCAGATGACAGCCAGTTGCTTGGGGGCCTGATAGGAGCCCTCTGAGGGACTGATTCGGCCCCTGGGCTGCATGTTTGACACCCCTGCCCTATGGGAATCAGTCTCTATAGGAAATAATGGAGTGCCCAGCAAACATTCCCCCCCCCACACTTTCTGATGACCCTGATACAGGGGGAGGGCCTCCAAACCAAGGGATCCTCTGCCCCCACCTGAGGATTGGCAACCCTACTATGGACTCAGAGTCTGAATTCTCTCCATTATACTTTAGTTGGCTTGTACTTTTCTGCATTTGCTGGCTGATTAAAAAGAAAATGCTTCTCAGTATGTGCAGAATGCTCTCTTTGTTGTCACTGAGTAACCCATTGGGGTTAGTAAGACAGGACTTCCAGGCTATGCCTCTCTTTCCAGAAATGAATTACCATTTATTTTAGTGTATCAGTTTCCCAATTATTTGTATTACAAATATTGAATACAATAAAATCTCATTTCTCCCTAGGCTTTTGCATTATCCAAGTGCTTTGGATGATAATTCTTCAGCTGAGATTCATATTGCTTATGGAAAATTGGATTTATTGTTGCTAATAAAGCTTTATTAGCATAACCTACTAACAACAATGTCATTTCCTATCTTAATAATGGCCCTAATATTATTTCGTCTTTTCTATAGCATTTTAATATGGTAATGCACTTTGCATTTAGCAGTGTTTTTGGAAATGTACCAAAAAAATTTCTAAATCCGGATATATCACCATCTAGAAGTCAAACAGGTTTGCAGTTTAACAACTCAGTCCTAAATGCATGAAAATAAATCCCTGTCGATTTCATTAGAAAATTCTTTTATGTAGCCTTTAGCTAGATTCAAGACCTGTCACACTTCAGAGACAAAGAAGATTCAAGTACCAAAGCACCTTAGAAACCAATAAGATTTTGGGGATGTAATCTTATACTACCCCTCCCCAATCTTGTTGGTCTCTAAGGTGATTCTGGACTTGAATCAACGCATATACACACAATCAGTCTGCTCTGTCTTTTATTGCCTTACAACACAGTATACATTTGATTTTCCTAATAACCAATTAAAAGCTTTGTCAGGAAGTTCACAAATCTGGCATTTTAAAACAATACCCCCTTAAAATTATTTTTGTGGCTTTCTCCAGCCCTGCTTGATGTCAAAGAGTTGCTTGTGTGTATAGTGGTAAAAACTCTTTATGCCACTGTTTATAGCTTCCTGAATTCTATAGGCTTATTTGTGCTTTTTTAAAAACAGCACTGTTGTCATTCTTTTTAATATATATATATATTCCTCGCATCTCACACAGTTGTTTGAGAGGTGGTCTTAAACAGTGGTCTGTAAGTCCATTAATTTAATTCATGACACATTAGATATAGATGTTCCCATTGATATCATTGTTATAATGAAAACGAAGGCGGGGGGGGGGGAATTACAATACTAACTGATCATATATACATAATATGGTCGACCCATTTGTAAGCCAAAATGCCCTCAAAAGAGGTTGGGGAATTGACAGGTGGGTAACTTTGGCTCAGAAAGGATCTAGAATCTATGTATACAGGATTCCACTTCCAGAAATTTACCAAGGACACTTAATTAAGTAAAACAATCATGAATTTATTACAGAAAAATATAGAACACACATACAAGGTAATGAATACATACAACTACATACAGTCCTAATAAAAATAGAGAGAAATGCATAGAGGTAACATAAGAATGGACAAACAGGATGATAATTACCGATCGTAGTTTTCAAGGAAGGCTCCAATGGCGACAAACGAGGACTAGGGGGAAGGGACCCTCAACTGATCAGGAATCAGGGATGTATCTAAACATCAGGAATGGGGTACTGCTAGATGCACACCTGTGGGGAGTTGGGACTGTGATTTTAAGGACTACCTTGAGCCCTTAGGAGATGGGAGGTACAGGGGCGGATGACAGGTGGTCAGATGGTACATGACCTCAGAAAAAGGGGAAGCTCCACAATGACTATAAGGGCTGGACTTATGCAGTAGCCATACCTGGCCAATGAGCAGACTTGGCCCTGGTTATCTGATTGGACTTCCAGGTAACAATTGGCCAAAGGGGGAGGCTCCAGGATGACCATTAAGGGAATGAATGGGTGAAATTATTAGGGTGGAGGTGATTAAAACTATCAAAACTTATCTAAAAGGTGACAATAGATGGCCAAATTGCTACCTAAGGTAACACCCAATCTATACAAAGAAACTTGGCTCTGGGTGAAGATGTTCTTCCTCTTCTTCATTCCTCTACTGGCACCATCCTTTGTCTTGGGTTCCGTTGAACAAAGGCTTAGGCAGTCTGACAGGATCCACGCCTAAGATAAGCTTGATTGCCTTATACATAGGTGACATCTGTTGAGTACGTGAGCCTCCCGCTTCGCTGTAATGGAGTCTGGCACTGCAGGAAGATAGCTGCTGGTGATGTTAGATTTCCCATATGGATTCTATGGTCAAGGCTGGAAACCGCTTGCCCAGACAGTTCCTGGTGGCGCAACTTCTTCCGCTGCAATGGCCGAAATGATGCATGCACGGAGCAGCTGGAAACCCATATGTTCTCCTGGTTAGCACTCTTCCAGAGGCACGGAGTGCTGCTGCAATGTTGTGGCTGTTAGTACTCACATAAGTCCCTTACAGTCTGGTAGACAAAAGCCACATTCTCCTGGAGATGTGTGTGAGTTGAGTCTCCAGGCACCCTGGCAACCAAACGGGTGACTACGATGTTCCAAAATTAGGGGTCTTTTTCTCACACATTGTGCTGATGTCAGAAAAAATAAATCATGAAGTGGGTTACCCTGAGTTAGGGCAGATATTTCTGCAAGCCTGAAGATAACAGGTTGCAGAAAAATTAAAAAGCAAACCTCAGATATAGAAGTAATGTCTACACAAGTGCTGACATCAGCACTAGGGGAGAGGAAGGAATGATGAATGTGAACTGAGACTGTCAAATGTGTCAAGCATGTGGGTTCAATGATGAGTCGAAGTTGATACAAAGACTATGTTTATTGATAGACCGATACTTTGGCTAGAGCCATTGCTTGAGAAGAATGAAACCGATACATTGATACACAACTTTTAAGACACACTTCAAAGGGATTCCTAAGGTAGGGGGAAGCAGGGGAGCGTTCATACATAGAATATCAAAACTACATACATTCCCAGGGCGTTATCAGGCATTCGGCCTTGCAATGCCCAGATGGCTCATCCTCCCGGAGGAGAATTCATGGAAAGGTGCTGATTGCTTTGTTCCCTCTAATTAAACAGTCATAAAGCAAGAGTAAAGCCAGGAAAGAATAATAAACTAACAACATTTGGTCTTCTGGGATCCTTCTCAGGTCTGCTTCTAGTCAGGCCCTAAAACCATTAGTTATTGATCAAAATTAGCCATGCTTGACAATATGAGGCTATGCTGTAAGACCACTGCTGCCATTTTGAAGCTGCTAAGCTGCACTATATGACATTTCCAAGACCCCCAGGCCTCAGAGAAACTGTTATGTGCAATTTGCTGAAGGGCTAAGAGGCAAATGATATTTTGTGAAATGCTTAGAAAGTCTCTAAGCTGTTCAGCAAATAGTACAAAACAATCTGTCTATGACATGGGAGCCTTGCCAATGTTGTAAGGGGTTGCCTAGCAACTCCAAAATGGTAGCAGAGATCTTGCAAGATTTTGGCAGCCAGAGCTAAGGGGAAACAGACTCAAGGACAGACTTGTGGCTGTGAGATGGGGGGCCAGGCGAGGAAAGCAGGGACTTCCAAAGGGGATGGGTGCTGGTAGGGTTGCCAAGTCCAATTCAAGAAATATCTGGGGACTTTGGGGGTGGAGCCAGGAGACTTTAAGGGTGGAGCCAGGAGACATGGGGGGCGGAGCCAGGAACAAGGGTGTGACAAGCAGAGTTGAACTCCAAGGGAGTTCTGGCCATCACATTTAAAGGGACAGCACACCTTTTAAAATGTTTTCCTTCCATAGGAAATAATGAAGGATAGGGGCACCTTCTTTTGGGGCTCATAGAATTGGACCCGCTGCTCCAATCGTTTTGAAACTTGGGGGGTACTTTGAGGAGAGGCACTAGATACTACATTAAAATTTTGGTGCCTCTACCTCAAAAAACAGCTCCCCCAGAGACGAAGCTATCAGGAGTCTCGCTGTTGACTCTGCTAATAGAAACCTCTGTGTAAACAGGGAGGGATTCCAACAGAGATCAGAGCCCTTTTCTCTTTCATGAAAAATTAAACATTTTTTTCAAACTTTTGGGAACTCACACCCACACCCCCCTGGACAGTAATTAACTTCTTCCAGTTCTGTCGACAGCCCAGTTTTCAAAAAAAACAGAGTGGGATGGATTATTTTTCTCAGCCATGTCCTAAGAACGGGGAGGGGGGAACTGTCACAGTGTGACCTAGGAAGTGTGGGTTGAGGACATGGGCATTCATCCAGGACAGCTAGGCCCTCGCGGGGTCCTCGCAGGGTACCCAGAGGCTGCCCCATCCCCCCCTCCTCCTCCTCCCAGCTCTGAAAGGCGAGGCCCCGCGCCCTCGGAGCAGCCGTGCGGGCGCCCACCCAGCCTCATCCCCGCACATCCCAGCCGCCTCCTCCTCGCTCGCTCGCTGGAGAGCCGGCGGACGCACGCCAGGCTGCCCCGGCTCCGGCAGCCTTGGCGAGGTAGACGAGGAAGGAGGCGAGATGGCCGAGCTCAGCCACCCAAGGGAGGCCCACCCCGGTCCCGTGCGCGCCCTCCCACCTGGCACTCACCACCTGGCGCGCAATCTCGGTGGCCGCCACGGCCCCTTCGCCGCCGCCTCCAGAAGCCAAGTGAGCTCCTTGGCGCCGTTTTCCCCCCTTCCCCCCCGCTTCCATTTTTGGGTGGGGCGGGGGAAGAGGGTGGAAATCCTGGACCCCCCCGCCAGAGCGGGAGGGTTGGGAAGCCTAGGTGCTGGAGCAAACAAAAAGAAAGGATACAAGACTACTGATGAAGGAAGTGGTCTTCCTTTCCTCCATGTGACCTTACAGTTCACCCACATTTTTCACTATTGTGGCACCTGGATTAAAACTTCAGAATCAAACCAATCAAGACTCTGAGAGTCCTATGCACAGGATTCCTACGGGTTTTGTTCTTTTAAATTGGGGGTGTATGAGCCCTGACTTGAGTAGGCCATGGTGCTGGAAGAGGGGGGTGCAGTTCAAGCACTATCATATCAAAATCAACCACAAAATATGAGTCCATGTGTCTAATGGGGCACACACTGCAGCCTTGCAAGACTGGGAAGGCCAGAAAAATGATATATGTGGAAAGGTTTAACTCCTTTCAATATCCTTCTCCCACTCAAGATTGCTTCCCCCATGCATGCCAACTATTAAACCTCTAGGATCTCCATATAATGAATTCCCATTGTCTCATTTATTTTGGGTCTTAGTGAATGCAATTTAAATGCAGCTTCAACTGGAAGAAAATCTTACTGGTCATCACAGTAAAATAAATCCCAGAAGAGGCCCTTCTTTCCATTTTATTTCCACCAATTGCTGTCTTCCTTCATTCTGATATTGTTGTGATGTAATAGTGTGTTGCTGATGAAATATTGTGAACCTTTCACCTATTGCCTATTAGCACTGATCACAGAGAGCTGCTTTATGCTGAACCAGACCATTGGTCTATCTAGCTCAGTAATACAATCTTAGAAAATGGCAACACACTAACAATATAGAGCTCTAAATGTATGCCAGGTAAACATGTCTTTCACAACTTAAGAAAATGGTATGAAGCTGAATTTTGAGCAAAACTGAACATGACTTTGTACCATTACAAATCTTACCTGCACAGAGAAACTGCCCATTCTGGCCCATTATGTCTGAGGGGGAGAAGGCAGCCATTACACTGTTCAGAAATTGCAACTCAAAAGGAACAGGAGAGCAACAAGAAGCCAGTGCTCACTCTGGGCCCTTTCATCCGCACCATTCCTATCTTTGTATTTTATTTTTATTTCTAAAATCAAAAGGTTCTGCCATGCCCACGAGTTTACAATCTAAAAGTTTTTGGGAGTTCTTATATAAATCAATAGTAAATAAGTGGACAAAATGGGGAGTATGAAGGCCATGACAGGAGGCTGGAAAAAGACATAGATTCAAAAATAGATTTGAGGGTATAAGTGAAACTTCCTGTACTGAATGCCTGTCTAGGACCCAGGCCCAGCCCAAGCCCTTCTGGCGCCTTAGGCAGCACAGTTCCGCCCGCCACTGAGTTCCCACGCCTGCTGTGGGCCTACTCGTGAGTAGACCTGGGCGCTACTTGCAAGTAGGCAGCAGGTGCTACTCATGCGTAGACAGCAGGCACGGGACAAGTAGCTGCACGCCTGCCAGCCCAAAGGCAGGAGCCCCCCGCTCACCCGGAGGACCCCCAATGCACACCAGCTCCAAGGTCTGTGGGTGTTTTGAAGAGACCTCTGGAGGAAGTTTCTTCCCCTTCCTTTCTGGAAAGGAGGGGGAAGAAACTTCCTCCAGAGATCTCTTCAAAACACGTGCAGACCTCAGAGCTGGTATGCTTCTCGGGGCCAGGCAGGAGCTGGCTGCTGCAGCAGCAGGGTGAGCTTGGGGGTGGGGGGGGTGGGAGGGAGGGAGCTGGCTGCAGTGGCAGCAGGACAAGCTTCGGGGGCAGCAGGTCAGTGGCAGGGCGAGCTTCTGGGAAGTGGGAGCGTGGCAGGCAGGAGGGAGCTGGTGGCGGGGGGGGAGGCAAATTAGGCAGTTGTCTTGGGCACCGGGGGGGAAGTCCGATTTGGCGCCCCCTCGCTCCTGGTGCAACCACCTAGGCAACCACCTAGTTTGCCTAATGGGTGACCAGCCCTGCTAGGACCCCATAGCAAATCTCTCTTGTGCTATCCCTTGTGCATAAGCATAGAAAGGATATCTTCAGACTAAAGTAGAACAAAGCAGGAACCAAGTGTACCTTTAAGACCAACCAATTTTTATTCAGAGCGTAAGCTTTCGTTTGAACTCTCTGGCAAAAGCACTCAATGTAGTGATCCAGTATGGCATTACATTACAAGAAAAAAACTCCACATGGACTCCACCTGAGGGTCGCAATGCCACACAGGATCACTACATTGAGTGCTTTCGCCAGAGAGTTCAAACTGATGTGATCAACTAACAATACCGCGCACAGCAGAATCTCAACCATGCTGAAAGGAGGGCCATAGACAGCCTCAGGAACAATATGGATATTACAAAGAGGCAGACAAAGGAGGAACTGTTGTCATCATGAACACATCAGACTACATCAAGGAGGCTCAAAGACAACTCTCAAATACTTCATTTTACAAACCACTGGACTCAGACCCCACACAGGAATATAAAAAAGAACTAAACAAGATTACAAAGGAATTACCACTGAGTATTCAGGAACAGATCCTGTCAGACACAACAAAGGAACCTCGACCAGGTACTTTTTATCTTCTTCCCAAAATACACAAGGCAACCCGGGACGTCCCATAGTGTTAGGGATAGGCACTATCACTAAGCGAGTATATAGATATATGGACTCTATTCTAAGACCCTATGCCCCCAGTGCCCCCAGTTATGTTCGTGACACTACAAATTTTCTAAGGAAAATACAATTTTTGAACAACCTTCCAGAGAATATTATCTTATCCACCATGGATGTGGAATCTTTGTACACCAACATCCCACACCGAGATGGATTACAAACTGTAAGTAATATAATCTCTGATAAAAACATAGCTGACTTTGCCACACAGAAGACTTTGCCACCAAACTGTGCCATTTTGTTCTCATCCATAACTACTTCAGATTTGGGAATGAACTTTTCCTACAGATCAATTGTACAGCCATGGGTGCCTGCATGGCCCCACAATATGCTAACATCTTTATGGCTGACTTGGAGCAGCGCTTCCTAGACTCCCACCCACTCCTACCTACCTTATACCTGCATTACATTGATGACAACTTTATGGTCTGAACACATGGTAAAGAAGCCCTGGACGCATTCCACCAGACTTTCAATGACTTTCACCCCACCATCAACCTGACAATGAACTAGTCTATGCAAGAAATACATTTTCTGGACACCACTGTAAAAATAAACAATGGACGCATTGACATCACCTTATACCGGAAACCTACTGACTGACAAACATACCTGCATGCCTCCAGCTACCATCCCAAACATACCAAATGATCCATTGTATACAGCCAGGCTCTACACTACAGCCACATTTGCTCAAATTCTGCTGACAGAGATTCTCACCTGTTACTAGACAGACCCAAAAGAGATAATAACAGAACACCACTTGTGGTCACCCAAAACTCTCAACTTAAAACAGTTCAATGTATCATCAACAACTTACAGCCTCTATTGGATAGTGACAACTCTCTTTCAAAAGTACTGGGGGGTAAACCTTTTCTTGCACACAGACAGCCACCTAATCTCAAACAACTCCTCACCCACAACAATACAGCATCTCATCTGAGCATGGACATCGGTACCAAAGCTTGCAATAAACCCAAGTGCCAACTTTGCTGCCATATACACCCAGACAACACAATCACTTGGCCTAAAAGCGTTAACTACATGATCTCAGGCTCATTCACTTGTTCATCTTCCAACGTTATATATGCCATTAAATGCCAACAATGCCCTTCAGTTCTCTACATAGGACAAACAGGACAAACCCTACGCCAAAGGATAAATGGACACAAATCTGACATTAGGAATTACAGAACTGAGAAATCTGTGGGAGAACACTTTAACCTTCCAAAGCATTCAGTGGGTGACCTCAAGGTAGCTGTTTTACTGCAAAGGAACTTCAAGAACAGAATGGAGAGAGAAACTGCTGAATTACAAATTATTATGAAACTTGGAACAAACACCTCCCAGGACTGAACAAGAACATTGGGGTTTTTTTTATCTCACTACATATGCTAAACCCACTGTCAGTGAGTATAGCTATACATCCACAGTATTCCAATGTATTTCTCTTTTATAATAGTGTATCAGAATAATGTTTTATATTGACATACTCAAATAAAGGACATTGGCTATTTATCTCATTACATATACTCAACCCATTTTCATTTTATGTATTCTTGTTTTCTAATGGCAGATTAGCATGATGTTTAATATGTACAGATTGATGTTGATAAGTTGATTGGGTGGGCTACAAGTTGGATATACATGTCCTTTTGTGATTCACCTAGATTTGCAAAAACACCATTTGGCAGAGAATTTTATTACCTTTTATGGCTATCCAGACCAAATGGCCTAGCCACACTATTTTATGTGACCATGTGACCAGTTAGTTTGCCAGACTGCTTGTATTCCAGCTCACAATATCTGATCCCCTCGTCTGATGAAGTGTGCTTAAGAAAGCACTCGAAAGCTTACGCTCTGAATAAAAATTGGTTGGTCTTAAAGGTGCGACTTGATTCCTGCTTTGTTCTACTGCTTCAGACCAACATGACTGCCCACTTGGATCTATCATCAGACTAAAGTGCAGATTTAACCTCATATGATTTTCTCTGCTGTAGATCTTTTAATATTATTGATGAGTATTTTATCAACATACCAAACTGTCTCATGTAGACTGTTGGTTTGTCACAGTAATTGTCTGTTCTAACAGGCAAGGCTCTCCAGGGTCTCATGCAGAGAAGGGTCTTCTGTGTGCAATGCTTGTGTCTACCCTACCATATTCAGCTAACAGGCTGCAAGAATGAAAAGAGCATTGAAGTAACATATCCCCCATAGCAAAGTCATTCTGAATTAACCCAATGTAATCTTTGTAATGAAGGAATAGTGAGATTTTTTTATACACACACACACACGTACACCAATTATAAGACTATAGATGGCAGCAGTTAGTGTATCTTACCAACACTTTCTCTGAGAATCAGTTGTAATGGCGATAAGGCAAGTGAAGGTTGCTTATATATTAACGGATTCAATTAGTACCTTTTTAAAAGCAAGAGTCTATGAGTTTTGCTAATGGAAGATAAAGAATCCTTTCAGTTACTGTCATTTGGTCAGAATCCACTGTAGCCTTTCTATAGGGATGTGAAAGAATTGCTCACATTTGCTGACTTTTGATGTTCTATGAGTGGGTTCTATAAACTGGAAACAAAACTGCAGCTACCAAATATGATTGATTCACAGATTAATGGGGGGAAAGGCATCAATATTGATATGTGTTGTTGGGTTTGGGGATTAAGTAGCTTTTTTTTCTAACACAGATCATTGCTGACTGATTATTCTTTTGTTATGCCAATGACTGGCCCATGCTTCATGTGGTTGTAGATTAGGAGATAAGAGCTCAAAGCTTCAGACAGTTTGGAAAGTGCAGTTTAAAAAGGACTCTTTTGCATTCAGTTTGAGATTTTTCTGTCCCCCTAAGTAATTTGTTTTTCCTCGCAACTTTGCTAACAGAATTTATACACTAGGATCTATGATGTGCAATTAGATTTTTAAAATGCTGAATGTTTAAAATTAGGCGCAACGCATATTTTAGTTGGCAAAGGTGCTTGACTGGAAGCAATTCAGACTTCTTGAACATAAACACTTAAAGAACCAACATTTCACTGGTCTGGACAAGATAATTTCACTTTCAGATCCATATTTGTTATGTTACAAAATCATCTATGAATCTGGAAGTGGAAATGAACATTATTATTTCATTTAGGCCTGTTGCAGTATCGTTGTTACTAGTTAGCAGATTTCGGAAGAGAACAGAGGTGATGGCAGAAGCTTGTAAAGAACAATACTTTATGAGAAACCTTAATTAAAGAATGGTTATGAATTGCCATTGCTGAAGTGTTTCCTAACTTTAATTTGAGAGTCTCTCCCCCTCACAACATATAGAGGGGGAGGTCTGTGAACTTATCTTTTGAATTTTCCTTAGTTCCTCATTTGATTTTCCAGATGGTCCCATGAAATCCCACATGAACGCATGAAGCTGTCCAGGGCCTAATTAAGACATGCTGAAGCCCTCAGCTCTGTCAAGTTTAAGAGGCCCCATAGTATATTTAAAAAGTAATTTAGTATTCTTTTTGTATTTAGAAACCTCTCATAATATGAGCCCTAAACTGTAGTTTATTTGGTCTGCAAATAAATCCGGCTCTGAACTTCCCTTATACCGAGTCAGACGGTTGGTCTATAAAAGTCAATATTTTATTTATTTACTTCATTCACAATTTGTCTTTTTTACCCGTTAGGATGCAAAACAGCTTCATTTCCCTCACCTCTAGTTTATCCTCACAACAACCCTGTGAGGTAGGTTAGGCTATGGTGTTTCCTTGGTGCTATTTCTATCAGCAGAACAACAAAACATGTCAAACTGTTACTTTCAGCTAAACTAGTCACTTGCACTGGCAGACCTCAAAAGAGTTTGGGGTTCTTTTGGGGGGGTTCTTTTTTTAATTATTTCTTTTATTTTATTTACATCTGAATTTTACACACATACTCACACCACCACTGACCACCCCAAAACAATCCCGTTACATAACACATAACTGCATAAAATTGAGGATAGAGGTAGCAGTATAGCATTTTTATAATTCAAAAGCATATATTTTATCTATATTATGACTTGAGTTTGAGATTCTTTAATGTTGAAATCTTTCTGCCAGAATCACTTTCAGGGCAAATTACCAGCTTTAATTAACCAAAGGCAAATCAATTGGTAAACATACAAGTGCTATTAAAAATTCAGGGCTATTACCGAAGCACTTCTCCCCTGGCCTTTCTTGTGAATCCAAGAAACACTTGGAGCCACTGCTATGCAAATTCTATTATAGAAACATAGGATAAGGATCAAAGGGAATTTAGCTGGATGCTAGCAAAGGGAAATAATTTTGTACTATCCTTGGGCTTACAAGTTTCCCCTTCAAACCTGTCACTATTTTTTGTCTCCTAGCATTTTAACATGAACCAGGATATATGCTGTAGCATGCCTAATATTTACAAAACGTAGGTCTTTGTAGCACACAACTCCCACCCCCCCACCCCCAGAACTTCAAGGATTTCATTCCCTTTGGGAAATACAGTGTTGGTTACTGACTAGCTCATATTAACACTTCCTTTGTTTATCTATGAAATGTGTTTGATGTTTACTAGAATGCTAAGACTTTGCCAAAACTATTTACATTCCAGTGCCTCAATCTGAAAGACAAGTACAACACACACAAAAGGGCTTAGTTATAGCCCTCAGATGAAGCCAGAATGCAGAGTTTGATTCCCTTGTGCCTAGTGTCAGATCCAATTCATCCCATCAGTTTATTGCCAGCAACCAGATTTGTGCAATGTATCCATACATAGAACCAGTAGGGTCATAGCTAGTTCCATGTCCATCTTTCTCGGCCAAAGTTATGGTGAGATCCTTTGCTTTCTCTCATGTTTTTATGGTGCCTTGTTTGTATTGTAAGCCATTTGGTTTTAATTTGTATACGATAGAATGATTATCATTATTACAAGCTGAGGGCCCAAGAGAAATCAGGGAAGACATAAAATGATTCAGAAATTCCTACCCACAATCTTCCTCATCAGGATTTTCTTTATTTGAATAGATTAATTTCTCCTCTTCACCATTTTCTTAGACAGGCATTTATTATTATTATTATTATAGATTTTTAAAGTAAATATTTTTAATATCGGTAATAGTAGAAGGATGTTTCTATTTGCCTTTGGCAGGTATAACTTATCAGAAAATTTAGCTAGGCATTTCGAAACTAGCCACCAACTTAAGTATGATCCTGGGAGATACAGTGCCAAAGATAAACGGAATCATAACATCCTGGCCCAGAGAACCTCAGAACATCCCTCTGCTATTTGCAATGGAAGTGATGGTTTATTTGCTGGAAGTCAGGATTATGGAGGCAGCACAAATGGGGAAGGTGGAGAATATCCAAAAACTGAAGTTTTCCTACAAGCTGAAGCAAAGCTTTAACCACAGCTACATAGATGGACAAGAAGGCTATTGAACAGTTTGTACAGGGAAAAAAATGTCTGAGGTATACACATTTTCCTACAGCTACAACTGTTCCTAAATATGTTATCTGCTGACCAACCAACCTGAAATATTGGTAATAATAATAATAACAACAACTTTTTATTTATATCCCGCCCTCCCTGCCAAGGCAGGCTCAGGGTGGCTCACAACACACAAATACAATACACAGTAAAACCATACTACACAATAATTACACTTAGATAAAACCATCATTTAAATCGACTTATATTAAATTAACATTATGGAGATAGGCAACCGGTAGGGGACTTATGATGGGGGGAACTTGGCTGCAACCATTAAATAATAAAAACAGGGCCAAATGCTGCTTTTGACATTACCACACATAACACACAGGGCAACAGACCTGATTAAATAATATTATAAATGCAGTGAGCTATGGGGTTGTCAACTGGATTGAGCCCCTAGTTTATTAATGAAACCCCACCTGTGGCTACTGTATAACCTTGCAGCCTTCCTTGGGTTGCCCATGAAAATATCTGTCACAATGTATTTATCTGGCTTTCTTGGAGTATCAGATACCTCCCTGTGCTCATTCTGCAAACTAGATAATTTTTTTTTAATTGCCTGTAGAACTTGGGATGCTTTCTCCTGTCTGCAAGCATTCAGTAGGCAGTATCCCATGGAAGAGTGATACATTAGTTTTCATTAAAATTAGATGGACAAAAGTTTACCTACAGAAATATTTCTCCCATCATGACAAAAATAATTAATATATGTTTAATATTACATACAATGAAAATGAAACATTTTTCAAATGAAAACAAAGGAAACTGCAGATCCCTACTAAAAGGTGTTGTCAGCTTACCAAGGCCATTGTGCTGTGAGAGACAATGCTGTCATAATAGTTCTAAACACTTCAGGGGATGGGCTATGGCTCACTTCTAGAGCAGGGGTGTCAAATTCATTTGTTATGAGGGCCGGATCTGACATAAATGAGACCTTCTTGGGCCAGGCCACGTGTCATAAAATGTAATGCCAGGTAGCAGAGATATAAAGATTTTTTTAAAAAACGTAAAATAAAACACACTTAAAACTTTAGCACTTGTTGGTCTTGATGCTTTCTTTGTACCTCTCCCATGTGATCCAGGAACTGGGCAAAGGAAGCTCTGTTTCTTTTCTTCCTTCCCTAGAGGACCAGGAGAGGGAGGAGCCTCAGCCAACAGAAGGAAGAGAGGCTTGGCTCAGTAGCTCTGCTGTGCAATTGAGACAGCCAGGAAAAGCAAGTTCTGCCCCCTCTTCCCCCTCAAGAGAGGAGCCTCAGCCAATGGAGAAAATACAGGCTTTGCTCTGTAGATATTTTTCTATTGAACAAGCCTGGCAAGGCAAGCTGTGATGAAGAAGGAAGCAAGAGAGAGAGAAGGCACCAGATGACAGGCAGTTGCTTGGGGAGCCGATAGGAGCCCTCTAGGACCTGATTCAGCCCTCAGGCCGCATGTTTGACACCCCTGTTCTAGAGCATCTGCTTGGTATGCAGAAGGTCCCAGGTTCAATTGCCAGCATTTCCTTTTGAAAGATTGGGCCAAATATATTGTGAAAGACTCTGCCTGCGACCTTAGAGATCCACTATCAGCCTGAGCAGGCAGTAATGATTTTGAAGTGTCTGATTCAATATGAAGCAGCTTCATGTGTTCACATGATGGAGATAGCATGGGCATATGATACTATGACCATCATGGTAGTTGCACAGTGCACAGTGGCAACACTCAAAATGTATAGAAGCGGTCAAGAGGGGGGAGTACATTCTAAGCTATACAATAGGAAGCACAGGAAAAACCTGGTGTGTATCCTAAAGGCATTTTAGCTATGATAGAGTAAATACATTGTTAAAATATTGGGTATGATAAGAACAAGAACCCCGTGGCGCATAGTGGTAAAGCTGCAGTACTGCAGTCGGAGCCCTCTGCTCACGACCTGAGTTCGATCCCAGCAGAAGCTGGTTCAGGTAGCTGGCTCCAGGTTGACTCAGCCTTCTATCCTTCTGAGGTTGGTAAAATGAGTACCCAGCTTGCTGGGGAGAAAGTGTAGATGACTGGGGAAGGCAATGGCAAACCACCTTGTAAAGTCTGCTGTGAAAACGTTGTGAAAGCAACATCACCCCAGAGTTGAAAACGACTGGTGCTTGCACAGGGGACTACCTTTACCTTTTTTTTATGGTAGGAACAAAAAAGCTACCTATGAAATCAGCCCAAGTGGTAGACTTTTTTTTCTTGGAAGAACCGCTGTTTCTTCTCTAAACTTAGCTGAACTGCTAAACCTTAGTTTGTGATCTTTCATTGTGGTGCCATGGTTCAGAGCACATGCTGTGCATGCAGGAAGTCCTAGGTTCAATTCCTGGCACTTGCAGTTAAAAGATCTCAGATACAATGTTTTTGAAATAGGGATGGGCACAAACTGAACCACGAAGCAAAATTCATCACAATTTTTTCTCTGTTCATGGTTTGCAAAGTCAAGTTCATGCAGGGTGCCTGGCACAAACTTTCCACAAACTTTATGGAAGATTATGCCAGTTTGTTAGTTGATAACATTCCCAGACAGTTACTCGATACATTCCCAGAGTGAACTATCTCCACTCAATCAAAATGTTTGCAATAATTTAAATCAACAACTTGGAGGACATATAGAGGAGCATCTGGGGGAAGTCCCCTGCAACTCTGATGTCCCTAGCTTGCACAGGATCCATTCTGTCATTTTGACAGGTGTAGGTTCAGGAGGTCCAGGAATGTATAGAAAGGATCCTGTGCAAGCCAGAGACACCAAACTCACAGCAGATCTCCCCTGGATGCTCCTCTACATGCTTTCCAAGTTTGTATCTATAGCTTGCATACAATCTGTTCTATACACCTCTAAACCTCCTTAACCTGCACTTGTCAAATGACAGCTGACCACCTGTCATTTTATCAGAAAGCACTTTTCAGGGGCACCTTCTTGGGGGGGGGGGGGATAATTCAGACTCCATAAATCCAATCCTCACCAAACTTGTTGGGCATGTAGAGGAGAGTCAGCTAGAGATCCCCTGCAAGTTTAGTGTCCCTAGCATGCTGAGGGGCTGTTCTTCTGAACCACAAATATCTCAAAATGAACCAGGATAAAATTCATGACGGTCCATGGTTAATGAACAGGGCACATCATGAGCCACAAACTGACCCGAACTGCATTTTCCCACTTTATGCCCATTCCTAGTTGTAAGTAACCTTTGTCTTCTCAAAATCCCAGAGACCCCATACTAATTGGTAGACAATACTGTTGATGATCCCATGATCTTACCAGGTATGTCAGGTTCAAATGAAACTATCTTTCCTAGCACTCTGCTATGAATGCCATCCCTAGAATTAAATCTACTTAAGACTGTGTAGGTCAATAGGATCTATGTACAAATAAAATGACATAGGGGAAAAGCACTTTCCACCAGCGTTCTCCTAAACAGAGTAGCACACTTCTAAACCCATAGATTTCAGAATTGCTTAGTTAGAGCAGACTAGTGTAAGTGGTCAGTGACTTTATCTTGTTAGAAAGATAATATTTGAAAAGCCTATGTTAGTTAAAAGTTTAGCCTAAACATGAGATCACAGAATGAAAGATACAGAAACCCCCAGGGTTAATTGATTTATGATGTTATTAAGCAACCTTGCAATGGACATATTCAAGAATATGTGTGCATTCCAAATTGTGTGCTTGGAACCTGTGTAAAATTAATGACAAAACTTCTTAAATTCAGATCCTAAGAAGAAATGCGCAAAGGTGATAGGAGGTCTTTATAGCTGGTACAGACCGAACAAAACCCTCTGCCTTGCCAGTGTTGCCTTGTTTTTCTGAGCTAAACTAAGCTTTGTTTGGAAGCTGATGACATCAACTCATTGCCTAGTAACATCTCCTCAGTTTGTCTTCTCCTCCCACACTTGTTTCTAAAAGACAGAGATAATGCAGCCCTATCATTGGGATTAGATAGCAAAGGGATGTTCTCGCCTTCAGGACATCTGCTGGGTTCATTTTCATTGTTAGTGTAACATTTTTGTGATACTTCATTTTGTTTGTGCCTGGGAAGAGCAATAATGATGGCACACAGTTATGAAGTCCCAACCTATATTATGAAGAGAGAACCTCATCCGCCAAGTCATCACCTCACATTTCTTACAGGGTCACAGATGAACAAAGTAGCTAGTGTCAGGTTGAAACAGCACTAGTCAGTGTTAGTGTATTTGAAGCTGGTGGTTTGAAGTCTATTTATTTTGCTTGAAAGGCTCAGATGGCATGCCGCTGAGCAGAGGAGCAAGAAGGGGGAGGTGTCCTCATAAATTATTACTTGAAGGCTAACCACCCTCATTTATGATGTGAAATTGTGCCATCTGCTTTTTTAAGGACATTTGATTTATTTTCATTCCCATTATGGAAAGGAAATGCTGTTATTAGAAATGTCAAATAAACTTGTGAAAATTATTGAAGCATTTAAAAAAAACACATTGTGATTAGCTTGATATCCTAGCCCTCTACAAAGAACTGTTTTATACTTTTTAAAAATAAAAAGACACCTTTGAGTTTTCTTGAAGAATTGTTTTACCTCAAATATAGATCTTAGGTGTCTTACATCTGAGATAAAAACATACTCGTGTTGTCATGTTCTGTTAAAAAACCTTTGATTTTTGATTCAGGGACTATGGCTTAAATGGGCAAAAAAATGCAGCCAGATAGTTTAGGCTCATTATCAGATTTAAGTTGCAAATTAGGATCTAATTGTGGGGGAGGGGAAATCAAGCCCTTTAAGAGTAACTAAGATCTCAGGGAAGTTTCTGGGGTGGATATTTTGAAACAGTAGCTGAAAGGTTGATGAATTGGGGTTTGAAGTCCTGTCATGAAGCATTATTGCTATGGAATTTTGAGTCTGATGCCCGAATGTGTGGAGGCGACTTTGTTTGGATCCCGCTCTGAGGATTAACATACTGTGATGCTTGAATGCCAGTAAAATCTTTCCCTTCCCCCTTCATTCACTCAACTCCCCCCCCCCCCCCCCCCAGGACCGTTCTGCCGAAGAAGAAGTCGTTTGGTTTGTGTGCTGCTTTTTCCTGTGAGAGGATTAGGGAACAGGAGAATGGCTTTGTGAGGAGAGGGGTCTGAGAAGAAACTCTACACAGCAAAGGAAAGACTAGCCTTTCAGAGTTCTTTCAGTCCATTGAGACAAATTGCATGTGATACAGCAGCTGGGGGGTGTTTTCTTTTCAGCTACATACTGTAAGAGAAGCTGGTAAGGTTATTTTTTTCCCCTCCCTCTCTCTTTCCTTGTTTCTGTGATGCTATTGTAATTGCTTTCTTGAGGAGATTCCTCCTGGAGGAATGGAAGTTGGTTAATGATATTGAAGATAACTGCATTGTCTTGCTTTCTATTCATATGCTTGGGTTAGTTTGTGAAGTGGGCACTGTTGTTGACAGTAAAGGGGGAGACACATTCTATGAAGGGGGGAGTTGTTTTCTTGCCCTTTTTTGCCAAAGTAATTTAAGCTTTATGAAAGGGGGGCATAAATCTATAAAGTGTGGAATTGTTCAGATATATTTAAACTTCTCAAAGCCTTTGGGTGAGGGGAAACTATTCCATCTGAGTGCTAACATTCTTTCTTGATGTTATCAGATTTGTCACTTTCCTGGACTAATTCCAAAACTCCCAGTGGTGCGTGAGAACATATATTGCATTCCTAGTTTTTCACATGCCCTCACAAAGACAACAGGGCTGGTTGTCTGGCTGCAAGAGGTAAGCCAGCAGCTCCTTCTGAAAGGTGAAAATGAGCAATACCTTTTGAGGAGGCAGGGGAAGAGAACAAGTGAAATTATGGATACCCTAATGTTTCATTTGCTCTTAATGAAGTTGTATGGTTCAGCAGAGCACAAACACATAGTTAAATGGAAGGCAGCAGTGATGTTTAAACACGTGTATTTTGTAGCTGGATTTTTAAATTTCAGATGCAATCGAAAGGACTTTGAAGTAAGTTTCATTGAAATCAATAGGGTTTACTTTTGAATAAGAAACTGTAGTATTGGGCATTTGAAAAGAAAAATCTTGACTTTTGTATCTTCTGTTCTTTTTTATAGTTGTGTAGCCATTTACTAGTCTGTATCTGTCATTTCATATACTTCAGGGAACCTTTAGAATTAAATTGGCTGAGGGAGAGAGATTCATAAATGCTGCTGGGAGGCAAACTCTGAGAAAAGCTGCCAGCAAAAAAAAAAAAAAAAACCATACCAAAAAATCTTCTTGTTCCTCTCATGAATTGCAAGGAGCATGGTTACAAACAAAAGTTTCCTTGGCGGTCAATCAAAAATCACAAATAAGGGAAATGGGGAATGATTGACAACAGTTAAAGCAGTGAGTGACAAGAGAACAAGAACTTTCCTTGAATTAACTTGTTGGTTTTTCCAACTTTTTTTCTTTTTCACTCATTGGGTTGGTTTTTTTAAGTGAAAGATTGTGAGATGTAACCTTTAGCATTTGATCCAGAATCTACATTTGTAATGACTCTTTAATTTACTATTGCCTATGAATAAACATATTTTCTGTTCCTTTTTCTCTTTACTATTCTGCTGCCAGCCAAGTAAGTACTCTGCTATTGTGTTTGGATTCATGGGAAGAAAGTGAATCTTTTATACTCCTTAGTTTCTTATCTAGAGTTTGGGGTGACAGGAATTTAAATCCAGTTTAGATAAAATACATCTTCAGGCTATATTCTGCAAACCCAGAATTTTAGGGAAAGCATTGTGTAGACAGAAGTGAGCTGAGTTCTGGAAGCCATGAACAAACTAGTTTAGGAAGTGAGCCATTACTATGGATGTCTTCTGGCTCAGAAAGAAAGAACTGATATTAGACTAAAGGGTTGCCATGGAACCCTAAAGATTCTTAGGATAAATGTTGAGTCTCAAGGGCTTTTGGTTTCAGTACCTTATAGAGTTAAATGTATACCAACATTTTGTATTCTCTCCTCCTCTAACCAACCCACATAAACTTTCTTTAGAATAAAATCAGAAATAGCTGCTAGGGAAATTATTTCCTATGTTATTTCAGATTGCTAGATGTAGAGATTTAAGCAAGTGTATTCTCATGTGATGTCTGTACAATACAAGTATCAATAGCATTTAAAGTGAATGGGCTTAGTTTAATTTTAATTTAGATTGCCATGTAGGTAAACATATGAGTTTAGTTTTGCCAACTAATCAAATGGATGACTTCTATCATACCCCAAATCCAATTCTCATTAATTCACCCTTTCTTTATATAGATTCTGAAGTAATTTAGATTTTGTGTATACTACATCTTTGAAGTTGCAACTGCATAGCTTTCCCAGAGATAATTCGTGAATAAGTTATACAGGATAAAATGCATATAAAAAAACCTTCTTGTTATTTCAGCATTACTGCATGTTTCTCAGCATGATAGCCTACAAAACCTGTATTGAAGTTTTCTACTGTCCCACAGTGCCATACAGGGCAGTTACAGCTTTCTGTGGACTTAGAAGGATACAGCCATGTTGGATGGCATTGCCAGTCAACCAATGGTCTTAATCAGGGCTTTTTTGTAGCAGGAACTCCTTTGCATATTAGGCCACACACCCCTGATGTAGCCAATCCTCCAAGAGCTTACAGTGCTCTTATTACAGGGTCTACTGTAAACTCTTGTAATATTGGTTACATCAGGGGTATGTAACCTACTATGCAAATTAGTTATTGCTACAAAAAAGCCCTGGTCTTAATTATAACAATCTCACATCCCATTTGAGAGGAGAATATGTCAGCTCTCTTGGCTCTTAGCAACACAATATCTTTTGTTGTCTGTTGCCCATTTACCCCATTGTAAGATGCATGCCTTCAGAGGGCACATAGAATTGTATTTTTTGGTCCAGAGAAGACACAGAACTTTGTACTTTTAATTTTGGAAGTGAACTAAAACAGAAGCATGAGAAAGTGGTTTGTCCACTTCATGATGTTTCTCGGGACTTTTTTGTGAAAAAAGCCCAACAGGAGCTCATTTACATATTAAGTCACACCCCGACATCATCATTGTTTCACACAGGGCTTTTTTGCAGAAAAATCCCAGCAGGAATTCATTTGCATATTAGACCACACCACCTTATGCCAAGCCATGTTCCTGTGCATTCTTGCTCAAAAAAAGGCCTGTGTTCTGCCCTAGGGGCAGTAGAAGGTTACAATGCAGTATTAACACATATTTAAAGCATGGAAATTAATATCGATGGTTAAAGAAAAACAGTTCACCTGCAGTATATAATAATAATAATAAATTTTTATTTATACCCCGCCCTCCCCACCGAGGCAGACTCAGGGAGACTCACAAGACATGGTGTGTACCATGAATAAGAGAGATTAGCCAACACATTTTTTTTTAAAAAAAAAATTAAATTGTGTGTGTGCGTGTGCACGCGTGTGTGCATATAACTTGAAGTCATGTCAACCTCTGGTGGTTGACCCCTACTGGGGGGCTTAGAGGATATTCAGAGAGGTGGCTGAATAGAGCCTGCCCATCCTCTCTACTGTGTATTTAAAGAATGTCTCCAATTCAAGTACTAATCACAGTTGGTTCTGCTTAGTTTCTGAGATCTGATTAGACTGGGCTTGCCTGAGCTATCCAGGTAAAGTTAGCCCATGTCCACTGAACACCTGTGCTGGCTTTCTAATGTATATCACTGAAACACAGAGATGTTTCCACATTACATCAAAATGTATCAATTTTTGATAATACACACATGCACATAGTGGTTAGAACGTTAGACTAAGGCCTGGGAAGCCCAGGTTTGAATCTCCATTCTGCCATGGAAACTTGCTGGGTAACCTTGGGCTAGTCCCTTGCTCAGCTGAAATTCAGAGGGTTGTTGTTGTTGTTGTGTGGATAAAATGAATGAGAGGAGAATTATGTAAGGGCGTTTTCGCACTGACCTTAATCAGCAGCGACGTCCCTCTTCACTGCACAGGATCTGTGCGGATTTCGCACCAATTGCTGCGGAGCACCCGGAAGAGCCGCAAAGTCCCGCGGCTTTTGCGGCAAAAATGGAAACTGGTTTTTGGCAGTTTCCATTTGCGCCGCAAAAGCCGCGGGACTTTGCGGCTCTTCCGGGTGCTCCACAGCAATTGGTGCAAAATCCGTGCAGATCCTGCGCGGTGAAGAGGGACGTCGCTGCCGATTAAGGTCAGTGCGAAAACGCCCAAAGCCTCTTTGAGTCACCACTAGGAAGAAAGGTGGTATATAAATGAAATAAATAAAGCCTCAGTATACAAACCAGAATAATTTATATCTACTGGAATTTACCACAAGGGAACTTCATAGATCATTTCAGATGAGGCTTGCCTATGATTTATGAGCCATTTTATGACTCCTATGACAAGCACATTCACACTTAATACTTTAGAAAAAAAATGAATTTGTGTTTATTAAGATTTCTGTGGCCTGTCAGTAACATTCCTTGGACTAGTCTGTCAGAAACTGAGCATTTTAGAATGCTGACTGATGTCTTTACTTTGGGTCTCCACAGAAGTCTTTGAAGGCTTAGCATTGCTGGTTGTTAACCACAGGAGAAAGTTCTTACTGGCAGCTAATGGTAAGAACAATATATAGCCACTGTCTTGAGAACTGGAAAAATGTGGGTTATTTCCAAGACTAAGGCAACAATGTTAGTCCACAGGGCTCACAGCTGTGTCAACTTGAAGCTACAGTAGATGCTTTTTGTTGAGATGGTGGAGAGGAAGCATAGTAACAACTGCATTTTTTGAACTGTAAACCTGGAATGAAGATGAGAGGTGGCAATTTAAGCAGCTAATCATATTATGCTTCAACTATGGCACCAGCAAAAAACAAAACAAAACACTCCTCCTTAGGGTGGCTGTAATACATAGTGTGATATGGTATCACTACTGGTTGTGTGAAGCAGTGATACTCAGTGGCTTGGGAGGCACTTGTGGCTGTTTTAAGGCTCTTGTGAGCACTGTCCCCTAATGTGATGGCTGCCCCATGTTTCAGAACACTGGCCAAGGCCCTTTCCCAGTGGGTCTTGTGGCTGGCAGGTAGAACAGTATCTGCTGTAGGAACAGGTAAACTGCAAGCCTCCTTGAGGTGCAGACTTTATGCCAAGGATGGTAACAAATGAGGCTCTTTGCAAGCTGCAGAGTGAGGACCACTGAGCTAGCTATTCCTTACTTGCAAAGCTGGAGAGAGAGAGAGCTCCTTTCATCCATAACTGACTGGAAAAGAGGAAGAGGCTTTTTATTTTTTGCATCCTCATGTCTTTTTAATCATTATTAAATATAAGAGAGTTTAAATACTTGAGGTTTCTTTCCTTCTTTCACTGGCCTGCTCTGACGCCAGCACTACTTGAAGTATAATTATATGTATATATTTATATTGAATATTTTGTTTGGAACAACTGTAGGTCTGATTGTAATGCAAACAAAAAAAAAGAGTGCTGTGGTCCTAAGCATGCTTCCTCTAAGTTTATTGATTTTATATATTATACTTCTAGACCACCCTCCCCTATAGACAAGACTCAGGGTGGTGAACAACAGATTAAATAAACACAATCACAAATTAGAATAAATTAAAACAGTAAAAACAACAAACAATATAAAAGCAGTTTCAGATAGCACTAAAAATAGATCAAATTGAGTCAATTTCCCCATAGAGGGACAAGAGATAAAAAGGAGAAGCTAGGCTAGATGGATAGGCACCATTCGTGCCTTCAGCCAGAAACCTAGCAGAATATCTCTGTTATACAGGCCCTATGGAACTGCATTAAGTCATTCAGCAGAAAGTTCCTCCAGGTCAGAGCCAGGGTAAAGAAAGCCCTTACTCTAGCTGAGGACAGCTGGATATCTTTTGAACCATGGATCTCTGTTCTTCTCTCTGGAGCGTAATACTCTTTGGGAGGTATACCAGGAGAGGCAGTCCCATAGGTATGTTGGTCCCAGACCACGTAGGGCTTTGAAGGTAAGTACCAAAACCTCAACTCTGATCCAGCATTCAACCTGGAATCAATGCAGCTAGCGAAGCACTAGTTGAATGAGTGCTGTCCATGGTAGGACTCCAGGTGGGGCCTGGAGATCTCCAGTCTCCAGGTGGGGCCTGGAGATCTCTCGCTTTTACAACTGATCTCCAGCTGGTAGAGATCAGCTCCCCTGGAGAAAAAGGCTGCTTTGAAGAGTGGACTCTATGGTATTGTACCATGCTGAGGCCCCTCCCCTCCCCTCCCCAAACCCCTCCCTCTCCCAGATCTACTCCCAAAGTCTTCAGTTTTTTTCCAACACAGACCTAGCACTTCACACCTAGGATACTTAATGACATAGGCATCAATCTGCTATTCTGATTTATATTGCCTTTCATTGTTGTTTCAGCCCAGTCAACACTGACTAACAAACACCATACCCCAATTTGTGATTCTTTTAAACTGCTAAAAAACATTTCCATGACTTTGCATACTAACTCGCTGCCCACTTTCTCTATATTTAGGCCTGCTTGCCATTTCATACTATTGTCTGATGAAGTGTGCTTCTAGCACATGAAAGCTTACATTCTGAATAAAACTCTGTTGGTCTTAAAGGTGGACCTTGACTCCTGCTTTGTTCCAGGTGACAGAGACAGAGATCAGTTCACCTGTAAAAAATAGTGGCTTTGGAAGTGATAAGAGAAGTGCTCATGTTTTAGGTGTTCATGTCCAGACTGCTACAACGAATTGACATATAGTTGGTGTCTGATAGGAAAATAGAGTAATGATATCCTGTGGAATGGTTTTTGCAAGTCAGTTATCTCAAGAGCCACCTTTTCCATTCATTGTTATGACCTGCTGTGATCCCAATGCACATTCAAGTGCTCAGTCCTGCAGGGGGAAAAGTACCAGGAAACAGCTGCGATTATTGTGTGACATTTCCCCAGGTATGCAAATCAATGCCACTGTGGGAGACATAAGACGTGCCTTTTTTCAGTATGATTAAAGCTGAAGGACAGAGGACACTTCTGTGCATACAACACACTTTCTGCCCTTTTGCTGGAAGGAGCAGAATTCACTCTGAGTGGTATACTATATGCAGAGTTGATTCTTATTACTCTTTTGTTTCACAGCAGCTGTATTTGAATATTTTTCTCCTGGTGTTTGTTATAGACTGACTCTTTTAAAATAGCAGAAATGCATTTTGCATTAGTAGCAAAATGGTACTAGTATAGTAAGCCAACAACATCCTGTAGCAACTACATAAAGCATAGCAACCGAATCTGCCCATGAGATATCCCCTTTTATCTTACTGGTGACCAGGTATTCTTTTAGATCTGCTTGATAGTGCTGTGACCTCAGTTAGTGGAACAATTGGTGATATGCAATGGATTAAACGAGAACAGAGTTTAATGCCTAGCATTCCCTGATTTCATGTTCTATTTAGAAAGCAATAGAACTGTTCCTACAATGGAAATAGACTGAGCCAAAGAAAATTAAATAGGAAATTAGGCAAGGTTTTGTGACCTATGTACACTCAATGTATGGGGGGAAGGCACTTTTTTTTTAGACATTATTTAATAAAACACTTTTCCAGAAAAAAATGTTGGCTGTTGGTGGCCATCTTATCAAAACTAAATCCAGAAATGGACACGTGGATACATTTTTAAAAAACGGGTTGTTCAGTTTCCCCCTACAACTATGACGACATACAGTTTAATTACAGAATGTGCATGTCTTCTGTTGAAGGATAGTTTTCTGTTGAAAATAGACACAGAGAAGCCACCAGCTGAGCTTGCCAAATATCTTCCTGTTATGTATGCGGACTAAAGTGAAGTGGACCTGGGGACTGGCAACTCTACTTGGATTTGGCAACCCTATAGGGGACTGATAACACATGCTCAGTACTAACTTACTTTTGGGGCCTGGTATTGTCATCTACAGCAATTCTGGAGTCAGCCCTTTTAAAGGTTTTTAGTTTGTTAGACATGCCTTGATACACATAACAACACTCCTTGTTATATTGATACACATAGCAACAGCTCCTTTAGTACACCTTTCCCTGCCATTCTTATATAGTTTCTGTATGATATGACTGTATCTCTCTGGTTCCCTCTCTTCCACTAGGTTTCTGTTTTTCTTTAAAACCAATCACATCAATTTCCCCATTTTGGATTGGAGGCTTCTGGCATTTGCATAGAAACACCTCCACCCTATTTTTCTCTAGTGTGTGCATTTTTCTCTCTGGCCCTTTGGTCTCTTTGACTGGCTATCCTGCTTTACATTGTCCTTACCTTTCTTACCTGTCCAATCCCCATTTGACAATATGATTACCAAGATTCTCTCTCATTTATTTGTCTACTGCTCTAACAATATAGGCATAAGAACAGCATGCATTTCCCATTTTTCTGTGGTAGATTTCAGTTGCAGTCTTGAACATAATTATGTTAATCGGGGTTAATGAAGTTTGAAGTTAATGCAACTAGGATTGCATTGTTATGGTCACTTTGGTATTTGACTGTAGTTATAGCGTTAGATTCCACCAACTTTTTCACTCAGTCGTGCCCAATTCATATCCATATTACAGTCCCTGTCCCACAAGGATTCTGCCTTAACAGGTCCCATGACCCCCAGCATAGATGTTTGCTGGCCAAAGAGGGCTCACCAGTGGAAAAGATGGTTGGATTCAGATCAGAGTGCGAAACAAATATATGAATTCTGCTGGAAAAGTAACGGCAAGCTGTATTTTGGTTCCTTTTCTAATTTCATTCCTCTGTAATTGCTGTATGTATCTTTATTAGTTTATAGCATCACCTTAGTATATTACGTAGTATACATAATGGATATGCCATATTATTGCTTTATGATTTAAATTGTCAAGCACCAATTGCTTAAAGCACATTGTACGATCTCTGGACCAAACACAAGAAAAGCTTGTCTTTTGATGCATGATTTTCCTAGAAGTAATATTAGTTTATAAACCAATCACATACAGTAGATATATCCAAGCGGGCAGCCATTTTGGTCTGAAGCAGCTGAACAAAGCAGGAGTCAAGTTTCACCTTTAAGACCAACCAATTTTTATTTAGAATGTAAGCTTTCATGTACTCTTAAGCACACTTCATCAGATGAGGAATCCAGCACAGTGAGCAAAGCCATACATAGCTGAGCAGAGCCAAACATAGCTGGTAGGCAGTGGCCCAGAATGCAACTGAAAGCAGCAGAATGACAGAATGTACCATGTTGAATTCTGGGCCACTGCCTACCAGCTATGTATGACTCTGGTCAGCTATGTATGGCTTTGCTCACTGTGTTGGATTCCTCGTTTGATGAAGTGTGCTTAAGAGCACATGAAAGCTTACATTCTAAATAAAAACTGGTTGGTCTTAAAGGTGCACTTGACTTCTGCTTTATACAGTGTATATGACAGTTATAACTTCTGGCCCCCAACTGAGTGCTGATTGTCTTAAGTCTGAGTCTCTCAGTCAACTGAGTGGTGGCTAAGAGCCAAACTGCTTTCAAAAATGAGGATGCATGTATAAATGCACCCCCACATGACATACTCCCCCCAAAAAACTAATCTTGCAATTTTTTTTAAAAAAAAAGATTATTTCCTCACGGACACGTCTTATTTTCTAAATGCAGCCATTGTTTGTATGTCTAGCCAGTAATTAGACCTCAGATGCTGAGGCAATTTTAGAACATGGTTTAGTAATTTACATGCTAATCCAACAGACTGTGGTGGAGCCATGATTAGTGCAGACTCCATCAACATCTTAATTAGCCCCAATCCCAGCATGAAGCAGTGGTGCCTATCTTTAGAGGCCTGAGAATGTTTGCTTTTTCAGGGCAAATGTATGCTCTTCAGTGGTTGTGTTTCATTAATTGCTGTTGAAACTAGGAATGTTAGTTCATGGGAAACTAGAAATGCCTAAAGGAGTGCCTGAACAGCTTTATAGCATACTTAGGACACGTTCCTCTGCTGCCCATTGCCTGAGAGAACCAGCAAACTCATTATACAGTCCTGATTAAGAAACAGAAACTGATGAGGAACCATCTATAAGATAAATTATATGACCAAGGAAAGAATAGTAGTTATATTATGGCAATGAGGGTGACAAAATGGTGGAATCCAAAAATCTCCCCAAAACATGTTAACTTTCATGGACATGTCAAAAATAGGTCTTTGTTGAACTGATCTTTTATCAAAAAAAGTATAGTAGTAAAAGTCTATTCAAGCAGGGGTGTTGAACTAATTTGTTATGCGGGCTGGATCTGACATAAATGAGACATTGTCAGGCCAGGTCATGTGTGTCATAAAATATAATGCCAGTTAGCAGAGATATAAACTTCACAGATAAACACAATTTTAAAACTTTAAAAAAATTAAAACATGCTTAAAACATTAGCGCTCTTGCAATATTTTATCTATCTTGGATAACTGACACCTCTTGCTTTGAAATATTGCATCAAAATCTGGAGACCATGTTTGCGCTGTAGCAATCTTGGGTATGCTGTTTAGGTGTTGTTTAGGTGTGTATCTGTATGTTGCAAACCTACTTTTAATAATTGACATTCATTACAGAAATTTCATGGTCAATACTTTGAGCCTAAGACCTGAAGGAAAACATGAAATGGCTGGGCATTGTGAGCTTTTGAACATAAATGACTTCATGTGCTAGTCAAGAACATGTGAAGGCACCATGATAACACAGACTGAGGGCTATGTGTTTGTCTACAAAACTATAAACGTTCCTAGAGAAATAGCTACAACTCCTATGAGGCAGTGCAAGAATACAGAGACAGCAATGTATAGCAATCAGTACCAGCCTACTTATCTGTGAAGCCTAGGTACAAAATCCCCAGTCTACAAAGGAAGTGTGTTGAGTGAACCTGGTCTGGAAACACACTCTCAGCCTAATCCACCTCACTAGCTTGTTGTTATTCCTCATCTAAATAGTTTACATTGCTTTCCTACTAAGAAAGACTGCATCATGAAGACATTAATACAGTGAAAAGGGATAGGCAATTCCAGTTGTACCCAGGCGAGCCCTGGCATGACTAGTCAACAAAAAAGACTCTCTCTCTCTCTCTCTCTCTCTCTCTCTCTCTCAGTAGCAAGGCAAAAAGCTCATACCTTGAATAAAATTTTGTTGGTCTTAAAGATGCTTTGTATCTCTCCTATTATCTCCCAGATTCTGGCTAAGTCTTGCTCTTTCCCTTTCTCCCCAGGGAATGAGGGAGGGAGGGAGCCTCAGCCAATAGAAGGAGGAGAGGCTTGGCTCAGAAGTTCTCCTGGGTGATTGCGAAAGCCTGGCAAAGCAAGCTCTCCCTCCCCCCCTTTCCTCCCTAAGGAAGGAGCCTCAGCCAATGGAGAAAATAGAGGCTTTGCTCTGTAGATCATGTACAATTGATGAAGCCTGGCAAAACTAGCTGAGTTGCAGAAGGAAGCAAGAGTAGGAAAGGGAAGAGTGGGAGTGAGTTGCTCATGGGCCTGATAAAAGTTCTCCAGAGGCCTGATCCAACCCTGGACTCTTCTGCAATAAGGAATGTCTTATACAATCAAATTCAAATATGTACACTAGTGCGCCCGAATTTTGGTCCACTTCCACCTTAGTAGCATGCTGGCACCCCACTCCTGTATGTTAGGAATGATTAGAACTGTTGAAAGGCTTTGCATCTCTCCTTTACTTACTTGTCATAGATTTAGTTACTGTGGTACAAATATCTGCTCCTCTCCCCATGCCAGTCAGAGTAGTAGCATAACACTCAGTTGCTTCAGGCTAGTTTTCCTAATCTTAATTGCATGTGCTGATGCATGAGTGGACATACTATGAACTTTGAGTAGCCATGTGTAGCAGAAAAAATGGCCTGCAGTCTAAAATTATTATTAGGCATTAAGAGTTTCTCATAATATGTGTGTTTGTAAATAAAATTTCTGGATTGTTGAACTGTCATATCAGCGACAATTAATCTGGATACTTAAAAACCGGCCAGTTGCTTCCATTTTTGAATATACCATCAAGATAAAAGTATTACTTTTGCCTGAATGTCGTCCTAGCATTAGAATTATTACTGTGCTGAGTTATAACTAAGCATGAGATAAAAGTTGACGAAAAATGATGCTATAAATATTTAGGAAAAGAATTCAAATGCTTTACTTTATCAGATTCCAATCATTCTAAAAGACAGAGCAAAAGGTAAGTATGTAAGAAGGCTAAAAAGGGAAAGTATGATGGTAACAAATAGCAGGATAAAGAAAATGAATCCTATAGTCTGTTTTCCACCTGTATCACATTTCTAACTTGCTTGGCAAACCATAAATTCTTGGTGGTTTGAGGGAATTTACAAAATCTATTGTTCTTTAATTTCCAGATACACAAGGTGAATTAAACTTTTATACCTGCAGATCCAGTGTTAACCTCTTAGTTTAATAACCATGAGGATATTGTCGTGCTTTAGGATTCTTTAACAAATTAGACCAATGGTGCTTCTGGTCTATTAGCTATTGACCAAGAACCTCTGAAAAGTTTACGTAAGTGAGAATGGAGATAGCTATGCTCTGCCTAGAGTATTTATATTCCACCTTTCCTCTGAGAAGCTGATGGCAACCTCATGCTTAGTTCTTTCCTCCTTTCATCCCCACAAAACTCCGATGATATAGATGAGACTGAGAGAGAATGAGTGCCCCAAGGTCACACAAATAATTCAGCATGACTGGATTTAGTTTTGAACCCAGATGTTCTGAAGTTCTAGTTTAATGCTATAACTATCATACCACATTAGTTCTGTTACTGGTCCTTAGTAACTAATAAATATAGGCATATAACCTCTGAATGTAGATATTCATTTCAAACTATCAAAACTTTTTTTAAAAATGCTTATTTTCTTTTTTAAAAGTGGTCAGCTCAAAGTTCATTTGGGCCAGTGAAAGGGTCCTGGAACTATATGAGCCAAAGAGTCCTATAAAAAGCAACCACTTCCAGCCATTTCTTTTCTTGGAATTAATTCCAATTGTTTATAAAACTCTGAGTTCCAGTGTTTACTCTCTTGATGTTATAAGATACCTAGACTTTCTTGTAGCCTTGTCCTAAACAAAAATACCCGAGGCTTAATTTTTTTCTTTAGGCAAGATGGTGCAGTCCCATTATTATAGCAAGAGTTTTTGCTCCAGTTTGGTATTCAAACTAGATCAGTGGTGGTCATTTTTGAGCACCAGGAGCATACAAACCAGGGCTGCTCTGGTAATGTGATCCACAGTTCACATATAGGTAGTGTCCAGTTCAGGCAACCTCTTCCTTTCAATTTAATTAACATCTGGCTTGTGAAGGTACAAAAATCAGTGGCAAGTATTCCTGCCATATATTAAGAACACAACAGATAGAATCTCTGGGATTCTGCAGAGGAAATGAATCTCTAGGATTTCTGCAAATAAAAGACAAAGTTTATGCTTGCACAAAAAAATCAGCAGCTAAGACCTGTTCAAGATCACCTTCACCCTTTGCAAACATCTGGAGTATATAAAATCCCTTGTGGGTGTGTCAAGGTTTATATTGGGGTGACTGATAATTTGGTGACTATTAGGAAGACTGAATATGATATATACAATATATGTTAAATACAATTGAAACAATCAGAAAAATAAGCAGTTGCCCAACATGCCATAGAAGAAAATCACAACATTTTTTTTGATAAAGTGAAAGTAATTTCAAAGGATAATGGCTATTATAATTTAACTTAAAGAGAAGCTATTGAGATCGAACAGCACCCTGAAAACATCAAATGGATATTCTATCTGTAAAGTAAGGAAACCTTTACTGTATAATAAACACATACAATTACATCATCCTTCAATTACTTTGCAGAGAATAGGAAATTCCTGATGCTAGTGTGATGATGCAAGAGATTCCATCTACATAGCACAGATACAGAGTTTCTTCCTTAAAATGCTCATTAGTTGCCTTTACAACAACAGACTGACTGATGATGCCAAAAGCAAAGACCAGTGAAGTGTCTAGTGAACCATCATCAGTTTCTCCACCCTAAGATCACATTTATCCAATCCAGAACAAAATATCTGATTAAAACGGTGCACAATATGTAGGACCAGTTATGACCAAAGACGGGCCCATGGTTGTCATGGAGGCCATGAAATCCTGAACCACTCCCAACAAGGCAGACTTGACATGAATGTTGAAGTTCCCCAGGACAACCAGTCTTGAGCATCACCCTGAGCCCACATCAATCAGCTCAGGAAGGGACACTGTTAGGCAGTAGGGTGGGAAATAATCAACAGAATTCCAATCCTGTCTCTTAGTTCCAACATTTGGTACACAGCCTCAAAACAAGAAGTATCCTGGATGGGGCACCATGGTAGGAGGTAAAATCCTTATAGACCACAGAGACTCCACCATGAGGCCTATGCTAAATATATGCTTGGGACACAACTAAGCCTCAGTAATATATGCCAGGTCAGCTCTTACAGGTGGCAGCTGTTTTTCGTTTGACTACTCTGGTATCTAGAGCTGCCAGTTTGGTGTAAGAGCGCCAGTTTGTTGTAGTGGTTATGTGCGTGGACTCTTATCTGGGAAAATGGTTTAATTCCCTACTCCTCCGCTTGCATGTGCTGGAATGGCCTTGGGTCAGCCATAGCTCTGGCAGAGGTTGTCCTTTAAAGGGCAGCTGCTGTGAGAGTCCTCCCAGCCCCACCCACCTCACAGGGTGTCTGTTGTGGGGGAAGAAGATATAGGAGATTGTAAGCAGCTCTGAGTCTCTGATTCAGAGAGAAGGGCGGGGTATAAATCTGCAATTCTTCTTCTTCTGCCAAATAGTGGGATTTTATGGCCTGATAGATTGTTGATATGGTTAGCAACGTCACCTCAGACAGAAGAAGAGCCAGAAATGCCTGCTGTCTCTTCCCCTTACTTGGCAAGTTTTTCTTCCATCCTATCTTTCCTGATCCTACACATTATGAATCATGGCACCATCTTTCACCCCACAATATTGATCACAATATGTTAATCACATTTTTAAGCCTGGTTTGTGTATGGACAGGAGGATGGTGGCTGCTGGGGAAGGGAAAAAGGAAAGCTGTGTGGATGGGCCATAGCCACTGTGAAGTCTTATGCATTCACAGTGACAGTAAAGGAATATGGAAATCATCCAAGCTGGATGCAACCTTACTTCCTGTATCTTTTCTAGATCTTTCTCTTGTTGTTTTTAAATTGGAGGGATCAAATCTGATCACAGTGCTAAATATAATTTACTATAGAATTAGTGCAATTACTGGCATGATACTTTATATTTTATTTTCAATCTTCTTTCTTACATAATAAATGTCTGTAATTTCTTCAATTAATTACAGTGGTGTGCCAGAGGGTAAAAGTCATAGTTGGCCATAAGTACAAACTTTAAAATGTCAGAATCAAGTGACAAATAAGAAATCAGTGCTTGTTGTTCTTGTCACTTCAACCTACGTTGCCAAGTATAGAGTCATGATGAGAAAAATGAAAAGTTGGCAACAATACAGAATAAACATATTTCCCACTGTTGTGTGCATTGCTGTGGAAACAATTTTATGTTGGATTTTTATGGTAGCATAACTATTGCCCTGAAGTTTAAAAAGTTTATATCTCTGTTACCTAATCTTGTGTATGGACAGGAGGATGGTGGCTGCTGGGGAAAGGAAACTGAGAGGAAAGCTGTGTGATTGGGGCATAGCCTCTGTGAAGTCTTATGCAAGCTGAGATGCGGAAGGAAGCAAGATAGAGGGAGAAGGAAGAAGACAACAGCCAGTTGCTCAGGGGCCTGATAGGAGCCTTCCAACATTTTTTTGATTTATTCAGCAGTACTTTGATAGACTTATTCATGGTTTTAGAGGCATAATTTACTTTGAGATACTCTGTTTTAATTATTCTGTTTGTATGTTTGTGTTCATATTTGTTTATTTTCTGTCTTTATCTTATTCCTAGTACCAGTATTGGGGGGAAGGGTTGAATCCAGTGGATAAGTTTACAGTAGCAGTTGGTAAAGGAAACCTTTCAATTACCCTGCTGTATGTTCTGAAAATTTTTTCAGTAAATAGAGATGGTCTTCAGAACAAAATGCATGACAATAGAGAGTGCAGGAATGATAAAGGGGAACTGATAAAATAACCTCCTGGTTCCCTTTCTGTGAAAGCTCTGGATCAGTGGAGAAAGAGGCTATTTTAACCTGTTTCTCCCCTCATTGCTGCACTGACTTATTGTGCTGGGCATTTTGTATGCAAGACTGTCCCGGATGGTGGAAAGGATTTTCACAGAAAACTGCAGGGTGCTGGGGAAAAGGGGGAAGCCAGAAACAATCCACTCCATCAAATCCTTTGAACTTTTCAGTTAGATTTAACCCAGTAAATAAATTTTGCCTTAAATAGAACTTAAAGACATAATACAAACAGCATCAATACATTTCAAAATGGGTTTTGTAAAATATACAGTAAACTCTTCTAATATTTCATAAAACTCTTATTCATTTTATTGCATATATGAATTGCCTAATGCCCACAATGTATAATATATAATGCCCACAATGTATAATATAGGCAATGTATAATATAGCGAAAACAGTAAAAAGCATAAAATATCAAAATATGTAATACATTAATCTAAAATCAAGTGATGAAATTTGCAGTTCCCTCCCATTTCTAGCCTGTGGGCATTTCATGGATATGGGAGAAATAAATTGAATCAGTCAAGGGGATAGAAAGCAGGGGAGAGTGCCAGCCAGGGTGTAAACCATCACTGCCCTCAACCAACTTGGCATTGTAGAAGAAATGTTTTTACCTGATAGAAATATTTGCCACTTCCATGCTATTTTGGGGTGTGATTTTGTAATAAAGGGCGATTAAGATGATGGCAAATGAAAGAGGGGAGTCTAAGGCTGAGATCTGGACCAGCAGCCAATTTACCGTATCTCTGGAATCAACAACTTGTAATTTGTAGTAGGCCTCTGTGGTCTCACTTCCATAATCTACAGCATGATTATTTTTGTCCCCTTTCACATGAAAACAATTTTAAGGTCATATTTATATGTGATGTTTGATGGCATGTAGAATGGGACTAGAGAAAAGTAAGAATTATTTTATATATTACTAAAGATTTTTTTTCATACTAGTTTTGTAGATGTGTCATGTAGCCGGCCGAAGGTTGACTCAGCCTTCCATCTTTCCGAGGTCGGTAAAATGAGTACCTAGCTTGTTGGGGGGAAAGTGTAAAAGACTGGGGAAGGCAATGGCAAACCACCCCGTTAAAAAAAGTCTGCCGTGAAAACGTGAAAGCAATGTCACCCCAGAGTCAGAAACGACTGGTGCTTGCACAGGGGAGCTTTCCTTTTCCACGTAGCCCAATCATGTTTTGTCAGGATCAAATCCCACTGCGTTTTTAGAATTTCACTCTGCTATTTGCACAGGTAAAGTACTTTATATAAAATGATTGTTAAATATTAAAAAAAACTTTAGAAAGTCCCCATCCATTTAATCTGAAACTGATGAGCACCATGGCACCCATGGGTTTCCACACTGGAGTCCCCGACTTATGCTATCAGCCATTACAGAAAGTGAAAGTTTGACCAGCCTTCCTTTATTTTTATTTGTACTCAAAATATTGAATCCAATACCACATATTGGATTCAATGCACAGCAGCCAAGAAGGTCAGAGCGCCTGCTCCGGCTGCAACACCACTGAGGATGTTCTCCATAGCCGAGAACGAAACGTCTGGAAGAAAAACTTTCTCCAGTAGAACACGGCACTTGAGCCCGAAAGATTCTACAATCCCTAATGATGTTACCAGCCATGAAAACCTGAAATCTTTGACAATACCACATACACTGTACACACTTGAAGAATGAATAAAGAATTTTGCAAATTGTGTAAGTATAATTCAAGAACAGACAAAACAGCTGTAGGACAGCATTCAGTTTGAAATTCGAAGAGCACCTTTTTTATCCCAACAGCAGCAGCTTACTTGATAATGTTTCAGCCTTCATTTATTACTCAGAGCAAAGCAATTCTGTTTATTGATATGTCTCTTTGACTTCTGGATGATGCCTCTGTTGGCTTTACTTCATCAGTGTTCTTCTCCATTTCTGAAGAATACATGCTGTATTTCTTATAGCTAGAAATTGCTTGTGATGATAAATGGAATCCTGAATTGTTGCACCTGACACCCTACAAGGCTATACATTATTTATGGGCTTGCAAGATGGAGTCCTCAACATTTGTCTTTCTGAGAAGCAAACGGAGGGAGTCAGTGTGCAGTGAGTGGGAAATCATGGAGCTTGCTAACATTAAAAAAAAAAAAACAATTAATTATTTACACACATATATGAACTTATGACATTCATATCTTTGGAATTAATCTCAGCTGCCTTCAGACCCATATGTGTTCATTAAAATGTGGATTTCTTTTGCTTCACTTAAAAATATCAAAACTTGGGAGGAAGGAGGTTTGAAAATGGACATGTCTTAATGGTTTTCTAACCAAATTGAAATACATCAAAAAATCTAACACTCATCTTCTGTGTTGAATGTCAGAATGTATAATAACTCAGAACAATAGTTTTAGGTAATATTAGGTAATTTTTCTTATTGGATACCTGAATCCAATGCAAGATGAATTAATTTACGATTGCTATGCAAAATATTAATGACCAGCTTCCCACTTACCTAGCTAAATGTTTCAAAATAGGATTTGAGTTATGGCGTTTGAAGAAGAGCATGAATGTGTGATAAAGCAGTAGTACAAAAAGAGTAAATTTAGGAGTTCACCTAAGGCAGGGGTGTCAAATATATGACCTGGGGGCCATTACCAGCTTATCCAGAGCTCTTCTCTGGTCTGCAAGCAACTAGAGAGAGGGAGGGAAGGCAGGAGTCTGCTTGGGGGGAAGTGGGGGTGTATGCGGTGAGACATATGCAGTGGTTGAAGCTGACAGAAATAGAAAGGAAATTGCTAGGGTTTAGGACAATGAGGCTAAAGTAAAATAATGGCAGCAAAGGCCATTACCCTCACATTAGGCTTCCCCTGCCTCCTTCAACTGTAGCTTGCTGAGGATTGGTGAAGCTGCTACACAGAGAGACAGAGCTGAATGGCTAGTGTACCAAATGGTCACTGTGAGGGAGGTTAGCAAGAGCAGAGGTCTGCCAACAAAGAGACAGGTTGGCAATGGAGCGAGGAGGAGCAGGACAGGCACATGGTTTGGGAGGCAACTGGGCTGTCTTGTTCATGCCTGTCTGAGGGGAAAGATGTTCTGGCCTTAGAAAGGAGTGGAGAAGTGAAGGGAGAAAGGAACACTGCTGTTGCTGCCAATCGTCTGAACAGCTGTGAAACTAGGAGCCAGAGTGAGAGTTGGGGACGGTAGGATATGGCAGCCTCCCTTCTCCACCACATCTCTTCTTAGTTCATAAAGGGAAAGGGCTTTCAGGAGGACAAAAAGTGCCCCTCAGAGGTTTTAGAAACAGCCTCCTCCCCCCCACCACCACCCCTTGCTGCTTCTGTGGGAAATGCAGGATGAGAACTCATGATGGAATGATCTGGGTCAGCCAGGTTCAGACCCCGCCCCCATCAGCCAGGAACTGTCAACTGGATCACCTGGGATCAGCTGCTCAGCCTGGACTACCTCACAGGGTTGGTGGTGGTGGTGGAAGTCAGGTGCACTTCCTTAAGATCATCAGAGGTAGGACAGGGAAAGAGAAGAAACAGTAAGAGAAATCATAGCCATGCTTGGCTGCTGAAGCTGGGCATTTTGGGTGAGGGATGCTGAAAAAATACCTTATTTACTGGCAAGGAAGTTGACTCATCTCCTAAAAGTGCTATATATGCAAAAATAACTAATTTGTATGGAAATGAAAGATACTCCACCTTTTATGCTATCCCTTGGGAAAAAACTTAGTCTTACATATGATTAAATACATTTATTGGGGCTTTTGTGGATTCCTTAGTAAATCAATTGCTTTTACTCATAGAAATTGATTACTTTTGTATTTTGAGGAAAAAATAATATTGTTGATTGAGTTTGCCTGTGTCATTTATAAAGTTTACATCTTGGGTACTTGGCATTTTATGGCACGGGTGGCCAGGTCCAACAAGGTAACATTTATATCAGATCTGATCCTCGTAACAAATGAGTTCAACACCTCTGTAGGAATCTTTAGTGCATGTTCCTGTTGTACAAGCCATAACAAATTTATACCTATACCTGAGCATGAATTCAGCAAACTGGTTCTGCTTCTTCCTCAAATACACAAGAATCTTAACACTTAATATATTTATTCTTTCATAGCCCAGATCTTAATCTTCTGTCATAGCAAAATTATCATAAACACATAGATTTAACACAACATTTACTAACATAGAATAAATTACTATGTCTTAGCACATTTTAATCTTTATTAAAAGTAATCTTATGGCAACCTTTCAATTGTACTTGCCTGGTATGTCTTCTTGCTATTGTCAATTCATACTCTGTTCAAATTATGGGGAGGATCTGATGTTCACCCTTCACCATTCTCAAGATTAACTGAGTTTTTGACTCATGCAACACCTTTTTACAAAAATCACGTGCCATCAGATGGTCTCTGAGATGGTGTCCCCCCCTTCACTGGCACCTTGGTGTATCTAGCTCACCTGTTATTGGCTATACAAAGGTTTACTATTTTTTCCCTCTTTCATCCATTTTCTTGTTTGTCCCATTCTGATATGCACTTCTCCAAATAGCTGCTCTAAGGTCTTTCACTTCATCAAAGAGTATCATCTATGGGGCACTAAGGCCCGCCTAGATGATACTATGGGGAGATAGAACAGCTCCTAGAAATCTCCCTTCCATTGTCTCTATCCTGAGAATTTCTCAAAACTAAAGAAAACAGATTTCCTAAGTTATTTTGTCTCTAATTGGTCATTGCTAAATTACTAGAGCTGTAACATTCTTATTCCATCCACTAAGGCCTGCATTTCCCCCAACAGGAATTGAGCTGATTTTGCTGAGTTAAATTTTGATGAAGAGCAGCATAACTTTACTGTGTTAATGAAATCTCAAATGACTTACATAATTCACCCCAAAGACACTACCACCACAGGTGTCTGATACCGTCAGATGCAATATGAAGGGTGTGTGTGGGGGGGAAGAGTAACCCTGTCACAGGTGGAAAACGCAATTGGTTCTGAGAAGGAAGATTCTTTTTTTCTTTTTAAAATAGAGTTAGTGTGCAGTACAGACTAAGAATGGAAATGATTTCCAAGAAACTGACTAGAATCCTTACTTACCTGCTTTTTTGGTTTCAGGTACTATTATTTTCTGCATCTTATCTTGATCCAGGGCTTTTTTTGAGCAGGAACACACAGGAATGCAGTTCTGGCTGGCTTGGCATCAGGGGTGTGACCTAATATGCAAATGAGTTCCTGCTGGGCTTTTTCTACAAGGAAGACCTGTGTGAAACCATGGGGATGTCAGGGGGTGTGGTTTAATATGTAAATGAGTTCCTGCTGGGGTTTTTCTACAAAAAAGCCCTGGCTTTATCAATAATGAGCCTGTGGTAGTTATTTCTGTATGTGAATATAATGATTCTACTGTTGACATTAATGCTTAGCACTCCAGATTTTTCTGAGTTAACTGTAGAGCATGACTGGATTTAGTTGTTGTCATTATTGTTGTTTTTATTAGTTTTATTTACAAGCTGAGCAGTGGATTAAAAAATATTATTGCGGTAGACAGCCAAGTGGTTGATCCCATACATTCCCAAAGTAACCATTTTGACACCAGTAATAGCTGGTGTGACATAGTGGTTGAAGTGGTAGCAGGACTGAATCTACATGTTTTTTGAGGGGGGGGGGCAAAATTAAAAAAAATGATGCCCCCTTATGGGCCTATTCTATTTTATGGGCCCATGGAATAGAATGGATTCCATACCCAATTTGGCACCCCTCCCTCCATTGGTGCCCAGGGCAAGCACCCCCTTCTGCCCCCCTAGATACAGCCCTGCGTGGTGGACTAATATCTGAACAACTAGGTTCAAATCCCTGTTCTGCCTTGGAACCAACTCAGGTGACTTTTTTTTCTTTTGCAGCCAAGTCACAAGTGACATGATGTGTATGGTGACCCTGTGGGGTCTTCAAGACAAGAGACGTCCAGAGGTGGTTTGCCAATGCCTATTGTTGCACTTTAACCCTGGGTTTCCTTCGTGGTTTCCAATCCAAATATAATGAGGGCTGACCCTGCTTAGCTTGTGAGATCTGATGAGATTGGGTGAGCCTGGGCTATCCAGGTCAGGGCTGGATGATCTTGAACCATAATAATCTCTCAGTTTAGACTAACTCTTTGGATTATAGTTGTGTTGATAGAGTGGAAAAAGAAGAACAATGTGATAAGCTCCACAAAGGAAAAAAACTGGATATTCATTTTAAAAATGAGAAAAATAAGCTTCCAGAGTTGCTAATTTTTTCAGCCATCTTTCTGAGTGTTCAAATTGTAACCAAAAAGCTCCTTTTTAGTAACCTTCCAAAGGCAAGAGGACTATTTTCTCAAACCATTCTCTCAAACCATTAACATGATTTTGTTAACATTTCTGACCACCTATTAATTATTTTGTGTTGGCCCCATTTGTAATTTATTTATTTTAGTCAATTTATATTCCATCCTTTCCCAGGAACATGCTCAGGGCAGGTAACAACATAATAAAATAATTTTAAACATACATTTAAAATCAGAACAATATAAAATAGTACAAGGAACTGTAAACAGTTTATAAGTAAGTTATAGATAAGTTATAGATAGCGGCTCAGTTGGACATATTTTACAACATACTGAAAGTCTAAAACAGTAATTGAAAATAAAAGATGGTATCGCAGCAGAGATGGTATCACAGCAAAGAGGCTAGCCAATGGGATAGGACTGCTGCCACAGCCAAAGGTCTGGTGGAATAGCTCTGTTTTGCAAGCCCTACGGAAAGGTAGTAATTCAGTGAGGGCCCAGATCTCTGTACGGAGCTGATTCCACCAGGCTGGGGCCAAGGCCAAAAAGACCCTGGCCCTGGTTGAGGCAAATGATCAAAATAGCTAAATCCATAAGATGTCGACAAAAATATCTTGGGAAACTACATCCATGAGGAGATCCTGGCTCTTTTAAAAATTCCACAGCATATTTGATGATAATCTCTAAAAATTCCTTGTATACTGGAATCCATCCCAGGGTTTTGAATATGACAAACAGCAACTATACACAAACAGCCTACCCTCACTAATTGGAATGCAGAATCAAAAATTTAAAATAATGCATTTGTCATAGTGCGCTATGGACACAAGGCACATTATTCCTAATGTCAAGTGACCTTTCTTGTGCCTGCAGGGCTACACAACTGTGACTTTCAATATAAAATGATGTAGAACTTTTGAAGTATGATGGAGGAATTCTACAGGGACTGCTGCACAGTGAACAATTTTTCCCTCTTTCAGTATTTAAGCACTTTCAAATCATCAAGGGCTCTGTTCTTTCCATGAGTATATTTATAGAAGTCCCAGTGGCTTCAGTGGAAATAGTGCATGCATATCAGAAAACACAGTTGGCTCAGAATACCAACTAAGGTGAGAAAATGTAGGGCTTAAGTTTGTATAGAGGTTTCTAACTACGAATCAGTTCAGAGTGTGTTATAACAATAACAGACAACAAATTCTGTTGTAACAAAAGGGAAAAAAACTGTATAAAAGTAACAACTGTTGATACAAGTCTTGGCTTCCTAATCTATATTTTGAAACAAACAATTTATTATCAATATTATTGACAAAAAACACTATACACTAGATGCCAGATTTTAACAACATTGGCAAAATTACAATAGGGGATTGATGTTACAGCAATAGCAGCAGCAATGGATTGCCTAAGTAACTATCCATTTCATTCACCTTCAGGCTGTAGTAAGCTAGGTAAAGTCTTGAATTCAGTAATGGAATACCCAGTATTTCCTTCAAATTTGTATTTAGACACTCTCCAGTTTTTACAATTGTTGTATATACAGTTGCAGTTGGAGCCTCGGAGATTAACAGTCTTCCAGTAGGGGTTGCCCTTTGTCAGATTCAAAATATCTTTGTGCTAAGAATATTCTTTAGTTGACCTGGCAATCCCAGATATTTCTTTAGTTGGACCTGGCAACCCTATCAAGATCACTTATATAGGATCCCCAAGTTGTCTTCCTTTCAAGCATTGAGGAGATCCAGACCCACTCACAGTCTGCAAGATAGCCTTTAACCATACTTTGGGACTCTAATAGGGTGATTTACTGAGAAAGAGGAATGCACTCTTAAACTTTTAAGCAGCCTACCAGATTTGCATAATTCCATGGATATAAATACAACAAAAATCTTAATTCCAGGTAAAATTATTTTTAGCAAAATGAGGTTTAATCAGCTTTAGTTTGTAGTAGTGGCTTGTTTTCTTCACTAGCATTTTCCTTCAGCTTTAGATACATAAGAACAACCCTGCTAGATCTAGTCCAGCATTCTGTGTCACACAGTGGTCAACTTGAATTGCCAACAACAGAGCATTGTGCCTCTGAAGGTGGAGGTTCTGCTCACTCACCTTGTTTAGTAGCCATTGACAGACTTATCTTCCATGAATCTATCTAATCCCCTTTTAAAATTATTCCTGGGCCAGCTTGCTCACTAGGCAAATTAGGCAGTTGCCAGGGCACTGGGAGGGAGGGGTGCCAAATTGGGCTCCTGGTGCCCAAGACAACTGCCTAGTTTGCCTCCCTCCCTGCACTCCCGACTGTCCCCCAAGAAGCTCACCCTGCTGCTGCCACCAGCTTCCTCCCACCTGCCTCCTCTGAAGTTCGCCCTGCTGCCGCCAGATCCTGCCCACCCCCTCTGAAGCTCGCCCTGCCACTGCCAGAGCTCCCCCTTGCCAAAGCTTGCCTTGCCACTGCCACCAGCTCTCGCCGAGCCCCGAGAAGCTCACTGCAGAAACGAGGGGAGAGAAACTTCCTCTAGAGGTCTCTTCAAAACACACACAGACCTCAATGCTGGTACGGCTGCGCATCCTCGCATGGGGGGGGGGAATGGAGCACAGATAGCACCTGCCTGGGGCACCTGCCTTGGGCCAGCAGGCATGGGGCTGCTCATGAGTAGCTCCGCACCTACTACCTACTCATGAGTAGCCCCCCCCGTGACTGCACCTACTCACGAGTAGGCAACAGGTGCAGGGCTACTCGTGAGTATGTGGCAAGTCCAGGGAATCAGGGGCAGGGGCGCAGTTGTGCTACCTAGGACACCTGAAGGGCTCAGGCTGGTCCTGTGGCCATCACTGTATCCTCTGGGAGTGAATTCCAATTTTAATAACTCTCTATGTAAAGCAGTTTTTCCTTTTGTCTGTCCTGAACCTACTGCCCATCAGCTTCATTGGATGCCCTTGAATGCTAGTATTTTGGGAGAGGGAGAAAAAGTTCTATTTATCAATTTTCTCCACCCCTTGCATAATTTTATAAACCTCTATCATATCCCCCCCTTAGTCGTCTCTTCTGTAAACTGAAAACTCCCAGACTCTTCAGCCTTCCTCATAGGGAAGGTTTTCCAGTCCCCCAATCATCTGGGCTGCCCTGCTCTGCACTTTTTCCAGCTCGGCAATGTCATTTTTGAGATATGTTGCCCAGAACTATGCACATATTCTAAATAAGGCTGCACTATAGATCTATGCAGAGCAATTACAATATTGGCAATTTTATTCTCAGTTCCTTTCCAAATAACCCCTAACATAGAATTTGCCTTCTTTACTGCTACAGCATACTGGGGTTGACACTTTTATTAAACTATCCCAAAATCTGTTTCCCTCTCAGTCTCAGTGCGTTCAGACACCATTAGCCTTTACTTGATTGTTACATTGGGCTACATTGTTGCCCATTCACTCTACTATTACAATAACATCCTATGCAAAGTTATTCTACTTTAAACCCATTACATTCACTGGGTTTAGACTGGATTAACTGCACTTTTTGAAACTACACCCTGGACATATGGACATATGAAGCTGCCTTATACTGAAGCTGCCTTGGTCCATCAAAGTCAGTATTGTCTACTCAGACTGGCAGCGTCTCTCCAGGTCTCAAGCTGAGGTTTTTCACACCTATTTGCCTGGACCCTTTTTTGGAGATGCCAGGGATTGAACCTGGGACCTTCTGTTTCCCAAGCAGATGCTCTACCACTGAGCCACCGTCCCTCCCCCTAGCTCATAGCACTTAACCCACTGACTTGGGTTTTCCTTTGATGGTGTAAGCTAAAAATAATATTAGGGTTTGTAGAATCTTTCAGGATCAAGTGCCGTGTTCTACTGAAGAAAGTTTTCCTTCCAGACTTTCTCCAGTAGAACACGGCACTTGATCCCGAAAGATTCTACAAACCTTAATGATGTTACCAGCCGTGAAAACCTGAAATCTTTGCTAAAAATAATAATCTAAGAAGAAAAATGATAAAGAGACAGACAGACAGACAGATAGATAATTAAGAGATGATATTCAGTCCAAGTTCTTTTAATCTTAAATTATTGCTGGGAAGACAGTTTCATATTTAAACTTTTATGTGACTAAATTAAGATTTAAGATTCCAGTCCCAATACTGTTTCCTCTAATACATGCTGAAACAAGGTATTTGCCACCCACTGACAGGAAGTGCATTCATTTAACAACCTATACAACTATTTACAGATTGACTGTAGCAGAGAAATATTATAGTCTAAATGATATTTGGATATCAAAATCAATTCAGGTAAGCTCTTTGAATAAACATATAACAAATAAGTGCTGTCAAAAATGTATTAATCAAGATCTAATCTGAGCCACACCCGTTCATAAATATAACATGTGTTCCAAATCTGAAAAGAGCAGTTTCCAGCATACAGAAACAATAAAATAAGAATCTGATCTCACAATTACTCTGGTTACTCACCATCTGGTTTCAGGTTTTGGTTGCAACAGGAGGTACAAGGGACAGCACAGTGATGGCTTAGTAGATATGTATTGACAGAGATGTTATCCATCCAGGACAATTTAACTGATTGTTCTACCCAGAGCTCTTTTTGAGCTGGAATGCACAGGAATGGCATTCCAGCTGGCTAGGAGAGCATTCCAGCTGGCTGGAAGACATAGCAGGCACTTAAGGAACTGTCTCTTGAAGTGCCTGCTCTCTCGAAGCCTGCTTTCTCCAATTGTGTGGCTTGGAGAAAGCAGCCACTTAGAAAGATTACTAAGTGCCTGCCTCTTAGGTTTGCCAGTCCTCAGGTCCCAGTTTTGCAGGGTCCTCTCCTCCACCAGCCAGCTGGCCAGCGGGGGGAAACTCCAGCCCCAAAAGTCACCATGTACCTTTTTACCTTGAAAGGCTAGAAGAAACTTGGGAACAGTTTGCTTTTTGGAAGGTGTGTGTGCTTTCAAATTTCTGTAGAAGCCTGGCTGGGGGCAGGGGAAGCCAGCAGAGCCATGTGAGTCTGTGAAGCTGTGAAAAAGAGAGCCTCTGTTGTTTTTCATCATTTTATAAGTCTTTTGCACAGTAAAATAGATAGTGAAACTGTAAGAAAGTCTCTGAGTCTCTTTGTTTTGCATTCATTTTAGAAGTCATTTGCACACTAAAATAATGAAGCTGTAGGAAAGCAAGAGAGCCTCTGTTCATTTTGCATTCATTTTAGAAGTCATATGCACAGTAAAATAGATAGTAAAGAGTAAGCTAGGATTTTCTGTTTTCCTGTGTTAGTCTGAAGAACTTGGCTGAAACTTGGTTACATTCAACAATTCTCCTGCAAAAATTGTCCATGAGATCACAAAAATGGGTGTGTGCGCTGTGTATTTTGGCTGCTCTCTGTGTGTGCCTCTCTTAATTCCTTGAGCTATCCTCAGAAGTTTCTTCTGTATTCTTTCTTTTTATTATTAGTATTATTATTGTCTTCCCTCTTCAGAGTTCTTTCCACAGACCATTGTGTCACTCTGCTTTAAATGGTTCTTAATACTTGGGGTAATGTCATTTGAACTGAACATGGTTATTTTCAACTTTGTCATAGTCATTACTCTGTTTGTTCCTTTTGCTTTGGGAAGGGGAGAGTTGAACAACTAGTTGAACAACTATTTGGATGGTTTGTAGTCTGCTTATGAATGTTCTCTCTTTTAATATGTTATATTTAGATATTTTCTTCAGGTACCTCTTTACTTACCGAGTAAGCTTCATATAGATATTCAGATAACTGTTTTAGAAATATTAATTTCTCCCCTCAGATTTCATTTTTTTCATGTACATTTGTGTTTTCCACCAGTATTAATGCCTTATGATTTCCTTTGCTTTTCCTTTTGTACCCCTAGAAGCTCATTGATTCTGGAATCTTGAGCAGCAGAAGACACTTGTTCCATTTTTTTAATGTAAGTGCTGAAAGGACTGAGATAAATCCCACAATTGCTAGAGTGTTCTTAGGATTCTTATCACTGAGCCAAAGAGCCAGGTTTTCTAAAGTATTAGGAGAGCTTATGATTTTAAATGAAACGTTTCCCCTTTTTATACTTTTGCTTTATAATCAATTTAGATTTTCCATTTAGAAGAGCGGAAAGTATATCCGCTTCAGCTGCTTGTAGTACCTTACCAATCAATTCCTCTAAATTTGGACATTTTGTTTGTCTCCAGTATTTGGCGAATAGAATTCTAGCCGCAGTAAGAATATAAACCATCAAATCAACATGTTCCTTAGGGACCTCCTTTCCATCCAGAGATAATAACATAACCTCTGGTTTAAACTGCAAACCAGTAGGTAATACTTCCTTCAAAAATTCAAAATTTTTCACCCAAAATTTGTTTGCAACACTACAAGTCCACCATAAGTGATAAAACGTACCAATTTTAAATCCACACTTCCAACATTTAGGAGACAGGTTAGAATTAATCTTAGCTAATTGAACTGGCGTTATGTACCACCTATGAAACATTTTAAAACAATTTTCTCTATAACTAACTGGCTTAATGATCTTATAATTGTTTTTCCACAGTTGTGACTATTGCTCTAGATCAATGGTTTTTCCCAGATTTTGCGACCATTTAACCATTGTTTCTTTCACCATTTCATCCTCTAGTTTTAAGAGCATCATATAATCCTAGGCTTCCTTCCTTGCCAAATGAACTTCTTTACAATTTTATTCAATTTAATAAAAAAATAATTCCTAATTGCAAAATCATTTGTTTGAAATAAAAACATCACCTTTGGGAGAATAATCATCTTGATAAGTGCAATCCTTCCCATAAAAGATAGTTGCATATTTTCCCATTTTTTCACTGAATTTTCAATTTCTTTTAGCAGAGTCACAAAGTTATTATCATATATACTGCTACACTTGTTTGTCAGGTTTATTCCCAGATATTTCACCTTCTTCTCACTCTTAAAACCGGCTCTTGTTTCCAAATTTTTGACCTCTTGAATTGACATATTCTTTGTAAGTATTTTAGATTTGTTTATTTTCAATCCTGCAACTTGTCCATAATTATCTAATTCTTTTAAGACCTCCTCTATTGATTCTAAAGGATTTTGTAAAATCAAAACAATATCGTCGGCATACGCCAATAACTTGTATATTTCGCCCTTAACCTTCAAGCCTTCAATCTGAGCGTTAGCCCTAATAGACTCATTTAGAACTTCAAGTGATAAGATAAAAAGTAATGGAGACAGTGGGCATCCTTGTCTAGTACCCTTGCAGACCTTTATTTCTTCAGTAGTTCCTCCATTAACAATTATTTTAACTTTCTGTTCCTTATAAATTGCTTGTATATTTTTTATAAAATCATCTCCAAATTCCATTGTCTTAAGTTGTTGCAACATATAATTCCAGTCTAAGTTGTCGAAGGCTTTTTCAGCATCTAATAAGATCAGGGCCAGTTGCTTGTCTCTCTTCAGCTCATAATATAAAATATCTAGAGTAATTCTGATGTTGGATCTCATATGTCTTTTTGGAAGAAAACCAGATCGATCCGAATGAATCAATACAATTAAAATCTTCTTCAATCTGTTAGCCAAAATAGAGGCATAGATCTTATAGTCGACACTGAGTAATGCTATTGGTCTATAATTTTTGATTTCTTCATGATCACAATCAGCCTTCGGGATGAGGGCTATGTTCACATATCTCCAAGAATCCGGTATTTCGGTGCATGACCACACCTCCTCTATCATATTTTTAAATTGTAAAATTAAACTTTCTCTAAATACAATATAATACTCCGCAGGGAGGCCGTCCGGGCCAGCCGCTTTATTTGTCTTTAGTTTGTTACATGCCTCTTCAACCTCAAACATCGTAACTGGACTGTTTAAAACTTTCTTCTGTTCCTCCGATAATTTAGGAAGTGATCTACTTTGGAGATACTCCTTTTGTTTCTTCTGATCTGTCTCCGCCGCACTAAATAATTGGGAATAAAAATCCTTTATTATCCTTTTCAGATCCTCCAACAGAAATTTATGTTTCCCCTCTTTATCCTTCAGTACCTTTATTGTTCTTTTCTCACGTTCTTTCCTAATTTTATATGAAAGCCACCTTCCTGCTTTATTGGCATTCTCAAAAAAATGTTTCGCCAGTCGAACTTTTTTCTCCATTTCCTCCAAAAACATCACATATATCTTATGTTGCAACAGTTTTATCGCGTTTTTTGTCTCCTGTGTGTTTGGCTTTTCCTTTAATTGCTTTTCTTGATATTTTAATCGCTCAGTTATTTCTTCTAAGTTTTTATTATCTTCCTTTCTCTTGTACGCATTAAAATTCATAACTAAGCCTCTAAAAAAGCCTGGAAACTGCTTTAAAGCTACATATGGCGTTTGTCTGCTGGAGTGACTATAGTGTCTTTATTCTCTCTAGATCTTTCAGCATCAATCACCAGAGAATCTATGATGTGGGTGTGGCTGGGTGACTACACTTCTGTGATATCAGGGGGTGTGGTCTAATATGCAAATGAATTTTTGCTGGGCTTTTTCTACAAAAAAAAAAGCCTTGGTTCTACCAAGGGAGATCAATCCAACTTGCATTTCTGTCCTCAGTGTTTCTTCTTTCTGCCAATTATGTCACCATCATATTTATCTCAGGCGAATTTTCAGATACTGTATAAGCACAGGTCCTGTATTGCATAAACTATTTTTATCTGGGATGTTGGACAGGGTTAGCTCCCCTCACCAGCCACTTATACAAAAAGAAAAAAGAAACCTGATCCACTTCTCTTGAGAAGACAGGGGAAACTTCCTGACTTCACACTTCATGTCTCCCTATTATACAAGTGATAATTTTAACTGTTATAATATGAAGGATGCTTGCTTTTATCTGCCTGAAATTTTTAGAGAAGAATTTCTTGGGTGAGAATTTTATCTCTGTTGGGTGAGGTTATATCCAAGGCTGCATTTCCCACTGAGGTCATTGGAAACAATAATCAAATTGATTCCTGTTCAGTAGTGAAGAATACAAGTCCAGTTTTTAAAATTACAGATTTCCCAAATATTACTATTTCTTTTTGGCTCATTCATATGTGTGAGCACATGGTTGTGTTTGAAAGAATAAGAATACATAATGTAAACATCTTACTGCTGTCAATATTTATGGTTTCATATGCTGTTTAGGTGTTGATAGCAAAGCAAGTTTTGTTTAAATGTCCACATTGTATTTGTTTCTAAATTGCATCCCAGCAAAGACAGGCAATAGTATTCCTTTTTGAAGAACGTGGGGGAGGGAGTATCAGAAGGACAGATGATATTTATTAATGACCACCAGAGGCTGCTCAGGCACCACCAGATTCCTGTTCTTCAGAATGAATATCTGTGTGGCAAAAGATTACAAATGCTCTGTCTCCCTGAAAAAAAACATTACTTCCCTTAGAAAACAGTTGTTCATTCCCAGGTAGTATTCTCTTTGTTGTCATTAATTATCTTGTACAAAAAAAGCATAAAACAGAAATTACAGACTTTTTGCAGTCTTGGTTTTCCCCTTTTCAGTTTTTACAAATGATTTCAAAACTGCTCTTTCTTTTATATCAGAATCTTTTAACATTATGCATGTTTTTAATATATTTTTCCTGTATGTGTGTGTGTGTGTTAATATCACCAAATTTTGTTATATTACCAAATTTTACCAAATTGTGTTTGTTAATATTACCAGATTTTCTTCTGGAGTTGTCTTATTTCTTGACTTTGCATAGCCATGTTCCAAGATGGAAGAAAATATATGCTAAGGGCAGTAACATGATCATGAGCAATATCCAAGCTCTGAGTTATGAATTGGAAGGTCTTTTGTAAGCTTTGGGTTGCATTCCTCACTCTGGACTTCTGTCGCTTAGCATTGCAGTTGACAATTCCAATAGCAACCTAAAAACACTCTGTAAGTCACAGCAAGAAACTGATAGGCAAAGGAATGACAAGCCTGCATTCCAGGAGAGAGTGCTTTAAACAGATCAGGACAGAGGGTTATTTGTTTGTAAGGAACCTATTGATTGAGAGATAGAAATGTTTAAATTAAAATAAAGTGGGAAAAGCAGTTTAAGATAAAATATATGAACCACATGGCCTTATATTAGCATAGTTAATTGCTCTGCAATTAGGTTTCATTTCATGCTATAAATATAAATGCATTATTGGATTTAAATGTTAATATTTTGGTAAGTATTTGCTATTTATTTCAGTTCAACCTGTGACCTTTGACAAGTTTTTAGACTATTGCAATTGGAACCTACCAGTTTTTCTGCTGGCATTAGAAAGAAAAGGGCCTCTTTTGACCTCTGAAAAAGGCTATGACCCACCTTGAAAAGAAAGAGTTACAGAGAAGCTGGGAATCATCCTTGATTCTGCTTGTGCCAGCATACAAGTTGGTCAAAACCAACCCTTGGCAAATGATGTTATTAAAATGTCACACAGTAAAGACCAAACTTTTTCTTCTTTTTTGTTAAGGGGATTTTTTTTGGTGCAATTGTATTATTGCAGGCTTTAAAGAATGTAAAGACTAGTGCAAAATTGTTCAAGCAGATAAACTTCAATAGGTTTACTCACATGAGTAAACCACTCAGCAGGTCCTTTCAGATGTCATAGTGTAGCCAAATTAAATGTAAGTACAACACATTGGTAAGCAGAGAACACAATGAAATTATATTCACTGCCTGCAAAACGTTAAGCTCCTTTGCTTAGTGAATGTAACTCTCTACATTTCCACATGGCAGAAGAAAATAATGCAAAATAGTTGTTCATGGAGGAAGGGGAGAACAAGGGCATTTAATATTTACTTGCAGACTAAATACATTATTAAACAACTGTTGTAGAGTTCCAGAAATCTGTAGGGATTAACGACAATTCAGCAAAAGGTTACAGTCTCTGCAGGGTTCTTATTTTTAACAAATCTGGTAAATTAAACATTTTAGAAATTACTCTTTGCTAATCTATTGGGGTTTTCAGTCTAAGTCAATAAATATTTTTAAACTCCATTGATTTCAGTGGAAGAATGCAGCAGACACTTAATTCTCTCCCACCCTGAAATCAGTAGTATTTAAATGTACATAACTTTGGCTCATAAATCTGTGGTTCGGAAGATGGCAAGGATAAGTATTTGTCTTGAATGGCCAAGTATTACATTAGTGTAAAATTAACTTTTTTAAATTTGTCTTTAGAAGAAATGCAAAAAACACAAGTAATAATTTATTAATCTGCCATGATTTTATGTCACACATTTTAAACCTCCCAGTATGCATGCCTGACAGTTGATCTTACAAACATCATGTTCAGGCCCAGTGACTTAAAATGGAAGACAATTGAATCAAATGTTGGATGAGCAATGTAGGACAACCGCAGTGTCTCCTGTGAATCGAAGAAAAGGGATCCAAGCCATTAAAAGCTAGATGGTCCATTGCCACATTAATGAGGAACACTTGGAAAGCAATAACTTCATGCCCTGGAAACATTGCTCCTGTCGTTCATTAATTCATGTGGAAAAGCCCAACCATTTCAGAGCAGTCAAACATTCTTAGATTTAATTATAAACTATATCAAAATGAGTTTTGAGAATGCACTGATTTTTCCATATTTAGCAGTAGGTACAGAATTCATCTTTCTTCCTAAAGGGATGTGTACTTTGAAAATTTATAAAAATGAATAAATATCAGAATGTTTTAAAAGAGAAACAGAGCTTTCCCCACAGTTGTTGCATTATAAAAAAGACATACATGCAAGTTTTGCATGTCTACTTAGTATTCAGTGTAATAGAGTATAGTAACCATAGCAACCCTCCTATCAAGGGATATGAATATGCACAGCAACATCTTAATGAAATATGTGCATCCAAATGTCACAGCGCTTAAAAAACATATGTGCTGACAGCTTGAGGGAGTACAACAGGAAATATATGTATCCATAAAATGATATATTATAGAGAATAGTTTTAGGTTGTTTAAAACATTTCAAGTTAATGTAATCTCAGTAAACCTTACAACGGCCTTCTGAAGTAGGACAGCATCTTTATTCTTGTGTTGCATATGGACAGGTTATGGGACAGAACATTGATTTGTCCAATGTTACCTATGGAGGTCATGGGTAAGGTGAACTGCGAACACAGTGCATTACATAGTTCTCCCAAAAATGTTCTCACACTTTCCTCTTTTGCTTAATGTAAAGACTATTTTTATTAAAAGGATACATTGGATAGAGAAATTTATGTAAGAACCATTGCACAAGTATGTAGAAGTGTATGCGGGCTTTTCTGTATTCTCATTTTGCTTACTTGTAAGTTCCTGTTTCTTTGGTTTGTCTCCCACCCCCCCTCAGTTCTTCTCATGTTTTGGTCCACTAAGTAGTCAATTTGATATTACAACAGTTTCTATCCAGCATAAAAATCTGCAGAGAGATATGCTGGCATAAACTGATGTAATATTTATCAGCCACTGGGGGGAGCAAAAAATATGCAGAACAAGCTCCCCCCCCCCCCCAAAAGAAAGAAACCAGAACTGGAAAATTGGGAAAGCGCAGTGAAGCAGTGAGGCTTGCCTAGATAATGGCTATAAATTGTTGACTCTTTGTTGCATGCGTTATAGGACTGAGGTGCAACAGTATTAACTTTTAAAATTAATGTTCATGTAGTCACACAGAGCTCTTCTCTCCTCTTTTCCAAACTATGGTTAATGACCTGGAGGAAGAGTTACCTTAGACTCTGAACATATTGACACATTTCCATTGTAACTTGCTTAATGTTTCATTGGTCTACATTATTACATGCCTCAGGCAGGAATAACCTTGTATTACACAAATGCAACAATGGCTTGAATGGTCTGTATTCCATGTAAGTTATTGAAGTATATAAAGTTTATGACTCGGAACACCGGCTGAACATTTACAGAAATGCAAACATAATGAAGGTTCATTCTGCTGCATTTTGAAAGTGGCCCCACAAACCATACATTCCTTGCTTCTGAGACTGTGAAGTGGTATAATTAGGGAGGAACTTAAAATGAATGATTGTAAAATGTTAAAAATAAGTGAAGTATATTAATACAACAGACCCTGTGAAAGGAAATTAAATTATTCTGGGTGTAGAAGTAGAAGTGTCTCCAGGATATTAAAAATGTGATGATTTGCATATGCTTACTTGTGATGGTGTTTTGAAGTTATTTCAAGGATGTCACTGATGTTGAATAATTTGCAATTTCTCTGTTCTTGACCCTCTTTGAAATAATATATTGCACAAGGAGTTGGTTTTATATCATGCTATTTAGGATTCAGGGCCTGGCAGAAGACAAAAAAAATGAAAGGAATAAAACAAAGGATACTACAGATTATCCACTTGTCTTTTGTTCTGTGCCACACTATATTCACTTGTCTTTTGTTCTAGCTGCTACAACAGAGGTTGACCATTTCCCTGTCTGGTGTATCTGTACTATGTATATGTAGGCACGGGGCTAGGTTTGAAACAGGAATGGAGAGAGTGCCAGCAATAGTGCTCTACTCCTTTAGTGGTGTCTCACAGTTTGGAATTGGAATGTGGACATGTGGCTTCATAAGAGGGAGGCAAACAGGACAGGGTGGGATGCCTTGTTTCCAAAGCTGAGCTGGCCAGTTCAGAACATTACAGAGACAATGATACAAACATACAATAGTTCCCCAGTTGAACATGATTACTTAAAAAGCTGCAAGTAAATCCAGTGAGACAAAGAGGGTATCCCAGTGCTTCTTGTCAATGTGTGAATCCATTCTGAATATTAGCCTTGAAAATCTCTTTACTTGACATTTGATAAGCTATACATAAATGAAAGGAATGAAAGGAGAGGAAGGAAGAAGGAGATAATCTCTCTCTCTCTATATATATATATATATCTTGCCTTTCTCTTCCACATCAAAGTGGATTACATCATTCTGCTGTCTTTCATTTTCTCCTCGCAACATCCCTGTGAGGTAGATAGACTGAGAGTGTGTGACTCCCAGTGTCACCCAGCATGGAGACATGACAGAGTGAGGATTCAAACCTGGGTTTCCCAGAACCTAGTTCAACACTATTGCTCCACACTGGGACTGATTCCGCACTTCGCACTTACCTCCCTTCTGTGTGGGGATCCTCATGGTGGCTCTTTTCCCCAGAGTCTGCATTGGCATTTCTGGAGTGAGACTGCATGTTCCCTGCTTGCTGAGTGCCCATGCAAGCTTGAAAGCCGAGAACGAGACCAGGACAAAGGCTAATGCGGAATCAGTCTGGCTCTCAATTTTTATGATTTACTCTATATGTTTTCTTCCCATTTCTCTTTTCTTTTTTTCCTTTCCTCCTTAAAAATTTTTTTTTTGCTTTTATTCTCAGACTTAAATCTCATGCATCGCTTAGAAAGACCTAAGATATCTTATGTGGAGTGGCATTTCTCACACATTGGAAACCATGAGATTAGACAGATGGTTTGAGCTCTAGTGTTCTGTGGTTATTTTAATTAGTTTTCTTAAATTTAATACACTCTTTTTCAGTACACTGTGGGAATATAATATCAGAAACATCCTGTGGCTAATTCAATACACATGAATTTTAACCAGAGTCTGCAATTGGATGAATTGAGTATCTGTCTAAAAAACATAGGCAATGAAAGGAAATACAACCAACACTTCCATGTGTTAAAATATCTTAATAAAAATGCCAAAAAATGTTTTTCTACCTGGTGTATCTGTGTTATGACTAAATAAAAAGTGTGCTCTAATGTGCTGTGGTGCAAGAACCTTGAGCAATGCTATGTAAAGGAATTAATAAAAGGATATTGATATACTGCAATTCTAGTATCTCTCTCATGTACCACGTATGTATTTCCAGACAAATGGCTTTAGTGTTGTATGAGTACAATTCCCTTTAAAAAGTGGCTTTATACAACAGAAAGTTGTTTCATTTACATTGGGAAAGGAGTAGTTAAAATTTGATAAAATTTTGTTCAGATCTACTTATTTGAACTTATCTTCTGCTTCTCATAGGTGTAAGTTTTTCAATTAAAGGATCCTGTTTGGCCAGTGGTTGCTTGCCAATTTAAGAAAAATTCAGTCTAGTATAAAAGAACTGAGAACAGTTCTCTTGCTCTGCTAAAGATGTGAGAGTAGCTAGCTGTGCTTTGTTCTATGAATCATATAGTGGAATGTCACTAGGTGCCAGTGTAGTATTTGTTATGACGATCTTTGACTATCTCACCCAGTCACTTTACTAGAAGCTGTTCCCCCTTTTTTGGCTCGAAAGAGGATCCTCCTTGATCCACTCACTCTCTTAGCCTCCTTCCCAGTCCACAGTCAGTGCTTAACTATCTCTTCAACTGTCAGTCCCCAGCTATAATTCCTTAACTGATTCTCTCAATAGAATTCCATTAGAACAGCCTGTCACTCAAAGGTTCTCAGACTCCATTATGCATTAATCTTTGACAGTCCATCACAGTTGTGTCTTCGTTCTTGTATGGGGAGTTAAGGCATAAACAGACAGTACTATTATAGGATTGTGTCTCAAAATATAGATGATGTGACAAATCCAAATATACCCCATCACAAAACAGTGTATAGTTAAGGATGTCCTTATTCAATCCATTTAGAGACATATATATATATATACAAGTGGGAACCCACAAAGATTTGTGGGAGGCATTACATTTCTCCCTCCCTCACTATTTCCTCTTTCCCTTTCCTAAAAGCTCCCAAAGCCTCTCCCCTTTTCCTGCTTCCTTCTCTGTTTCTAGGGTTGCCAATCTCTGGGCAGGGCCTAGAGATCTCCAGCAATCATAATGGATTTCCCAACTACAGGGATCAATTTCCCCAGCTCAGGGCTGCCAGCTCCAGGTTGGGAATTTCTGGATATTTGGGATGGAATCTTGGGAAAGTGAGGTTTGGGGAGAGAAGAAACCTTAGCACAATATAATGAAACAGAGCCCATCTTCCAAACAGCAATTTTTTCCAGGGGAACTGATCTCTGATATCTGAATAGCAGTTGTAATTCCAGGTGATCTCTAGCACCTGCTTGGAGGTTGCAACCCCTAGTTCCCCAGGAGGAAATGCCTGCTTTGGAGGATGGATTTTATGGCATTACACACCTCTGAGATCCCTTCCCTCCTCAAAACCCACTTTCCCCAAGCGCCACCCTCCAATCTCTACAAATATCCTAATGTGGAATCGGCAACCCTCTCTCATTTCCACTCAGCAGCCACCCTAGCTCTGTCTGCACCCTACTTTTATCTGCCCCTCCCAACAGCTTCTACCTAGGAAAACAGTGGCTAAATTGTATGGTGCCAGCACCTGGGCCAGGCCCACTTGCATGGTAGGAGTTGTGGGGTGATACTTCCCTTTCCACTGTATCCCTCTCCCCACACTGTTTCCTTTCACTCTCCTACTAGGCAGCTCCTATATCCTCTTCCCTTTCCCTTCCTCATTTTCTTGTTTAAAGCCATTCAGCTTTTGTCTGCCTCCCATCTTCAGCCATACTTATTTATTTATTTATTTCATTTATACCCCACTTGTATCTACAGTATGGACTAAAGCGGCTTACATTATTCTCCTCTTCTCTTTATTTGCACAACAAACTTGTGATGTAGATCAGGCTGAAAATATGTGACTGGCCCAAAATCACTCAGTGAGCTTCCACAGCAAGGTGAGGATTCAAACCTGGATCTCCCAGACCCTACTCGAAAGCTCTTAGTGCTATACCATCAGTCCCATAGCTACAGTGAGCCCCACCCATTTACCATCAAAGCTACATTACCATCCCTACCAAACACAGTCCCCTGTCACCCCAAGTCCCCTGGACAATCTACTATGGGTTCCTGTGCAGCTCCTCCTCCTCCCTGGCTGGTGGCTCTTGTGGCTTGTTCTGGCTGCCCAGAGTGTCGCAGCATGATTCTCCCCCAGCAGCAGTGTACATGTTTCTGGCCAACTTTGGAAACAGGGCTGGGTGAAACTGCCTGCGCATGGCCTCCTGGGCTGCTGTTGCCTTTTAAGATGCCTCCTGCACATGCCACCCGTCCCCAGGAAGGGTCCACCTTGGGAGAAGGAGGACACACATGGGACACCAGGCTGGTGGGAGGAGGACACACATGGGACACCAGCTGCATCTGCCCCATTTACCACTGACCCAACCCAGGCCTCCTTGGGTGCCTGCCCAACACCCTGGTCTCTGCTGCACATGGCTGTGCTGGGACTGTGGCCACTCATTCCTCTTCCCTGGCCAGTTGCTCCTCTTCCCCTTGCCATAGGAAGTGGAACACGGGAAGGTGTGTGTGTGTGGGGGGAGAAGTCTTGGGCTTACAAGGAGGGGGCTTCTTGGCAGCCATCCTTGGCTCACTGCACAGGGGAAGGAGGCACTGCAAGCCTTGTGGCCTCTCCTTGCAACTGTGCTCACCTCAGGCAAGCCCCCATACAAAAATCCTTGCTATGTGCCTCACCAAACTTTAAATCCTAGCTATGGCCCTGTATACCATACTGACTTTCATAGGGTGCCTGTTGTTAACAGTAGCAAGCACCCAGGCCTAGTTCAGTCATGCCAGTTGAGTGATATCAAGTCACTTAGAGGTTGCTGCCAGATCTAGGGTTGCCAGCCGCCAGGTTGGAGCTCAAAATCTCCCAGAATTACAACTGAACTCCATACAACAGAGAGTCCTGTCCCACTGGAGGAAATTTACTACTTTGGAGAGTAGACTCTATGGCATTATATTTGGCTGAGGCCATTCCTCTCTCCAAACCCTAACCTCATTAGAATCCACCACAAAATCTGAAGGAATTTTCCAATCTGTAACTGGCAACCCTAGCCAGGTTTACCCCAAAGAAGTCCTCCCTCAAAGGCCAAAATGGGCCTGGAGAGGGCCCTGGCCCTCTCTCTGCCCTTAACTGACAGAATCAAACTTGGGATGCTTTGGTTGTACAGGGAATCTTGCTTAAAGCTACAAGCACTTTCAGTTATTTTAAAACCCCAAATGTATTTCTTTTTTTAGATTTCACATTTTTCTGCACACCTGGGGACCTTTTCAGGTTTGCAGAAACATCTTGCCTGTTTACAGCTCCAGCACAGGATTTAAGTATCCAAAGATTTGGCCAACTTGGCTATTAATATATAGATGCATAGTAAAAATTAACTTGCTATTTGCTCTACTACCAGAAGAATATTTCATCTGGGGCTTACTAAAAGCTGTTCCAGTGTATCATGAAGTATGGATAATATGCTACTGACATTGCAAATGACATTTATTGTGATTGACAGATGCGTTAAGTACTAGTGCTGAAAATGAATGTTTCTGCCTCAGATCCATAATTAAAGCAGATTTAGAGAGCTGGTTAACCCACTTGCATACACAGTGCTAATCTCATCCCATGGAAATTCCCTTCCTATTCAAAATACCACTTATACAAAATGGATAAAATGCCATAAAATTGTCACCATGCATTCAAACATTAAACTAAATAGAAGGATGTGTAATAATTCAATAATTAGGTGAACCATTTATGAGTTGTTTGTATTTGTTGATCAAGGCTGCTATATTCCTTCAGTGATTATATCAAAGTAGGCATATGCAGAACTTCTGTAAGTCTTTCAAACACTAGAACCATTTAGTAGGGAGGCCAGGAGAGGCATTTAGCCTGGGCCTCAAGCTCAAAGACACTTTTTAATTATTTTGCATTTGGTAATTACTGTATTTGCACAGAGAAAGGCTAGAAAACTAGCATCTTATTTTAGAAATATATGTCATCTTCCACATCATTTTAGTTGATTATTTGGTTTGAATGGGCAATGTTCCTTACTAGAAATCAAGTGACTCTTTTATATTATAGTGTGGGGGAAAAATGGATTGGAAATTAGGAAGTGATTAGTAGACATTAGAAGATGGAAATTTTAGTCTGGCCAATACCAAACTATTAAAAAAAACACCCTCTTATGTTATGATTCCCTCCCATGCACACACAAATGAATAAATCAAGTGTAATATAAATGAAAATTTAATGGTTAATTCAATCTGCAAATGCGTTAACTGAATTCATTTAATTTATCCATTTAAAGTTAATCTCAATGTACCTACTCCTTTGTAAAGCTTCCAGTTCATATATTAATTGCCTTACTGTTTGAATCAAGTTACATAATCTGTTTTCATTATTTCCACTTGAGAAATGACAATGTTATTTTATATTCTGGATCCCAAGGCTTCGCTGAAGAGACATTTTCAAAATCAGGGAGAAAGAAAATGTCAAACTGGTTTATGGACTTTTGATATAAGAATTAGCTAAAACCAGCAGCGATTTAAACGGCTATTTTTATTTTCTAAAATGTCATAAACAAAACTGTCAAGGGGAATCTGTTAGTATTACTACTGTCACAGCTGTTAAAAGAGTTACAACAAATACAACTCAGTGAGAAATTGTCTTCTCCTGGACCCTCACATCCTGGTCTTCAATCATCTAGTGCAGCCCAGGAGAAATGCAGGACTCTCCTCTGATCCACAGGTATAATTTATTGTTGTTTGCTTTAACAGTTATCTGGGGAATTGGAAATCAGTTTTGATTCAACCCTGTTTCCCTATGACAGAACTATGTAATTTGGAAAACCATCCAAGTATTCTTTGAGAAATCAATTTATAGTAAAACTTCTCACCAACTCCTCTGAATTTAGAGTTTCCTAAGCAAACACAAACAGTTCTGAGAGGAGACAAATACTCCAGAGCATTTTAAAACTTTTGATCCCGAAAGACTCTACAAACCCTACCTCATCCTCATTCATTTCAGTAGTTAAGGTGGCTCTGCTTACATATTTCTTGGTGACAGCAGAGCTGCTTTTTCCATGAAACCTCGTGCATGAAGGAAACCTGAATACATATCAAAATGTATTTTATTTAAAACATTTCTATCCTGCCTTATCTTCTTGAACACATGGTGCTTGAAGATTGGAGTATCATTTTTTCATTCCATATTTCTCATATTAGTAAGGATCACTTATTTATAGTAACATCAGCTTACATTCCCTCACTCGTTTTTCAGTACGTTTAAGCCTTTTCTGTGAAAAGGCCTGGTTATGTGGCATGGTTAATATTTTATATTTTAAACTATGAAAAAAGAAACAAGGCTTCAAGAGTTGTGGGATCTAAATCTGACCATGAAAGCCTGCTGACTAGCAAATGCCAATGAAAGGTCGACAGGAAGGTTCAGTAAATGCCCTGGGTATCAGGAAGAAATAAAGCGCTAAACCAATTACAGAAGCCTTGTATTAAACCAGATCTGACAGTTACATCAGCCAACATGGTTTCCCAAACAGGCAGAAAAAGTATCAGTAGTATAATACCTTTTTATTAGGAAAAACCAAAATAACATAATAGTGAATTCCCAGAATTTTTTATCACACTCATATGTTGAGTTTCCAAAAAGGGGGAGTGGGGAACAAAGGAGTATGGAGAAATCCTTAGCTGGCTGTTGACTATCCTATATATATAAAAAAGGTTTTGTCTTGGCAAAATGGATCTCCCTCATTGGTTGGGACTGTGCTGCATCAACCTTTGGCCTCATCAAACCATCAGTCAAGACTACTTGCATGCCATTGGTTGAGTCCACTCCTCTTGCCCACCTGAGCGGCTGTTGCTAGCTGCATAAGCTGTTTCTGTCAGTAAAAAACAACCAACCTTGGTTCTGGCAGTTCCTGGCTCTCCCATTGGCTGAGCAGTCTATCGCACTGATTCACAGAGGAGAGAAAGAAAGCCTTCTCTCAATTGGCTGAGGGAGGGAGGAGGGAAAGAGCCAGAAAAAGCCTTCCCTTGACTAGCTGAAAGAGTCAGAAAAAGCCTTCCCTTGACTGGCTGAGAGCTCCTTTCTCTCCTCCTCTGGAAAGGACACAGTCAGAGATTGGGGGAAGAACTGTGTCCCCTGGCATCAGACCAGATACAGAGAGGGAGGGAAAGCAAGACAGAGTAAGAGAGTTTGAAGTCCTGTGCTTAAGACCAACAACATTATCAGAGACAGACTGTTGATCTGAAAGGTATCGCTAAAGGTATCACTAAAGGCCTCTGAGGGAGAACTCCTTGGGGCCAGTCCTGACTAGGGCTACCAGTTCCAGATTGGTGGGAAATTCTTGGAGATTCTGTGGTGGAGTTTGAGGAGGACATAGGAGTTAGGGCTTCAAAGTGGGGTCTGTTAGGGCTTCAAAGTGGGTTCTTGCTGTGGAAGCTGGCTGGGTGATTTCAGACCAGTCATAGACTTTCAACCTAACCTACCTCACAGGGTTGTTATGCAAATCAAAGGGGGAAAGAATGATGTAAGCTGTTTTGGTTCCCCCCACACTGTGGAGAAATAATGTTCTTTTCCTATGTAGAGGCTGCAAGAAGGGTGGAGGCAATGGAAAACTAAAGTCAGAGGGGCAGATAAAGGGAAGGCAATAGGTTGCCAACTCCTGATTAGGAAATTCTTAGAGATTTAAGGGGTGAAGCCTGGAGATGGTGGGGTTTGAGGAGGGGTGCGACCTCAGACAAGTACCATGCCATAGACTCCACCCTTCAAGCCAGCCATTTCACCCTGGGAAATCATTGTTGCTAATCTCCAGGCAAAGGCTGGAGGTCACAGAATTGCTTCTCTCCAGATGGCAGAGATCAGCGCCCTCTGAGGTGTTTGGAGGGGAGTGAATGCCTTCACTTGAGTGGGTGAGAAGACAGCAAAGGTGAGGAGATTCTTTCTAGAGCCCATTGTATTTTTCTTCACAATTATTACTAATTCTGTTATAAAACCCTAAAAACTTCTGTCTAGAGATCTTTTCATCATACCTTTCATCCTGTTCTCAGTAGCTTTTGGGTACTAAACTTCCTACCAGATGAACAACTTTTGGGTACTAAACTTCCTACCAGATGAACAAATAAACCTTATTTACTCTATTGTAGTATTTTTAGTTCATCCTAGTAAAAAAGCATCATGCTATGGCTATTTTTGGAATTTTATTTACAGAGCAACACAGCTATTTACAATCTTTGCCAATTCAGGAAGGTAAAATTATTTCTTGTTGAATCTCACAATTCTCTCTAGCCCAAATCTATACAAGCATTTCTCTTTTTTCAACCAATCTTTTACTGATACTCCAGTGCTGACATGTGAGGATATTTTAGAATTAAAAGCAATATTGATAATACTCATGGTCAGTCCTATATAATGCACAGCCAGCACTGGAAATCATTTTGAAGCTGTAACCAAAGGTGAACCAATCAGTTTAATCACAAAGGCAACTGCAATTACACCCTTGCTTTCCAGTATGTCACGTACTTCTGAACACTGTCACTGTCTTTTGCATCATAACATCAGAAGTCTTATCATTGACATGCAACAGATTATAACTTTCCAAGCTGCATTGTGTAACTGAGTATTAGTGAATATTTCAAAGATACCCTTCAGAAAGAGACTGAAATATGTACCAAAACTATCTCACAGGTGCCTTTGGTTTCTTCAGAAAGAATTTTATTTGTGTGTAGGTAAACATGAAATTAAGGAAGCATCCATTGATCCTGAGCACAAAGTTCAGCAATGCTGTCGTTGCTGCTGGGAAAGAGAGCAGGAGCTTGGTGAAAACAGCTCCTGGGCTTCCATTAATTACGATTTTCATTTTTTCCCTGAATGGGAAAAGGAATGATATGGTCTGGTAGTTGGAAGAATAACAAGACTACACTAAACATGCATGTGATTTTTCCCCCCTGAAGTCATGTTGATCCGATTAGTCAAGGGATAACTACCCTTGTGCTTGCTTCTGCCTTGGATTTCATTAGGGATTCAAGGTGTGAATCGCATGTTGAAAGTCCAGGATCCTAATCACAACCCATGACCTCTTGACTTGCTTCATTTGTGCAGCCTGTAACTAATAACTAATCATTATTCTTGGAAGGTAGTTCCCTGTGCAAGCACCAATTGTTTCTGACTCTGGGGTGACATTGCATCACGTTGTTTTCATGGCAGACTTTTTATGGAATTGTTTGCCATTTCCTTCCCTAGAAACACAAATGATTATCATAGATTGGATCAGTAGTAGGGTAAAAAAGTCTTGGTTTAGACATTGTTATCTCTTAATCACTTCCATTTTATTATTTAATAACATATCTTATCCCATGTGCCAAAATTTACACAGTACCTGTAATAGTCAGAGTCTAAAATTATACTGCCACTGGATTTCTCTTGGCCATATGTAACAATTCTTAGGGAGTTCAGACTATTTGGTGAGTAGAGACTATTCTCCATGAGTCCATAACCATTTTTGTACACTGGTCATCTATAATATGCTAACAAGAAGTGAGGAGAACTTTGTCATAAATTTACATCTAGTAAGAAATGCATGATCTAGTAAAAATTCCTGGCAAGTAGTGAGGAAAACTGTCATAAATTCATATCTAGTAAGAAATCTGGCATAGCCTTGGATATAAGAATATTCTATGGTCTGTGATTCCTGTCTTTATATTTGATACCTTTTGATGAGTGAAAATTATGAAGTAGAGAGAAGGAAGAGAATTTCTTAGGCTCCTGAAGTGCAAGTTGGTAGTACATCCCTGCAAATAACTCTTTTTCCCCTCCAGCTCAGCTGAGCTGCAAGAGACTTCTTGATTTGCAAGGTATTTCCTAAGTAAGGATTTACTCTTCAGCTAGATAAATACAGTTATTGCTGTAGCAAATCCACAGTGATGGGCTTCTATTCAGACTTCAGATTTCCTTGATTGTACCCAGAGATCAAAAGGGCAGATTTCCATTTAGAGTGGAACAGATGACATAACAGCTAGAACTTAGTTTGAGGCACGTGTGTAACGAAGGAGATGGGGATTTTAGAGGAGGCTGAAGTTGGTTCCTTATTTGCAGATCCTTATTCGTGAATTCAACCAAAAACACTGAAGAGAGTTTGAAACCGAAAATAAGGTCTGGACCCCCTTCTTCAGGGGACTCTGCCCTTTGAGAAGACATGTGCTGCCTCATGGTCCAATCAGCAGTTCTCATGCCAGCTGCTCCAAAACAAGGTGCCTCCAGGACACTCAAACAGACAGACGCTGGGGACAGGCTGTACCCCAAAACAATATTTAGACCACTCCAAGTGACACGTCCCCACACTCGGGGCACTGTCCTCTTCAAGAAGACATACAGAGGTGCCCAGTCCAAACAATCAAAGTAGCTGTTTTACTGCAAAGGAACTTCAAGAACAGAATGGAGAGAGAAATCGCTGAATTACAAATTATTATAAAACTTGGAACAAACAACTTACTCTGGAGCAGCTGGCACGAGAACCGCTCTGTGGACCATGAGACAGCATGTCTTCTCAAAGGGCAGGGTGTGTGGCATGTGGTGGTCCAAAGTGCATTTTCGGGTACAGAGGGCAAGCAATCAAAATAGTTCCAAATTCAAATCTCCTTTAAAATACAGGCTCCTAGGTGGCACCCCAATTGGAAGTTTGTGGTTCCGGAACCAGTGTTTGGACCAGGCACCTCTGCATGTCCTCTTGAAGAGGACAGTGCCTCGAGTGTGGGGATGTGTCACTTGGAGTGGTCCAAATGTTGTTTTGGGGAACAGCCCGTCCCCAGTGTCTGTCTGAGTGTCCTGGGGCACCTTGTTTTGGAGCAACTGGCATGAGAACCACTGATTGGACCATGAGGCAGCACATGTCTTCTCAAAGGGCAGAGTCCCCTGAAGAAGGGGGTGTATGATATATGGGGGTTCAGACCTTATTTTGGGGTTCAGAGCTTTCAAACTCTCTTCAGTTTTTTTGGGTTGAATTCACGAATAAGGAATGAATAAGGATCTGCAAATAAGGAACCAACTTCAGCCTCCTGGATTTTAGGACCTTAGACTGAGTGTGTACATTTGTGTGCACTTTTTCCTAAGAACAGTGTAAACAACCCAAAGGTCATATAATAAATCCAGCTTCAAAGCAAGGGTCAAAGAGACTAAACAAAGTACAGCAGATAAACACTATTCCAGAAGAGCACACCAGTAATTTTATTTTCACTTTGTAGGTTGTTTACTCCTTGAATTGATTGCTTGAGATTTGGGGAACCACTAGAGAGGAAGGCTAGGCTTTCTTTTATAATCACCCTGTTTGTCTTCAGCTTTTCAGATTCTTGTTTACATGGTACTTTTGAAAGGAGGACTGCAGTTATGCTAGGTAGAAATGCATCTTCCTTTGTGTCCTCTCATTTGCTGCCCATTTTATCACTCTGTGTACCAATTTTACAGAGTTCTCAGGCTGCTGTTTGTAGAGATAATTTTTAAGCTGGCAAGCAAGGCTTTCTGAGGCACTAGCTCTCTGTCGCTTCATTTCACAATGCAACTTTAGAGGGAGCAGGTAAAGTTTAGGAGCCTGTTTAAGGTTGGGAGTGCCACCGAAAATTTAAAGACGAATTAAAATAATCTCTCATCATACCACAGGTTGACTTCCCTCATGTAGCCAGAGACACAGTTTCCAGCTGTTTTTCAGTCTCTTAAATCCTTGAAAGCTTTCCTAATCCTCGTGTAGGCAGCCCTTTATGTGCGACTGCTCCCTCCCTCGCTTGCTGATTGGTGAGGCTATTCCATGGCCTAATTCAGCCAACTACTACATCTTGGAGCTGTGATTTGAAATCGGAGCTAGGCGGACAGTTGCTTCTCTGACTCGTCATAGGCTGGTAGCAGAGACAAGGGCGAGAAACTTGACATTGCCTTAGGGGAGCGGTGGACGCCGCCCCCCTCCCCTCCCCCCCCCACCAAAAAAGTCGTTCGGGAGAGGGAAACTTGCCGGCGCGTGGGGAACCGTGGATGGACCTGAGTTTTCTCCTGACGCTCTCTTGTTTCTTGCCGGATGGATAATGGGATTCTAAACATGAGGCAGGTAAGGCTCTCGCAGGACGGCTAGGCGGCTCCGGGTGCTACCTGAAGAGGGAGAGAGAAGCGGAGAGGTTGGCTGCCTGGTGCCGCTGGTTCGTTCTCCGCGCGATCTCGGCGAAGGCGGGAGCGCCTTCCCAGTTTGTCTTGCAGTTTTTTCTCCCCGGTGCTGGTGACGTCATTTGCGAGGCATGGTGCGACTCGGTTCGGAAAGAGCGGGGTCTCGCGAAGGGTTGTGCAGGAGCCGGGCGGCCGAGCCGGGGGGGGGGGGGGCTCCGGACTTCGACCTTTGGTAGTTGACCCAGGCAGGGGCGGCGGGGTGCGTTGCTGCAGACCTGTCAGTGGCACCGCGCTCGGCCAGTCGCCCGGAAAGTGTTCCTGGGCGAATGTTACCCCGTCAGTATTTCATCACTTTGCATCTTTTCGATTTTCGAGCTGACTCGTTTGTTGCTGTAGTTTTTTTTAAAGAACGCGGGGTTGGTTGGTTTTTAAAGAAAGGGAAGTATCGTTTATTTTCAAGCTTAGCAGCTATAAACAGAAACTAAACTTTAGTTTGTAACGTTCTCAATAACGCAGCCAAGTTAATGGCTTTGTTTTTTTCTTTAGCACTAACGTGCCGTTAAATCTTCTTTGCATTTAAGGAAATGTATTCTAGATAGCGCCTCTTTTTTCACGAGCGCTGCTAGTAGCCCTTCGTTTTATGAGGTCAGTGCAGCAGCAAGTTCTAAAAGAGAGTTTTTCTTGTTTCTCCCTGTGCGTAGAATATCTCGCTTTAGTGGTCTCTTGCAGTCTTGAAGTGGATAGAAGGGGAGGGAAACGGGGGTGGGGTGCTGCACCTGTAGTAGAAATAAAACCTTACACACATATATATTTTCATTTTGAAGAAACAAGATCGTGATCGTTTTAACTGTATTCAGAGCAATTTCCCCAACAGTGAGGGACAAAGCCAATCATGGCCTTGGATTTTGCTTTCCAGAGACCATCGCATGTGGCCTTGTCTTTTCTCTGTAGGAAAGCAATTTATTACTTGCACTCAATCAGATCATTATCCAAGCAATTGTAGGAGCATCCTAGGATTCATTATCACCACTAGGGGGAGCTTTGGTAAGGAAGGTTACCGAAAAAGTTAAAATATTGCAAAACGCCAATACATACTGTTTTAAAAGTATGTTTGTTGTTGTTTTCCCCTTGCTTGCTGCTGTTAGCAGGCTATGATACTTCTGCTTAGAATAAAATGATACTTCTGCTTAGAATAAAATATTGTACAATATTTCTGAACAAAGAACAGGTGTGTGACATTTTAAAAAAGCGATTGGGGTGAATAGGTAAAACAGAATAGGAGAAAGGATTATTCTTTTAAAAAGAAAAGAAATGACTCATAAAAGATACAATATTTATTTTGTCTTATCATGCTGTGCTTCATTTTGAATCCAGATCCCCCTCCCAGCAGTCTGTTATACGTCCAAGCTTACAAGAAAAAGGAAATTTGTTGCTGTGGATTTCTCACATGCTCAACATGTGTGACAAGTAATGTGATCTTTTGCCCCTCTCCAAGTACGTCTTACCAACATCTTAGCCATGAATGTGTCCATGCTCAGTTCTTCTTATCACTTAAGAGTCATGTCTCACATTACAACTGTGTGACTTGTAAATGCTCTCAGAAGTCTCATCAGTGATACTAAATATATTGTCAGGATTAAAGTACATTATTGGTGTACATCTTGTGATCATCTTAATGTTGTCCTGCAATGCTTGTGTGTGCACAGGAATTACTTGCATGTAGTTATCCAATATAATGTCAAGTAGCTTTTTTCACTGTAATGCTTATCTCTCCATGTTCTGGCTTCTTTTCATATAATGGAAAGGACCCTGTAGTATCTTTTTGATATGCTTCCAGATCTCTGACTTAAACTTTATAGATTTCATTACAGGTTTGGATTGTTTTCTGCAAAAACAAGTTTAACTTCTCTCCTCTCCATAAATATGGCTTTAGTCTAACACATTATGATTGTCAAGTTAGCTTTAATCTGTTGAAATCCCACAGATGTTGGACTGGATCCAAAATTATCAAAGCAGAGCTTGCAAAAGAGATCTTTGCTCTCTTCCTCTTCTCCATTTCACTTCCCAGATAGCTGCTCCTGAGGACTTCAGGAGCAGTATGTGATGCAGGCCAAGGGATTGTAGTGGAAATTCCACTCCTGGTGAAGCCTGTGTTAAGAGTGGAACAGGAGTTTGTGAGTAGGTTGATCCTTCCCATATGCTGCAGTGTATCCCATCTGGAGGGCCTTTAAGGTATGGCTTTGGATGTGGGTAAGAAAAGAAAGCCCTGACCTGAATGGTCTGGGCTAGCCTGATCTCATCAGATCTGGGAACCAAAGCAGGGGCGGCCCTGGTTAGTATTTGAATGGGAGACCACCAAGGAAGTCCTGGGTTGCTATGCAGAAGCAGACAGTGGCAAACCACCTCTGTTAATCTGTTGCCTTGAAAATCCTATGGAGTCTCCATAAGTCAACTATGACTTTACTGCACTTTCTACCACCAAGTAATGAAGCAATGGAGCAAAGATCTCTTCTGTCAACTGTGCTCTGTTTCTGGAAGATATGACCATGAAATATGTTTGAAGGATCCATTATTTCTGCTTCTCCACAGCTGGAAGCAAGTTTGAGAGTTTCCAAACAAATGCATTTGTGACTGGGGTGTTCTGAAAATAATCAACACAATCCTGCATAAGTTTGGCAGGATCAAGCTCATAGCAAACAGAATACTGTATGCATTCTGGTTTATCACTGCAGTGGTTACATAGACATTTGTGTTATGTGATATGTGAAAGAGGGGGTGGAAAATTTGCAGATGGCATACATATAAAAGCCCATGTAGTTGTTCACCTTCTTTGCATATGTTTTTGTTATTCTTCAACTAAGCATAAGTCCTTTTATTGGCAATTTAATACTTGCTGTAAAGTAAGAATGTCTTTTCTGTTTTTTTAAATTTTTTTAAAAACCCTTAACGTCAATTCTTGGTGAGAATTTCTCCCATCCTTGTGCATTGTTCCTCTGAATCTGAAAGGGGAAAATGTACTTTTATGTCTGAGAATGTTGCTTTTGTATGTCACAGATAATAATAGAAAAAAGTGCATGGAGCCCATAGGCTGAGAGTGTATCAGTTAATTAGTGGCTGGACATTACACAGTAGGAAGTCTGGCAAGGTTTTGTGAGTGTGTGCGCATATGAGTATGTGTGTGTTGTCTGCTTTCTTTGATCACTTCTGTGGTAAATAGACGTGCAGAGTAACTATGGCAACATGTGCTGTAGGTTTGTGGGAACAGGGGAGACTCAATCACTCAACAAAGAGTAGTTTGTTAGAATAGTTGGTTATGATTACAAAAAGGTGGTAACAATCAGACTATTTAAAAACAAGTTTTGGGGGGGATGTGCATTTATGTTACTAAATTAAAAACAAAATATTCTTCTGAAGCTGTAGAAGATTGATTACAGTGCAAAACCAGAAAAAAAGAACAAATAATTTTAAAATTGATTATTTAATAAAATGAATTGGGTGGGTGTTAACGGAAGGTTTAAACTACAACAAAATCAGAGTTGATGAATGTGATACTGACATAAGCAAGAAGGTTTCAAAGTCATTTGGGAAACCCAGAAAGTAGGGGATTTTTTACAGACCTCCAAGGCTTTTTGTACATAAATGTTAAACACCTATTTCAGTTACCTGCCTGTAGGGGTCAGACTTGAAATTGCATTGCTACAAGGAAAGCTAGACACACATCCACTGGACAAGAAAATGTCATTCTCTGTCTCTGTTAAGTCTTACTTGTAAATGCTCACCAGTATAAAGGCATACTGTCAACCCAAGTGGCTAAACTAACAGTGGGATGTTTCCCTGTGTCTGAAATGACACCAAGCAGAAATTTTTTATTGTGTTTTAAATTATTTAACTCTGTAGCTCCACCTGATACCCATCTGACCATAAGAATGTCCATCAGTAGAAAGCTTCCATTACAGTAGCGTTCTGGCATACTTTATAACCCCTGGGAATCTTTGAATTCAGGCAAAATCATATTGCCTTTCAGAGATCCTTAGTAAACTACAACTACAGTGACAGATAACACTTTCTGTGATAGAAAATGTGTCTACCAGCTAAATGCTTGTTTGTTCATAAACTTACTGGGAGCACTGTTGATCCCAGTAACCCTATGAAGGATGATACATATGATGAAATTTTCATTTGATTATTGCCTTTGGAGAGTTTGGAGATGGAGGGGATTGCCAACTCCATTTTAGGAAATTCCGGAAGATTTAGGGAGTGTAATTCTACGGAGCCCACCATTTTTTCCAGGGAAACTGGTTTCTTTTGTCTGGAGAGTCAGCAGAATTCTGAGAGATCTTCAGACAAATGCACCTATGCATTACCAAGCTTAACTCTTGTTGATTTATAGCAAATGAGAAGAGTAGAGATGCAAACAGTTCCCCCAGTTTTCATGCTGTGGGCATCCTCCTTGGGTGGTCATTTTTCCAGCATCTTGCCGTGATTAGAAAGGGTCAATCTAGTGCCCAGAATGCCAATATCCTCATCACTGAGAGACTTCTTTTCAAAATGAGAACAGTTCATAAAGGACAGTTGCAGCCCTATGAGCCTGTTTTCACAAATGAACAAAAATATATAGAAAAATTCAAACCCCTTGGTTTTATCGGACCCGCTAGCTCTGCTGTTTGCCACTTCTTCCATGCAGCTGACTGGTTGCTTGATATGGGAGAAGGCTGCTCCATTTCTTTCAGACAAGTAATTTTGTTAACTTGTCCTACTGGAGGCAGTAGGGAGCAAGGAGAAGCAAGGCGAATGAACTAGAAGCAATGTTTCATTTGTTGCTATTCGCTGCTAACATGGTAAGGAAGGTGGGCTTCTAGCACAGCTAAAGAAAAAACTGTCAGCCTTTTACCTTTAAAGCGCCTTCCAACCTTGCATCATGGGAGAGAATCAAACTATAGCAACAATATCCATGAAAGCATCTGTGAATTTCTTCTTCTCACTTTTTAAAAACTGCTTTTTTGTATACCAGACATATGAGAATATTCCATGGGGCCATGTAATTCTGTGGTCGCTATTTTTCATTGTCTGCAGAGTTAACCAAGAGGAAGTAAAACTGTATTCCACTGTGTGTTGCCTGTCTCATCGTAACTGGAAGAAAATCTGAATAGAATTTTTCTGGATTACATCCCGGTTCTAATTTCCATTAACTTTCAGTAAGATTTGCATTTAAGTATTATATATGAATCTGTCTTTTGAGTTCTTTGGTCCATCTAGCTCAGCATTATCTATTCTTACTGGCAGTGCCTCTCTGAGGAATTTTTTGCTATAAAGGAAAATATATTCTCATCAGTCTTGAAGGGACAAAACTAAGAATCCTTTTGAATATCTACAATAGTTCTCTGAGGAAGGAGACAACCACTGGTGATTCCTAAGAAGAATCACTGTGAAAAAAATTTGAGAAATGCCATTCTTTTTTCTTTTTTTAATTATATTCCCCTACCATGAATCTGATCAGAATTGCACCCCCATTTGTAAACAGAGGGAATTCCATCCCTAAAATGACAGAGGCATTCCCATGGTAAACTCAGGGATGCTGTCACATCTAGTTTGGCTCCATAGAAGTCCTAGTTTCCCTTTTCCCGTTAGCCATGAAGCTGAGTGACCTTGGGCTTATTACTCAGCTGAGCCTATCTCACAGGGTTGTTGTGAAGATAAAATGGGAAGGGGGAACCATGTGTGCCCTGCTCAGTATATATGTGCAAATATCACATAGGTTTACATATGAGTTTCGTTAAGTCAAAATATTGTTGTGGTTTTTAGTATGTTACTTATATATGTCATGATTTGAAGGCTGCATAGGTTGACCAGGTCTCCCATTGTAGCAAGGGACCCCTGGGCCTCATCACTGCTCTTTGGAGCAGTGGGAACAAAATTGGGGAGTGTGGATTGGTTTTGAGCTGAAGCTGTAACATTTCCAGTGCATGATATTTCTAGAGAGTAAGGGTAATTCACCCAACCCTCTATGGTAAAAAAAAATCCTAAACCATCACTCCAATCTCAGACCTATGGTAAAACCTGAGATGAATCCTAGACATCATTCCGACATGATGATGTTACTTATGGGTGTGTACTGAAACTGACATTGCAGTGTCAGTGTGATGCCAATTGACAGTATTGCACCACCACACCTGGTTTCTCTCAGCAGTTGTCACTGCTGGGCTGGCAACCCTAGGGCTATGGGAGGTTACAGGAGCAATAAATGCTTAGGAATTTTTTTTCCATTCTAGATTTCCCCCTATAGTATTCCCTTACTTGTTAAGATTAGACAAATTCCCATCTGTTTGCTGCTCCTAGTAGGCAGTGAGTATACTCAATTCTCAGCAGAGTGTTTCTCTCACTTTAATTTAGAAAATTTTATGTTACTACTTACCTGGGAAATCCCCAAGACAGGTAGAAACAGTCCCCTCTATATCTGGCCTGGCTTTACTGTCCTCCTGGTGCAACCGACTACCAACTCTTCTTGTAGCAGGAAGGGCCAGAAGGAGGACTGAAATATTTTCCATTGTAATAAGTATTTTATAACATGTTGTCTAAATGTATGTGCAAGTAAGAAACACAAAGAGCAATCCTAAGCAGGTCTACTCGAATTCTACTAAAGTATGTTCAATGGGGCTTACTCACAGGAAAGGGCTCTTTGGATTGCACTGGCAGTCTTGGGTTTTTTTTACCCAGACAGTCCAATATTTGTGTTTTCTGTCCAGGAAAGCAACCTGGAGCTGACAAGTGAGAAATTTCTAACTGAGCAGCAGAGAGATGTAACCAAGCATGAATAGGACAGCTCTCCTTGCCCAATCAGAACTCTGGCTTTCTTCAGCCATCCAGTTCTCAGCATCAGTAGGTGAGAACGCAGACACCTTCTGGCAGTGCAGGCAAGCTGCAAACATTACTGTGCTTTGAATATCTGAAGGTACTTTTAATAATGTTAGTTCAAATTTGATGGAAAAGTTTAGCTCTCTGGCTGCAGAAGGGTCACTTGAATGAAGAAATCAAATTGGGTTGGGAGTATTACAAAACATTAAAAATGACTGCATGGAGAATCAATGTAATCATGACATGAGAGAGTTAATCCTTTTCAGAAATCTGAATCATTTCTTGTCCACTAAGAGCATTCTCTCCAGAATTAAATCCCAGTACCTCCATCACTTTGGTTCTACTTCATTTGTAGTTGATATTTAAAATTTAAATTACCAGCAAGAAAACTTCTTTTAGGAAACATGTCTGGATGAAGCCCCTTGCCCCCAAATTGTTGGCAGACTAATTTAACACAGCAAAGGTGCACAATGTGATTAAACTGTAGATAAAGGCTTATTCAGGAACTAACATACTAGATAGTAAAGAGGAGAGACAGAGACAGGATCCTAACTACAGCACTAGCTGAGAGTCAAATTTAGGGTGTGTTCACACTATACTAAATAATGTGTTTTGCAACTGGATTTTTGCTATTCTTACACAGTAAAAATCCAGTCGCAATACACAAAGTTTAGTGAAGTGTGGTAAGTGTGGAACTTCTGAGAAGAAGCAGGATATTGCCTAAGAGTAGCAAGGAGACAGACAAGGAATGACACTCAACAGGAGACAAGATGCTGACCTCACTATCCCATCTGTCTTCTTGCTGCCCTCTGCGTGGTCTTCTTCTTTATACACCAGACATTGCCTGTTCTAACAAATCCCTACAACAATTTTTACCTGACTCTTTCTTTCTATTTAAGGATGAAATTCTATGCACAGTTTTATAGGAGTGAAACTCAGGTATTCTGGTTCAGACTTCCTAAATTTAGCAATATCGCAGATTTTGTTACAACTGTCAACAAGCGTAGAGCTTACCTGAATGTCAACTGCCAGACTACTGCACTACCTTGGCTATAATTTTTTTCAATTTTAATTTTTTATTAATGTATAGATATGTTTCTCAGTCGATAAACTGAGGCAACTAGCAAGTTCTCATCTTCTAATTTTCTTCAGCCTCATGTACCCTATACTCTCTTACTTGGGAGTAAGTCCCAATTCCTGAAATATTTTATTCACTAAGAAGTCTTATCTCCTATCTGACTATGCAACAGATCTCTTGTTTCAAAGCAGCCACATTTATTGGCACCAGCTATGTGGCAACTAAATATACTCAGGAGACACTGCCCCATCTTTTGTCAACAAAGTTAAAAATAACTGCTTTAATGGTTGGTCCTGTTAATATAGAAAGAGCCCCATGGCGCAGTGTTAAAGCTGCCGTACTGCAGTCCTAAACTCTGCTCACAACATGAGTTCGATCCTCAGCGGTAGCTAGGGTTTCAGGTAGCCGGCTCGAGATTGATTCAGCCTTCCATCTTTCCGAGGTCAGTAAAATGAGTACCCAGTTTGCTGGGGGAAAGTGTAGATGACTGGGGAAGGCAATGGCAAACAACCCTGTAAAAAGTCTGCTGTGAAAACGTTGTGAAAGCAACGTCACCCCAGAGTCGGAAACGACTGGTGCTTGCACAGGGGACCTTTCTTTTTTCCTGTTAGTAGAATACGTTATTAGTGTCTGTCAGGACTTTTTTTTTAAGAAAAAGCCCAGCAGGAACTCATTTGAATATTAGGCCACACCCCTGACACTAAGTCAGCTGTAACTACATTTCTATGCATTCCTGCTTTTTTTTTTTTAATGCCCTGGTGCCTGTGAATATATGTGAATATGTGCCTGTGAAAATTGCCAGTCCATTGACTTCCATACAGCATACTTCAGGACTTTTCCCTCCTGCATCCTGTGTGGAAAAATCCTGGCATATTTGTAAGGTAAAAACTATTAGGGTATTTGGTTTATATAGCAGAGTTTTACCCAATGATAGAACCATGATAATTAATGCAGTAAACGGCAAAAAAAAGGAAATTTACGTTTATTCAAGTAGATCCAGTTCATATTCATGTGGCAGTCAAAAAAAGGGAAAGAAGCCTAATCTAAAGAGTACTTTCACAAATGGCCAGCTAATCCAGCATCATGCATATAGGAGTATGAGGGCATTATATCTACAGGGAAGACTTGCAGAGACATGCGTCTCTATGAAAGGCCACGTGCATAGTGTGAGAGGACAGAGAGAGGGTTGGAGGGCAGCTCCCAGGTTGAGTTTTATACCCTGCCCTTTACTACCCGAAGGAGTCTCAGAGCAGCTTACAATCACCTCCTCTTCCTCTCCCCACAACAGATACCCTGTGAGGTAGGTGGGGCTGAGAGCTCTGAGGAACTGTGACTGACCCAGCTGACTGCATAGGAGTGGATCAGACCCAGTTCTCCAGATTAGAGTCTGTCACTCTTAACCACAATAACACAGCTGACTCTCATTCAGTTGAGAGGCATCCCATTCAAGATCACACCTATAAATGATTAGAGTGATGTAGCACTACAGAATGTCTAGGCATGCTGAGTCATTCATTCCCAAGGAAAACAGGATCAGGTCCAATAAGAACTCTGGGTTTGGGTTTTCATCAGGTCATATTATTAGATTTGATTTGCTTAACCTATTGGTAAATGTCGCTTTAAACTACAGTTCCTATTCTGCATCTTCTGTTCTGTGCTAATGGTAGAATTATACTTACTAGCTGACAATCAAGCACCAACAGAACTTTCTTTCCTCTTTGCTAAAAACTTGGGGATAAAATGTCCTATGCTTTTAACAGAGGTTAATATGTGGAAATAGGCACTTGAAGCTTTCAGTGTTCAGGAGGTAAATAGCATCACATTATGCTTCTGTTAAAGGAGCAGGACATATTTTCTCCAGGTGGTTGTAAGGCAAAATCAGGTTTAGATGTTTCTGAACTCAACCTTTAGGGCAGAGGTGTCGAATTCATTCATTATGAGGGCTGGATCTGACATAACTGTCACTTTGTTGGGCTGGGTCATGTATGCCATAAAATGTAACATGAGGTGCTACAGATATAAACTATAAAGCTGATTTCGGATGCTGAATGGCAATAGCAGGTGAATGACAATAGCAGGCTTGATTGGGTTAGGTGTGATATGCAGAGGGGTAGAATGTGTGGAGATACCAGCATTGGTGATGAGACAGGAAAACTAGGTCTCAGTTCCATCCTGGAGAATGCAAAGTCTGACATTAGAAACCACAACATTCAGTTGCTGACCTAAGAGTAGCAGTGCTCTTATAAAGGAATTTCAGTTAGAAAGAGAGACTGCTGAATTGCAATAGATAATGAAGTTCAATAAGACAATGCCTCCTCCTGGGCTGAACTGAGAGCTAGTTTTCCTGTCTCATTATTATCATTTGGCATCTGAAATCACTCTGCTCTCCAAGATATAAGGATCAATCCAAGTGTTCTTATTCCTAATCAGGGTCTTTTTGAAAGTAAAATCCAGATAGGTACAGAGAAATCCAATCTTTTTAACAAAAAAACCCTTTTCAGAATAAGTCAAAATAATTTCTGCAATGTAAATTGTGCTTGTCAGAAGAATCCATCCTCCCTCCCACCCACTCAAGAAGTGTGCTTGCACACAAAAGCTTATACCTGGAATAAAACACTGTTGGTCTTAAAAGCTGCCAAGAGGCAGGAAGCAAAGAGCCAGTGAGGGAGCTGGGAGAAAAGCAAGCAATGGTGTAGCTGCAGGAGCAGCCCTGGAAAAGGAAGCAGGAGAAGGAAGGTGCTCAGAGGCTGGATCTGAGCCCTGTGCAGGATGAATCTGTCCCACGGGCCACATGTTTGACACCCGTACTTTAGGGTCCTAAAATCAATTAGTGACACAACCTAATCTAGGAGGCGTAATGTATGTAGTTATCAATAACTTTCCATATCATGTATGTTTTAGTGGTGGCAGGGCGGAGTTGACAGTGTTTTTACCAAGTGCATCTGGTATTTTTGTTGAAACCATCTGGCAGCCTTAATCTTGGAGAAGAACTGTGATATTCAGAATAATTTTAGTGTCCTCTTCCCATTGGCTTGAGCACACATACAGATTCAGAGCTTTGCGGTTAGCTCATAATTTTTGCCTCTGGGCTGTTATTCTGGAATAATAATCTCTCCCTACAGTTAAAACCTTTCAGGATGTTTCAACTATGCCAAGTGTCCTGGGTCATTCAGAGGCCAACGCATTTTTCCATGTAATGTGAATACCATTAGTTGCAGCAATCTTGCTATTGTTTACACAATCACTTATCCTAGAATGAAAGACAGGTGAACCAAAGGTGCCTGATCTTGTCATGGGTTGTTGGTTCTCTTTGAACTCCACTTCAATTTTGCTTCACACCCTGAGATGTAAACAAATCAGAGGCTCAGGTGTGTTCAGGCACTCATTTCAAATACCCATCAGCCTCATCGCTTGAATGGTAGTTGGAGTCCAAAGTGCTCCATTTTGCCAAGTCAATTAATCATATTTAACTGAATCTGTATCCCTGCTGCTGCAAGCAGTATTACATTTTGTGCAACAGAAATAGTTGTGAATTAATGTACCTTTTAATGCCTCTTTGAATGTGACTTGTCCACTTCAGTAGTTTCTCTGAGATTTATAGTTGAACATGAATCTGGGGCTTTTTGCTTTGGTATCAATAAATAAAAGGCATTTTAGCTAAAAATTTCTTAAGCACTAAACAGGGAGAAAAGTTGGTTCATTAAATGCAATATGTTGATAAGGTATTAAAGGAGAGTGACAACAGTATACATTGATAGCATAAGACACTAATGCCTTACAGACATATACATTGTAAAATTCTAACTGGGAGAAGGGAGGCTTATTACAATAGATAGGTCAATGTGATTTGACCTAGTTTTGCTTAGCGGTTTAGAAATGATGTCAGTATTACTTATGTCACTCCCTTGGATGGGCAATTTAACTTTCTTTTTTGCATTGTAGCCATCTAATATTTTGTACATTTATGTATTCTGTTGTACGATCCTCCCAGGCAAAAATTTGCAATCTGGATGTATCCTGCCCTTGGGAAAGAGTGCCATGCATTCTTTTCCTAAATGAAAAAAATCACCCCTGCTGTTCTAAAATCCCAATAATTCTTGTATATTGTGCATAGTGAAAATAAGGAATGAACAAATGCCATAGATGCAATCAGTAATCTCAAGAGCAATGGGTGATTTCTCTTTGACTTTCAAAAACATGAAAATTGATCTTTGTATTGGTCTTTATCCTGCATTATTATTGTCATTTGCATTAGAAGCAAGATTTATTATTCAAAAAAATAGTTTATGGTTATTATATGCAGCCAATTTTGATAGCATTTTTAGTGTTAAATGGAGACAAAAAGGAAAGTATTCATAATGGTAACTTCTTAAAAAGTTAGCAATAAAGCCTACGCCATTTTGCACCTAGGTTGTACACAAAAATGTGGGAGGGAATTAGCATTAGACTCAAAGAGTTCAGTGATATCATGATCACAGTGAAAGGAAAAACAGTGCCAGCCTGAGACTTCTGAATATCCTGCACTAGTGCCCAGGTTAGTGTACCATCCATTAGCTCCCTGCTGAAGCTCTGGGTATACCAGCTTTCCCTGTGTATAAGATTTCTTTATGTCAGTCCAAGACTTACTAAAATGACTATTAGGGCAGACTGGGATGCCAAAACAGCCTTGGAAAAAGGTCTTGCCCATCCTGCTGCTATCATTTCCTCACTTGACAAAGGATGAGATAGCTGGCAGGAGAAAGGAGAATGCCCTGTGCTATTACTTGCTATCCCCACTACACCTGGGCTGGCAGAGCATAACTGGGAGATGCAATGCACATGGCATCGGGGCTGATGGGGAAGCCAGCTTATGCTGTACTCCTCATTGTCTACTGCTCAATGAGGGCTTGGAGGTGGACAGGTGACAGTGCAGGGCCCACATGGATTTTTCCTGATACAGTTAATGGCCACTTTGCCCTGATGGTACGGTTGCCAGTCTCCAGATACTGCCTGGAGATATCTTAGAATCCCAAATTACCTCTAAACATCAGTTACCCTGAAGAAATGACTCCTTTGGAGAGTGGACTCTGTTGCATTATGTCCTACCCTCCTCAGGCTCTTCCTGCAAATCTCCAGGAATTTTCCAACGCAGAGCTGGGCAGCCCTGCCAGCTGACAATGTTTAGATTTGCAAGATAGCTCTTCAGTTACATTTTCTTGTCAGTCTTTGTTTCTTTCATATTAACTTTCATATGGTAGTTGGGTTGTCTCTTCTGGTAGTTGGAATGTCACTTTCATATGGTAGTTGGATTGTCCTGCCCTCACTGTTTCAACCGCAAAATCCTCATTTCAGTTTCATTTTTCCCTTGTGTGGTTGGAAGAGTGACTACGCAGATACATGTTGTACTCCCCTAAAAGTCCTTGTAGGTGCCTCACTGGGCAGCTGGGCCTGGAAGCAGGCACTGTGCAAGTGGGCCATAGACTTCCCAGGTAAAGGTAAAGGGGAGGGAAAGTTGATGAGAGGGTAGGGTTGCCAGGTCCTACCTTGCTGCCGGTGGTGGGATTTGCCTCATGTGTGTGAAGCAATGACATCACTTGGAAGTAAAATAATCATGCTGGAATGCTCTAGCATTTTTGGTATAAAATTCTATGGTGCCATAGAGTTGTATACCAAAATGTTAGTGTGTCCCTGTGTGACATGCCTGATGTGATCACTTCTGGGTGATGTCATCATGTTGGGCACCATCAGCTTTTTTGAGTGGGGCTCCCCCACCAGCCAATCCTGTGCTAGCGGGTTGGAGGCCCCAAGATTGGGGGGACCCCCTGCCCCCAGTGAGTGGTTGGGAACCCTAAGACAGGAAGTAGATTAACAGGGAAAGAGGAACTGCTTTGGGGGCTTTCAAGGAAGGGAAAGAGGAAGGCACAGAGCATGGAAAAAATGAGATGCCCCTTACATAGGGCTCCCAGCTTTGGTTGGGAAATACCTGGAAATTTTGGGGGTGGAGTCTGGGGAGGGTGGGGTTTGGAGAGAGAAGGGACCTCAGCAGGGTGCAATGTCATAAAGTCCACTCTCCAAAGTATCTACTTTCTCCAGAAGAACTGATCTCTATAGCATGGAGAATAATAATTTTAATACCAGGAGATCTCCAGGCCCTACCTAGCAACTTGACTAAGTCATTGCAAGTCCCTGCTTTTTATAGTTACAAATGACATATATTGATCAGAATTGCATACTTCTGTATAAATTCCGTACATATTGTAGATAATGACCATGCACCATGTGTTGGATCCAGAGATGCAACAGGGGCAAGGAAACTGTACTTCGTTCTGTTCTGCTGGTGCAAGTAGTAGTAGCTCAAAGTGTTGCCTGTAGAGCTTCATTTCAGTACTGTAGTGCTTCAGTATTTCAGCAAAAATAACTTGTTCTATGGTGCTTATTTTTAGTGCATCCTCATGCACAAGCAAGGGCTATTGCATATGTAGAAATGCTCTGTGGGGTCCTGTATCTGTGTCATAGCAAATGAAATAAAAGAACTGAAATGGAAGCAATCATTCATTCATCCCTAATTTTTAAAATGTGCACACAGACTTTTTCAGTAATATTACTGAAATATGTCCTAGCTCTTACCTTGAATATGATGAATGAAAAGGTACATAAACTGGAGAAAAGTTATATGTTATATTCTTTTGTTACAATTATCAGGTGAATTGTGTTCATAATAATAAACAAATGAATATGATATTTTGGCCACTTTTGATAGCTTTGAAAGACCAATGCTGTACATCATTGCAACCCAACTATCATTGTAAAAATTGCCTTCACTATAATAATAAGGAACAGTTGAGAAAAATGCAAAATGCTGATATCCATAGAACTTAAAAAAGAATAAAATTATTGCAAGTCATTCCCATGGGAGTCTTAAGAGTAGAGTCTCTTGATACTTTTCACTACCAAATTTATCATGGCATGAGCCACAATTAATTTGTCGGTCTTTAAAATGTCTCAAGAGTCTGTTATTCTGGTTAAAATTTTTCCTGCTATCCCTATGGAATACATTAGTTGAGTATTGCAATTTCCTTAGCCTTAAAGTTAATTTCCATAAAGTTAGCGGGATTTAAAAACAATCTTTCAGAATAGACAATGCTTTTCAGCAGAGTCATTGTCAACAAGTAAAAATAATACCCTGGGTATTTTTTTAAAAAAGAGCATAGTATATCAGCAAACCAGAAATTGAATCCATCAGTCATTCTACACTATATTGTTGTTTTAATTTTAACTGTTTATTATGGAGGTTATAAGGTTGGTAATTGCCTCAAACTAATGCAGACAATTACTTAACTAATATTTATGTTGACATTGGAAATAAGTAATTCAGGACTTCTTGCCAAGAACTTGGCACTGGATGATTAATACTCAAAACTGTTCAAATTTCTTTTGGCTAGTTTGCACTGGATAACTCCCTTGCCTAATGATGTGGCAACTTGCATAACTAATTGCAGACTTGAAATCTGACACTGATTGGTCACACTTTTCCTTCCCACTTATTTCTTTTGTAAACAAGGGAGGGAGAACATTAAGCTAAAGTAGTTGAGACAATTGGACCTTTATTTTAAAAATATTTGATCAACATCTCCCTAAAGACTAAGATGTGAGTTATACCATTTCAGAGACTTGTGAGATGATGATTGCTCTTTATGCATTTTGCTGTTTATAAGGTGTCAAAATATTATGATTGCTAAACTAACCAAAATTACCAATAAACTATACAGTACACTGAAATATACTTGCACTTGCCTGACTCTTTTTGGTTTCTGAGATTACTGAGGCATTGGCCACAGATATTCAAGCATATCTTCATAGTTTTATAACTAAAAACATTATTATCGGGAACTGTCACTATCAGAAGCTGATTTATGCATCTTATACCAGTTTTGTATAATGTGGGGTATAATTTGGAACAGTTGTTAATAGGTGAGCCCTGTTCATATCTCTGCTAGCTGTAGTAGCAGGACAGTTTGGGCCGGTGTCTAAGACTACCTCAGACTGTCTGAGACAACCTCCACCAGTCACCACTGCCTACTTCCCATCCAGTAATCTGAGCAGATGATTTTCTATCCCTTCTCATTCTCCAGGCATCTTGAAATAACAGCGTCACTATTCAGACAAGAAGGGATTCCCAAACTGTCATATCAGAGTTCAGGAAGCCCTTTCAGACATGTATCTGGACATCTGGTTGCCTTTCTCCTGGTAGAGCCTGGATTTCTCTTGGAATTCCACTGATACACAGACTACAAAGATCAGCTCCCCTGGAGAATGTGGCAGCTTTGTATGGTGGACTCTATGGTTCTCTATCCCTCCTGGGCTCTGGGCCTGAGACGGAGAGGTAAGGAAAAGGCCAAGAGACCAGGCAAAAAGCTGGAAATGTAGTTCTGAATGACCCCAGAAGTCTTTGTACACGTCATTCAGCATTTGTATATAAATCAAAGTTACATGTATAATTATGTATTCAATAAAAGCATATTTGCGAACATAGAGACAACAACCTATATACTCAGTAAAAACCTATTTGCAAAATAGTGAAAACAGAAAATCGAAAGTTAAAATGGAAAGATTTAATCGCCCCATTTGTGTTTATGCCGTTAGACACAGCCTCCCATGCCCACTCTATCCTTCAACCTGGAAGGGTCCTCTAAATCTTGATTTAACTTCAACTGGCCACATCTCCGTCTCTCAAAGAAGCTGGACTTCATGACTGTCCACAATCGCTAAGGGTCTGTTGGCACAAGTAGGGTTGCCAGGTCTGTGTTGGAAAATACCTGGAGCCTTTGGAAGTGGAGCCAGGAGAAGGGAAGGTTTGGGAATGGAGGTGCCTCAGTATGGTACAATGCCACAAAGTCCACCTTTCAAACCAGCTGTTTTCTCCAGGGGAGCTGATCTCTTCCAGCTGGAAATCAGTTGTAAAACCAGGAGATCTTCAGACCCCATCTGGAATTTGGCAACACTAGGCGTAAGTCTGTTTCCTTATTGTATCAGGGCTGGGGAATAGTGTGATAGCTTTTTGCTGGTGTGGAGTGAGCAAGGAATTTTGTTTAGTTTAACTTCCCCTCCCCCTTACAAATCATAGCAAATTATGTATTGACTTTTTTCAAGCTAATCCAGTATATTTCAGGTAATCACTAATGTTTGTTTCATGGTTGCCACTAAATTGTTTCATTGTCATACCTGTAAGGGAGCAAGTATAAAATATCAGGAAAAATATAAATTTGATTTCTCTGGGAATCCCAGCAATAGATTGCTTTGTTGATATGAAATCTCTGGAAAGTTCTAAAAAGGTTAAAAGCTCATAGGAGTAGGCCATTAGGAATGAGTGAAACTTTAATCTAAATCCTTTTTTTGGTGGGGGGAGTGTATTTTTGTGTGTGTCTGTGTGTGCACACACATGCCTCAAAGTCATAGTGACTTTTGGTAACCCCTACTGGGGCATGGAGGACATTCAGAAGCTTCATACTGCCTGCCTCTGTGTCCTGCTCCTGGTATTTCAATGAGGTCTCCCATCCAAGTACTTGCCAAGGTTGGCCCTGCGAAGCTTCCTCGATCTGATGAGATCAGTCTTGCCTGGGCCATCCAGGTTTAGGCATTTCGATCTGAATCCTTGAGAATAAGTTTGTTTTCCTAGTATAGTGTTGGCTTTTAATATAACTTTAACTTAGCTACATGTATCTTTAGATGGTTTTCACTAAGTGAAAATGAATCTGTAGGTTTTAAGAAGCTTGATCTGCTAAATGTACAGATACTTTTATTGGCAGCTTGTTTTATTATGTTTGGGCCCTACTGAAGATGGATGAAGTGTAGGGGTAATCTGTAATAGTTTGTGGCTGAGCCAGCTATGTCCCTGTAAACTGGAGACTCTTCCTGCAATATCCAGTATCCGTCCCAAGAATCTATGGTATGCGCTATAGAGAGTCTTTCTGTCAGAAATCAAGCAGTGGAAACAATACAGAAGGATATGGGACAGATGCATTACATAGCATAACAAGCAGGTGTTAACCAGTGAAGAGCTGAAGTGCCTTAGCAGCTGTGTGGTAGGCAGAGAGGATAGCTTGTATTAGTGTGACAATATGGTGATAGTAAAACTGCAGTTGTTGGATTTCTGCCCTTTTGGAAGGATTTGAAAGCACTAGAGAAGCTTTGTAAGACCCACATTAGGCATGGCTTTACTAGGTGCTAGAACCTCATGTCCTTTGAAAGCCTTTTAGATGTTACCCTTATGTCATAGAGAGGGGTCCCATCGATTTATTCTTCTATACATGGCAGATAAAAACACTAGTGTATGTGAAATGGAGATCATTTTTTAAAACTGTAAATTCCTTTATTTCTGTGTTCCAGTGTTGAGTGATTCAGTTTGCACTCATGAAAAGTTGCATTTTTCTTCTTAACTTGGTTCACAAGCATGTTAAATATGTTGGGCAGCTGAGACAGCAACATGAGGACTTTGTTCTTACCTTTAAGGGTAGGACTACCCCCTGGGGAAAAACAAAAAAAAAAATGGAAACCCAGAAAAGCTGTGATTTTTTTATAAAAATGGCCCTTAAATGACTGAAAAAGTTAATCCATCGCTTTATGTTATTGAAGACTGTCTTAACATGGCCTTAAACTAAAGTCTTCCTAAGCATATTTGAAACTTGATCTGAAACCCCATAGCACATTGAGAGTCCTTCGGGTAAAAGTGACTAAAATCTGGATTGCTGTGTTATTTCCGTAAACAAACTTACTGAAGAATCTCTTTGCCGCTAACATTTAGCTGCGTTTTTCCTGTACTTGAGCACTTCTGAGACATTGATTCAACCCCCCAGTTTTTTTTTTTTTTATCCACAGTGCTACAGATACTGATACGTGTGGCCACCAGTTTGTGTGGATAGGGCAACATACATAATTGTAGCTTTGATAGGAACAAAAAGAAAAAGATGTACCCAAGCTGTGCTTGTATGAAATTTTTTTTTTCATATTCCTTTGCCTACTGGGAGGATTCCAGGTCATGCACATGACTGACATACCAAAACTGAGAAGGGGCTTTAGTTCCTATATCATTTGAAAAATCAGATATTGGCTATTTGGCACAGTAACATCAAACTCAATAGTACACGTACACAGAGAGAACACCCCAACTGAGCCTTGGTCATCCTGACAGCATTGTGAAGAGAGGTATAAGAATGTCCCTATTGTTCCTGGACCTCTTGGTGACTTTCAGTACCATTGACCATGATATTCTTCTGGAAAGATTGGCAGGGCTAGAACCATGCTTCACTGACTCCACTCTTACTTGGCTGACCTGTTCCAGAAGATAGTGCTGCTAGTTTTTGGAAGAGGGGAGGGCTGTTGGAGGTAGTGGCTAGAGGAGCTGATGATGGGACATGGGGAGACGGGGCCGACGGAGCAGAGTGAGTGATGGCCTGCACTGGTCTATGAGTGGGGCAAGAGACGGTGAGAGGCTGCCACCACACACCACGGCCCAGGGTAAGCGGCCCCCAAAAGCCAACTGAGTAGAGTGGGCGATGGGGAACATTAGACTGTGCTGGCCTATGATTCAGGTGAGAGGCGGTATGAGGCTGCCGCTCTGGACTGCGGCCCAGGGTGAGCGATCCGGCTGGGCGACAAGAATGGAGAGCCGGTGGAGTGAGGAAGGAGCTAGCGGGGAGTAAGGAGTAAGGCGAGTGTTAACGTTGGTGGTGGAGTGCTGTGGGTGCAGCGCCAGCCTGAACCCATTGTTGGGGGCGGCCGGTGTGGACGGAGCCTGGAGCTGCTGGACAGGTAGGAGTGGCAAGTTGACGAACTTAACAACTAACTTACTAACAGAGTGCGGGGGAGCAGAAGAACGAAGAGCTGGGCTCTCAGAGAGAGAAGAAAGGAGCCGGTGGAGAACCAGTGAAAAAACAAAGTCCGAGACAGAGCATGACAAGAGCCAGGGGGGTGGGGCGCCCCGACCCTGGAAGGGGACAGGGGCTGGCCTAACCCGGCGGCTGAGGTGACGCGGACGGAGCTATACCATCAAAGGAATTGTTTACACTGGAATCTTGCACTGGCACTTTATAATAAGAACTATCATCGTTGTTTTTGCACTTTATAATAAAAACTACCATTGTTGCTTTTGCACTGCATACTAGCACTTAGACGGAATTGCTTCCTTTGCACCCTGCTGCTTTTTTGCCCTGTCTCTGCACTACCTCTGCGTATAGCACCTTGTACCAGCACATTAAAGATAAAGATCTTCTAGCACTTTAAGAACTATAAGAACACTTGCACCAGCACATTAGAGATACTGAAGACACTCTGACTGTTAAAGATCGTTTAGCACTTTAAGAACTGTAAGAACACTGGCACTTTAAAATCTGTCCTCCAGCTACCAAATCATCTGATGCTAGACCTCCCAGCACCTTAAGGAACCTTAAGAACACTAGCACTTTAACACCTGTCTTCCAGCTAGTAAATTATCCATTTAATACTACTATTCTGAGGGTTTTCATTTGGAAAAATTGCTTGTAAGTTGATTGTACTTGGACCTAATTGATTATTTAGCTACTAAATTGAATAGGGACATGAATTTTGCCAATTATTTAAATGGTGAGGGGGAAGAGGATTTATTTTTAGTTGGCTTGGATAAATTATTAGTAGAAAGTATGTGTTTTTAGTTAGGTCTTTAAGAATATTAGTAGATAGCGTATTAAACTGAGTGAGAGGTGAGAGGAGCAGAATACGTGACTGCGTGATCTGAGATTGGTGACCTGAGACTCTGTATAGATCTTGGTAAATGAAGATATTGAAGAAGATATTGGATTTATATCCCGCCCTTCACTCCAAAGAGTCTCAGAGTGGCTCACAATCTCCTTTACCTTCCTCCCCCACAACAGACACCCTGTGAGGTGGGTGAAGCTGGAGAGGGCTCTCACAGCAGCTGCCCTTTCAAGGACAACCTCTGCCAGAGCTATGGCTGACCCAAGGCCATTCCAGCAGCTGCAAGTGGAGGAGTGGGGAATCAAACCTGGTTCTCCCAGATAAGAGTCTGCACACTTAACCACTACACCAAACTGGTTCTCCTAAATGATGTCGAGTCAAGGGATTCCAGTGCTCCTGGGGAGGGGAAAGTATTGCGGTGGCAGCAGGCAAAATTGGTATGGAAGGAGATTGAGACACAAGAGGGCTCGTTCCCCTTCCAGCCTGTGTCCCATCCCAAAGATAGCAGGTAGAAGGGCCAAGTGGAAACACTCGCCTACGTCCCTGATATTGTGCAACGCCAGGTCCATAAATAATAAAACCTCAGTCCTGCAGGATTTTTTTTATCAGACAGAACATGGACCTGGCTTGCATGATGGAGACCTGGGTGTGGGATGGGGAGACAGTGGCTCTCTCCCAAGTAGCCCCTCCTGGGTTCTCCTTGGGGTGATCCAAGGGGAGTGGTCCAGCTGCCAGCCCTAGACGGGGTGCCATTGATACCGGCTCCTAAGGTCAAGAGCTTGGGCGTGCTCCTTGAGTCCTCCCTTATGATAGAGGCCCAGGTAGCAGCCACTATTAGATCCGCCTTTTTTCATCTTCGGCGGGTGCGGCATCTGGCTCCTTTTCTGGAGCACAATGACTTAGCAATGGTGAATAGATCACTGTAATGCTCTCTACATGGGGCTACCCTTAATGCTGACTCGGAAACTACAGTTAGTACAGAACGCTGCGGCATGGTTGTTAATGAGGCTCCCTCGATGGGAGCACATTCAGCCAGTGCTGAAAGAGCTGCACTGGCTACCTGTTGTGTTCCGAATCCATTTCAAGGTGTTGGTATTGACCTTTAAAGCCCTTTATGGTCAGGGACTTGTTTATCTGCGGGACTGCCTTTTCCCATATATCCCCCAGAGAGCACTGCATTCAGGGACAAAAAATCTGCTGTCCACCCCTGGACCAAAGGAGGCCAGGTTGCGTTTGACACGAGCTAGGGCCTTCTCGGTGGAAGCACCAGAGTTCTGGAATGCTCTCCCAGAGGCCATAAGGGCCCTGAGGGACGTTCCTACATTCCGCAGGGCCTGTAAGACCGAATTGTTTCGACAGGCCTTCGATGCTAAAACAGAGAGAGCTAGACATCAGCTAGAGTTCCCGGTGACCAACCGTCTGAAAAACAGAACCGCCAACTTAGTAATGGTAAGGCACCGTGGAATAGTTTTTAAATTTTAATTATATTAATGTTTTATAGATTTCATTGACTTATTGTTTTAAATCGTGTAAACAACTGTTGTAAGCCGCCTTAAGTCCGCTTGCGGAGAGGGTGGGATAAAAGTCTAATGTAAATAACTAAATACTAAATAAAGATGGGGGAAGAGCTGCTCAGCTCCATGACATTTATATTATGGAATCCTGCAGAATCCATCTTGTCCCTCATTCTATTTAAGATCGGCATTAATTTTTCCCTTAACAGCTGATCTATTGGGTGTGTGAAAGTTCTAAAAAGTTGTGTGGTGTTTTATATGACAAGTTGCTTGGAGAAGGAAATTGTATGGATGAGGGCAGATAAAATGAAACTCAGTCCAGACAAGCCTGAGATGCTCTTCAATGACAAAGCCCCTGGAGGAGTCAGTATGTGGTTGAGGCAGAGGAGTCAGGTTGGGGCAGGGGAGTCAGCCAATGGATGGCCGGAGGCAGTGGCAGACGTTAATGCCCCACCTCCAACCAGTGACGGAGCTGAGAGCAGGTTTGTCACTCAGGGGTGATGCTGGATTTTTGTCTACAGCTAGAAGTTCAGGTCTCTTCCATGGCATGCAGTACCTTTTGTCAGCTTCAGTTTATATGCTAACTATTGCTATTGTTCAAAAAATGTGCTCTGGCGACAATGATCCATGCCGTTATCACATTCAGGTTAGATTATTGTAATGCTCTCTCTACAAGGCTGCCTTTGAAAACCATTTGAAAACTTGTTGCTTCAACATGTTGCTGTCAGGTTATTGTCAAGGACTACAAATAGAGATCATATCACCCTGTTCTGATACATTGGCTGCCCATCTCTTTCCAGACACTGTATAAGGCCCAGAATGGCTTGTGCCCCTGGTACTTTGAAAGACCACCTCCTCTCATATTGTCCAGCCTGCCATTTGAGATCATCCTCAAGCCCTGCTCTCTGTGCTCCTGCCTTCACTGGTAAGGTGTGGGGTGACCAGAGAAAAGGTTGGTTTGGTGTTGGCCTTTGTGATGCTCCCCACCTTAAGGCTTGTCTAATGCCTACTTTCTTTTTATTTAGTCCAAAGCATTTCTTTTTATAAAGGAGTAAGAGTAAAACCTGTTAAGAAAAATACAAGCGGCTCTAGAAGGAGGCTCTGGGTGAGTGCCCCCCATTGCTGTCCACCCACCAGCCCAAATGAAGAGAGGGAGTGACAGGAAAAGAGGCAGGAAAGACAGTAAAGACGGGACAATCATGCCCTCTGAGAAAATGTTCCTGGTCTCCTGGTGGTACCAAGCTCCCTGGCTATTTCAGTGGGCTTTGGAGGCTGTTTGTACTGGGAGGCTGTCTGTGTGGCTGTTGATAGGGTGGCAGAGGTTTGTTGTTGGCAGCAGCTGTGATGCCTTTTGTGAGGCTGAGCAGCAGGCCTTTTTGAGGCTGGTTGATAGAGACACATCTCCAATGCTTTTCTCTATCTGAGGTAAGACTGTTTTGGTAGTTTGTTCAACAGTAGGTTGGGGCAGGGGAGTCAGCCAATGGGAGACCAGAGACGGTGACAGACAGTTAATGCCCCATATCCAACCAGTGAGGGAGCTGGGATTTGCTAGCAAGCCATGGGTTTTATTGCTAAAAGATTTTAAATAAGGGGCTCCTTAGTATTTCTAGAGCACGTGTAAGAGGCAATGTATGAGAAGCACAACAGTCAGGCAGCCTTATTTTAAAACCGATTTTTAAAAAACTGAGCAGTGAAAAAGCTTATATAAATATTCATTTAAAAATAGTTCACCTGCTTCTTCCAGACATTAAGCCTGGTTATCTAGGTCTGCAGTTCTTTTTAACCTCATCCTATCCATCCTCCACTGGCCCAGAATGATAATGTACTCTTTTCTTTGGGATGTTTACTTTGGGATTACTGCACATGTACAACCTGCTGGAACAATGTTCAGTAGGAAAATTGAGCATAAACTCAAGTGACTGGAAATGGTCTTTGTTAGGGGACTTCAGCAGCAGTATGCTTGAAGATACACAACTATTTACTGCAGATAATTATCAGTTTCCACAGAGGTGAATCTAGGTCTTTCCTTTTTAAAAAATACATGTCTACATATTACATAATAGTCTCACAGGAGGATAGATATTTCTTTTGAATTTTTTATAGCAGGGGTGACAGGTGGTGATGGTGAGTGCAATTCAGGTCAAATCAAATAGAATTTACTTATTTTGGACCACAGGTCATAACAAAGAATGTTCAGAATGTTACAATATATTCCGAGCAGTTGCTCTTCATTAAAACAAGGAACCATTTTTTGCTGCAAGCAGTCACCTTTTCAGTTTGCTTTTAGCTTGTAGAATTTAACATTTTTGTTGATTTGGCCAGAAAGCAGCACCGACATGAAACTGTTCTGTGTCTTACCTCTTTCTCCAGTGCATAATGGAACAAAAATCTCAATCTTTAAGTAAATTCTACCTTCAAGTATATGCTAATAGAGTTTGAACTTGCTGAGACTGAGATGCAAAGAGACCTTGGGGTCATTGTGGATAGCTCAATGAAAATGTCAGCGTTGTATGTCACAGTGGTACTAGAGAATATTTTGAGAAAGGGACTGAAAATAAATCAGCCTGGATTATAATGTCCCTGCGTAGATCCCTGGTGTGGCTTCCTTTGGACTACTATAAATGTTCTGATCATCATATTTCAAAAAGAACATTGTGTGTTAAGTGCCATCAAGTTGCTTCTCATTTATGGACACGCTATGAATTAATAACCTCCAAAATGTCTTGTTGTTCTGTTGTTAACAGTCTTGCTCAGGTCTTGCGGACTGTGGCTGTCAGATTCCCTGACCATTGGGTCCAGATGTCAAATGGTTCTGCTGTATCGAGGGTCATTCAGTCAATTTCATTCCTTTGTATTATCTTGCATTGCATACCAGTATATCTATACTAAGTATTTATTTTTCATTTTGCTCATTTTGTATCTAATTATGCATAATTTGGCAATTCTTTTGCTGTACCTTTCTCAAGATGCACAGGAGGAAAATGCTGGCAGCAGAACTATTATCTGGTGGCCATGGCAGCATCTGACTCTCAGTGAAGGCTCTCTATACTGTACACCCAACCCTGGGAACCTAACTGACGGGGCTGGTTTTAACTTGCACGCCTTTTTGCTTGGTATATTATTGGTTCTGTTTGTACGTTTACTTTATTCTCAGCAATGACTTCATAGCACAAAGGCCTGTTTCTCTGTATTGATTTCTAATGTCTAACCATTTCCATATGCACGGAGTTGACTGGGACCAGTAACTGGCAAAACCTCATAGTAGCTTCCTTGATTGAGTCAATCCATTTTGTGTTGAGTCTTCCTCTTTCCCTGCTGTCTTCAACTTTTCCTAGCGTTGGAAGACTCCTGTCTTCCAATAACTTTATTAATTTCATTGGATTTTCACCCGACCCTTTCCCAGCACTCAGAGGGGCTGAGCTCTGACCAAAGTAATGTGACCAAAGTATGATAGCCTCAGGTTAGTCTTTTTAGATTCTAGGATTTAGGCTTCATTTGATAAAGAACCCATCATTTTGTCTTTTTGACAGTCCAAGGTATCTGTAAAACACCACATTGCAAATGAATCAACTTTCTTCCTGTCAGCTTTCTTCCAACCTTCACACCCATACATAGTAATGGAGAATACTGCAGCATGAATTATCTTGATCTTGCTCATGAGTGACATGACTTTACAATTAAGAATCTTTTCTATCTCTTTCATAGCTGCCCTACCCAGTCTCAAGCTCCTTCTGATGTCTTGGATGCAGTTTCCCTTTTGGTTGATGAAGGAACCAAGGAATAGAAAATCTTAAAGAATTTCTTCAATGCCAACCATAATGTCATTGCTTTTTTTCTTACTAATGTTCAGCTGTAACCCTGGCACTTCCTACTTTAACCATCATCAGTAGTTGTTTCACTGTTTTCTGCCAGTAATGTGGTGCCATTGGCATATCTCAAATTATTAATGTCTCTTTTACCAATTTTCACTCTACCTTCATGTAAATCTGATTGTCTTTATGATGCATTCTGCATACAGATTGAAGAAACAGGAGATAAGACATCTTTGACATGTTTACCAATCGGAAAACATTGGATATTCTTTCCAGAGTACAGGTTGCACATCAAAACAGTCAAATGTTATGGCACATCCATTTCTTTTAAAACCATTATAACTTTTCATGAGCCATGCAGTCAAAAGCTTATCTGTAATCTATGGAACACAAGCGGATTTTCTTCTGAAATTCTCTTGTATGCTTCAGTAACCAACAAAAACTTGCAATATGATCTCTCATGGCTCTTCCTTTTCTAAATCCAGCTTGAACATCTGCAAAAAGGACATAGCAGAGCTGGAAAAAGTACAAAAAGGGGCTACCAAGGTGATTAAAGGGTTGGCATGAAGAAAGGATGGGACCTTTTAGTTTAGAATAATGGCACATTATGCATGCACATCTTATTGCAGATTTCCAGAGCAGTACGTCTTTAATCTTGATTTTGGATTCTGCACCCACCTTACACACCCTTCCTTTTCCTCCAGTGTATTTATTCTGCAGCTACAATTTTTAAAAAATGCACTTTTGACATGTAGCTGGAGTGTCCAAAGGCTCTTTTTTATTACACAATTGCTCTATTGCAGATGCACAGTAGCATCCAACAAGCTCTTTCCAGTCACTGTTCATTTTGATCAAACACTTTTAAACCCTAGACAGAAGTTAGATTCCATTAAAATTGAAATAGGGGGAGAGAAGTAGAGAGATAAGGTGATAGGCTAAAACAAGAAGGAAGAGAGGGCTGGCACAGGCATATGAAAGGAAGACCTAGACACCAATTTATGAGAAGAAAATTGGCCACAGCTGACATGAACTGTGCAGAGCCCCTGGCCACACTTTCTTTAAATAGAAGGGGTGGGCCAGCTAGGGAAAACAGCAGGGCCTGGCCTAGGCCAAGCCCCAATGACTGGCCCAACTGGGTAACACCATTACCCTGAGAGAGAGCCAGTTTGGTGTAGTGGTTAAGTGTGCGGACTCTTATCTGGTAGAACTGGGTTTGATTCTCCACTCCTCCACTTGCACCTGCTGGAATGACCTTGGGTCAGCCATAGCTCTGGCAAAGGTTGTCCTTGAAAGGGCAGCTGCTGTGAGAGTCCTCTCAGCCCCACCCACCTCACAGGGTGTCTGTTGTGGGAGAGGGAGATAAAGGAGATTGTGAGCCGCTCTGAGATTCTTAAGTGGAGAGTGGAATATAAATCCAATGTCGTCTTTTGGGACATGGCTGTAGCTTGCCCTTTCTTGGTCCACATGGTTGGCCCAAAGTTGGCCTCATCTTTTCTTGCTGGCACTGAACCTGGGCCGCAGACATAGCACTGGTAAGTTGAGACCAGGACTTCTAGAAAGTAGAAATAATGTCATACCTTCCTAGGAATTGCCAGAAACTCTGTGGTTTTCAGCAATTCTTAGAAAGGACTGATTTCACTTCTGGGGCTGGATTCTGTTTTTACCATAGAGTTTCCAATATTTCCTAGGAGGGTGTGATTTCATTCCAATATTTTTTAGCAGTGGCTACCCTGCCAAGTCCCCACCCTCCAGTCCCCTACTGATTGCCCTAATTGCATCGAGTCCTACAGCTCAACAAGCCACATTAAAAGAAAAGAGTTTCCAGATTTCCAAAATGGCAACTTAGCTAGGTGAGGCAGTGATTAATTCATGAAACCACTGAATGCCTCAGGAATAAGATAACAGCTGAAAGGGCTTGAATAGCAGAGTAATTCTTGCCCTCCCTGTTGCTCATTTGCATAGCTGAGTGAATAAGAAGCAATTCTTTTACCTGCAAGACATCAAATTAATTTAAAATTGGAAACTGGTCATGTTGGTGCATTAAAAATAGCTGTACAAGGAAATACATATTGAACATGAATGTGATTTGCACATGATTGCCGTGTACTGTAGCAATATAAGACAGGGACAGAGTTAATATAACAAAATGGGCCAATTGGTATATAATATTTATGTACTGCTTAGGATACAGTATACTTAGAAGATGCTTAGTCAGATATTCATACCACAAGATTTCAGATGTGAAGTTATACGAAGAATGACATTGTGCTAAATTATGTGTTATCTGGGGGTTGGGGTTGGAACGTAGTAATTTCAGTGAAGAAGCATTCACTGTTGCATTGCTGAAATGATCTTGAGAAGACAAGTCTGGTTTATGCTTGTAGAAATCTTCTATGACAACTAATCCCATTTGTGTACCTAAATATATAGTTAAAAACATGTCCTCCATAACTGTGTCAGCATGAAGGCTTTAGCATGATTCAAAGCAGACATAGCAGGAGAAAGAGGGTTTAGAGCCCAATAACCCAGGGGGCTAATGTGCACAGAACTACTACTGAAATCGCCCACAGTTTAATCCATGATGCTGCCAGTCAAGATAGTGATTAAAAATCACCCATCCGCAGAATTACTTATGGATGTTGATTTATAAGGTCACGAGGAGCAGAACAAAAGAAGAGGGAAAATAGAAGCTCTGCTTGCTGATAGAGCACACAAGCACTTCTTTTAAAAAAAAAAATCAGAAAGAAGATGTAAAATTGGCTGACAGGGAAGTGAAAGGAAGAACCATGGCTTTTTAGAACCAGCCACATACGGTTCTGCATTCCTAGTGAGACTGGTATGCCACCATCTTGATGCCAGACTGGACCAAGTCCGTGCAATTGAGGTATGGAGTAGTGTAATTCTAAGCAAAGTTATGCCCTTTAAAATCTATTGAAATCAAACAGCTTTAGAAGGATGCAACTCTCTAGGCTTATACTGTTGCCAGCATCTGCCCTTCAGCATCAAATACTGATGCTCACAACCACTCTCTTCAGTGTTTCGCTGTTGGAAGAAGTTGATACATCTTTGCTTTTCCTTTGGTTAGTCAGTTTGTCTGTGTCTCTTTCTTATTAAAATATTGCTGTCCCTCCTTTCCTCATAGCATTTTCAATTTACTTAAAAACTCTTAGTCCTTCTGATGAAAGACTGTGTGGATAGAAGTTTTATGCAAGTCTCGAGTTCATAGGAAAGGTGGAGGCTGCTTTCCCTCAAGCCACTAGTACTCTGGTGGAAAGAAAGACTTTGGCACTGTGTGTGCTTTTTGAGGAAGGAGGCAGAACCACTTCTGCCCCATTACCAAACTGTCTCTTTAACAGTACTGGCTATTTTAAAACCACGTGTTGTTTATTTTGGCAGAAGATACTTGTGCCATTAGGCAGGGGAAAGGTTTCCAACTTTGCTGAGCAGAATAAGAGTTCAGGGCAGCAGTAGTCATTGGCAATATGAGATCTAGCATGTCTGGATTCTCTGACTGTAGTCCACAAATGAATTATTTGCTTCTGGCACTAGCTAGCGGAGAATGCTTTGAAGTGACCTCCATAAAG